>NC_090651.1:374363806-374694481 GCF_040937935.1 Hyperolius riggenbachi
CGTGCTGTCAGATGTTTGCGTTGCCCTTACCTGACCCGCCTGCTGTCAGACGTTTGCGTTGCCTTACCTGCCCCACGTGCAGTCAGACGTTTGCGTTGCCTTACCTGCCCCGCGTGCAGTCAGAAGTTTGCGTTGCCTTACCTGCCCCGCGTGCTGTCAGACATTTGCGTTGCCCTTACCTGCCCCGCGTTCTGTCAGACGTTTGCGGTGCCCTTACCTGCCCCGCATTCTGTCAGACGTTTGCCTTGCCCTTACCTGCCCCGCGTGCTCTTAGACGTTTGCGTTGCCCTTACCTGCCCCGCATTCTGTCAGACGCTTGCATTGCCCTTACCTGCCCCGCATTCTGTCAGACGCTTGCGTTGCCCTTACCTGCCCCGCATTCTGTCAGACGCTTGCATTGCCCTTACCTGACCCGCGTTCTGTCAGACGTTTGCGCTTCCCTTACCTGCCCTGCGTGCTGTCAGACGTTTGCGTTGCCCTTACCTGACCCGCCTGCTGTCAGACGTTTGCGTTGCCTTACCTGCCCCACATGCAGTCAGACGTTTGCGTTGCCTTACCTGCCCCGCGTGCAGTCAGAAGTTTGCGTTGCCTTACCTGCCCCGCGTGCTGTCAGGCGTTTGCCTTGCCCTTACCTGCCCTGCGTGCTGTCAGGCGTTTGCCTTGCCCTTACCTGCCCCGCGTGCTGTCAGACATTTGCTTTGCCCTTACCTGACCCGCGTTCTGTCAGACGTTTGCGTTGCCCTTACCTGACCCGCGTGCTGTCAGACATTTGCGTTGCCCTTACCTGCCCCGCGTTCTGTCAGACGTTTGCGGTGCCCTTACCTGCCTCGCATTCTGTCAGACGTTTGCCTTGCCCTTACCTGCCCCGCGTGCTCTTAGACGTTTGCGTTGCCCTTACCTGCCCCGCATTCTGTCAGACGCTTGCATTGCCCTTACCTGCCCCGCATTCTGTCAGATGCTTGCGTTGCCCTTACCTGCCCCGCATTCTGTCAGATGCTTGCATTGCCCTTACCTGACCCGCGTTCTGTCAGAGGTTTGCGTTGCCCTTACCTGACCCGTGTACTTTCAAACGTTTGCATTGCCCTTACCTGACCTGCATGTTGTCAGACGTTTGCGGCGCCCTTACCTGCCCTGCGTGCTGTCAGACGTTTGTGTTACCCTTACCTGCCCCGCGTGCTGTCAGACGGTTGCGTTGCCCCTACCTGCCCCGCATTCTGTCAGACGCTTGTGTTGCCCTTACCTGCCCCGCATTTTGTCAGACGTTTGCGTTGCCCTTACTTGCCCCGCATTTTGTCAGACGTTTGCATTGCCCTTACCTGCCCCGCATGCTGTCAGGCGTTTGCATTGCCCTTACCTGACCCGCATGCTGTCAGACGTTTGCGGCGCCCTTACCTGACCCGCGTGCTGTCAGACGTTTGTGTTGCCCTTACCTGCCCCGCGTGCTGTCAGACGTTTGTGTTACCCTTACCTGCCCCGCGTGCTGTCAGACATTTGCGTTGCTCTTACCTGACCCGCGTGCTGTCAGACGTTTGCGGCGCCCTTACCTGACCTGCATTCTGTCAGACGCTTGCGTCTCCCTTACCTGCCCCGCGTGCTGTCAGACGTTTGCGTTGCCCTTACCTGCCCCGCGTTCTGTCAGACGTTTGCGTTGCCCTTACCTGACCTGCATTCTGTCAGATGTTTGCGTCGCCCTTACCTGCCCCGCGTTCTGTCAGATGTTTGCAGCGCCCTTACCTGCCCCGCGTTCTGTCAGATGTTTGCGGCGCCCTTACCTTCCCTGCGTGCTGTCAGACGTTTGTGTTGCCCTTACCTGACCCGCGTGCTGTCAGACGTTTGTGTTGCCCTTACCTGCCCCGCATTCTGTCAGACGTTTGTGTTGCCCTTACCTGACCCGCGTGCTGTCAGACGTTTGCATTGCCCTTACCTGCCCTGCGTGCTGTCAGACGTTTGTGTTGCCCTTACCTGCCCCGCATTCTGTCAGACGTTTGTGTTGCCCTTACCTGCCCCGCGTGCTGTCAGACGTTTGTGTTGCCCTTACCTGCCCCGCATTCTGTCAGACGTTTGTGTTGCCCTTACCTGCCCCGCGTGCTGTCAGACGTTTGTGTTGCCCTTACCTGCCCCGCGTGCTGTCAGACGTTTGCGTTGCCCTTACCTGCCCCGCGTGCTGTCAGACGTTTGCCTTGCCCTTACCTGACCCGCGGTCTGTCATACGTTTGCGGCGCCCTTACCTGCCCCGCATTCTGTCAGACGTTTGCGTTGCCCTTACCTGCCCCGCATTCTGTCAGACGTTTGCGTTGCCCTTACCTGCCCTGCGTGCTGTCAGACGTTTGCGTTGCCCTTACCTGACCCGCTTGCTGTCAGACGTTTGCGTCGCCCTTACCTGACCCGCATGCCGCCAGACACGGCCGTCTCCCTCGCCGCTCCCCTGTGACGTCGCTGACACAATACAGACTCCTCTGTGAGACGTTATCTCGGCATAAACAGAATCCGCTTGTTCTGGCGGCAATGATATAATTTCATTAGCGGTTTTCTGTTTCTAATTACACACAACACCCACCCCTGTTACTGCGAACCGCGAGTCGCTAATTGCTGTTTATGCCACATATGGAGGAAACACCTCATTAACCCCGTAGGTCCCCTCCGCGGCAGTCCATATAAAAACGGTGTACATGCTCTGCAGTCGTCTCGCGCTTCTTAGCTGAGTGGGTGAAAGAGGGACTTGAACCAATATTACATATCAAATAAAATTTCTTATTTCTTTACAATATTCATAAATGATTTAGTCAGCGTTTGCCCAAATCGTTCCTCGCCCTGTTTCACTTTCTAAAATGTATCACAGGCCGCAACATCTTTACTGCTGGCAGGCGATCTCTGTGGAATGTTCGTTACTGAGAGTTCTACAATCGACATTGCAGTCTATTAAGCAGCTACCGTGGCGGGCGCCCAAATAAACTTGCTCATGCAGCCTGCCACAATACCGTCTTATCGCCACCAGCCCGCTTGGCTATGGACCCAGATCCCCCTTGGCTATGGACCCCATAGCGGTCGCTATGGCTACTATGGTGATCTGTACGCCACCGGCTGGTATTTTAGGGACATAAAGGAATGATTTGTACTCTCACTATTGTGAAATGATGTATTGTGGTTTAACTGGTTATGGGCAAACAGATATCTGACTTTCAGGCTTTTGGGGGAGACCTGGTTGCCCAGATGTTGCAGTGGACAGTCCATTATAAAGAAAATAATGAATTAAGGAATAACACCCTATTTTGTACAGTTTAAAGAGACCAAGAATTGAACGTTATCCTAGTCAGTAGCCGATACACCCTTTTACATGAGAAATCTATTCCTTTTCACAAACAGACCATCAGGGGGCGCTGTAGGACTGATATTGTGGGGAAACCCCTCCCACAGGAAACTGTGAGGACCATGTTTCCAACTGTCAAAAAAGCAAGCAGCAGCTACTTCCACTGACATCACCTGCCAGCAGTAAAAATGTCACCATGTGATAAATGTCAGAATGTAAATCAGGGAGAGGAAAGCTTTTACAATGTGCAAACACTGACTATATCATTCATACATAATTATTGTAAAAATGAAGCACTTTTTTTTATTACATTATTTTCACTGGAGTTCCTCTTTAAACTGCCAGAGGCTTAGTATGCAGTTTTCTTTATGGGACGTAATGGACTAATTTTGATATTCTGCTCACTTTCCAGAAGGAATGCCCAAAGGTGCCAATACACACATCCATTTTCTCACTCAATTCCCTCTAGATTCAATTGCATTGATCAAATTAGTTGATGGGAATGGATCGTTTTGGAGCATTGGGTGGAAATCTGTCAGTGTATGGCCAGCTCCATTACGCATGTGGAGGTGACATTGACCGATAGCTTCTGTCATAAGAAGGCAGACTTGTCCTTGGCGGTGTTGGTGGATGTTGGTCTTTCCATGATCTCAGGTTATTCTAAAGACACGTGGTGATCGGGGAACTTTGTCCAGATGGGATAAGATATTCTTATCATTTAGCATTTACTTTACACATGGAGATTCCTAGAGCTTCTTCCTGATCTCCATGTGTAAAGTTTAGGCGTACAAACGGCTGAATATACCGGCAACAGTTTTCATAATCGGGTCACCATACTGGGTTTTCCGGGCATTGTGGAACATTTTCCGTAGCCAAAGGAGTAAGCTGTCAAACAGGTCCGCCAAATGGATATACAGATGTCCAGGTTTGTATTACATCCTGTGCAGAAGTGGAAGCCAATGGGGATTTATGATCACTTCTTGTTTATTACTTAAAGAGAGTCTGAAGCGAGAATAGATCTCGCTTCAGACCTCATAGATAGCAGGGGCACGTGTGCCCCTGCTAAAACGCCGCTATCCCGCGGCTTAACGGGGGTCCCTGTCACACCCCAAATCCCCTCCGTAATGCGGGGGAGCGCTTCCGCATTGGGGCAGGGCTAGCCGCCTCAGCCCTGCCCCACGCGTGTCTGTCAGACGCGTATCTCCGCCTCTCCTCCGCCCCTCTCAGTCTTCCTTCTCTGAGAGGGGCGGGGGAGAGGCGGCGATGCGCGTCTGATAGACGGCGCTGAGAAGCAGGGCTGCAGCCGTTAGCCCTGCCTCTAGGAAGGGCTAATCTGTGACCAAGTTTTACGACCAAGGTATGCGGGGGGTGGGTTGGGGGGTCAGGGACCCTCGTGCAGCCGCGGGATAGCAGCGTTTTAGCAGGGGCACACGTTCCCCTGCTATATATGAGAGCTGAAGCGAGATTTAGTCTCGCTTCAGTGTCTCTTTAAATCTGTCCAGGAAAGATGAATGTTTCTTTGCACAGTAAATGTTGCATGTATATAGTTGTCTGTTCCAACATCTTGTGAGCAAGCAGGATTGAAGCCCGACGAATGCTATACAGCTGAAAGCTTGCTTAGGGCTCTTTCACATCTGCGCAGATTTTGAGTGTTTTAACGAAGCGGCTAAAGTTTGCGTTACCCAATTTGAAATGAAAGTCCATAGACTTTCAATTTAGCTTTCACATATAACTCTGCATTTTTGTGCGTTGCGTTACGACGCACCCTGGAGCTGTTTTTCGTCCGACGCTAGCGTTATGCGTTACAATGTTAGTCAATGTAAAGCGCAAGCTATGCGCGTTTTAAAAACGTTAACGCAGGCATAAAATCCCAGAATGCAACAGAGGAACGTAGTAGAAAGTTGAAAACTACAAAAGAAACAAAATTACCTGCGTTTTCCTAGGTGCTGTAACGCATTGCAACGCATATCAAAGCGCATTAAAACGCATACGACAAAACGTATGCGTTGAGCGTTCTCCAACGCCAACTCTGATGTGAAAGAGCCCTTATGGTGCCCATACACGGTACAATAAAAATGCACACTTTTCCCATTTATTCAACCAAAACAATCGAATCGAATGAAAGTCAAAAAGAATCATTTTTTCTATCAATAAAAATGAACGATTATACAGTTTTTTTCTCTAAAAATCCAATTGGACATGTAGGAAAATCTTTATATTCGATCTAACGGAATAATCAAATGAAATTGTCTAATCGAAATAAAATGAAAAAAAATTGTACCCTGTATGGGCACCAATACACTTATTCTTTTAAAGGACAAACTGAAGTGAGAGTTAAATGGAAGCTGACATGTTTATTTCCCTTTAAACAATACCAGTTCCCGGGCTGTCCTGCTGATCCTCTGCCTCTAATACTATTAGCCATGGCCACTGAACAAGCATGCAGCAGATCAGGTGTTTCTGATATTATTGTCAGATCTGACAAGATTAGCTGCATGCTTGTTTCAGGGGTGCGATTCAGACACTGCTGCAGCCGAAGAGATCAGCAGGGCTGCCAGGCAACTGGTAGTGTTTAAAAAGAAATCAATATGGCAGCCTCCATATACCTCTTACTTCAGTTGTCCTTCAGGCTGCTTTCACATTAAGACGTTACAGGTGCACGTTAGAGCAGCCTGTAACGCAGCCCAACTCACAGCAATGAAAAACCAATGTGCTGTTCACAGTGCCCACGTTGCGTTACATTGTAACGCAGCAGGTAAAAACAAAGTACTGCATGCTGTGCGTTATACCCGGCTGGGCCGCGTTAGACTGTTTGCACATGCTCAGTAATGCTGGAGGAGGAGGTCACCCCTCCTCCTCCTCGGCCAGCCACATGGCTAATTAATATTCACTGCCCTCAGTGACGTGCAGTGTTTACTTCCTGGGGCGGCCGCTCTGTGCGGCGATTGGCCGGCGGGACCACACGGTCTCTGCATCGCATGGCACAAAAAAGGCGCACCAAGAGCTGCATAATGCGGCTCTTGGTAGCGTCCTCCTCCAAACCACCAGGCAATGCATTAGGGGCACGTTATGCGACCTATAACGTCCCCTAAAACGCAACGTCCTGGTGGGAAAGCAGCCTTAAAGAGACTCTGTAACGTCAAAAAGATCCCCTGGGGGGTACTCACCTCGGGTGGGGGAAGCCTCCGGATCCTAATGAGGCTTCCCACGCCATCCTCTGTCCCACGGGGGTCTCGCCGCAGCCCTCCGAACAGCCGGCGACAGGCCCGACTGTCAGTTCAATATTTACCTTTGCTGGCTCCAGCGGGGGCGCTGTGGCTGCTTTCCGCTCCGAACTACACGGAAATACCCGATCTCAGTCGGGTCCGCTCTACTGCGCAGGCGCCGGAAACGCAGTAGAGCAGACCCGACGGCGATCGGGTATTTCCGTGTAGTTCGGAGCCGACAGCCGTCAGAGCGCCTGCGCAGGAGCTGGGAAGGTAAATATTGACGTCATCTTTCTCGGAGGGCTGCAGCGAGACCCCCGTGGGACGGAGGACGGCGTGGAAAGCCTCATTAGGATCCGGAGGCTTCCCCCACCCGAGGTGAGTACCCTCCAGGGGATCTTTTGACGTTACAGATCCTCTTTAAGTTAGCCAATAAATGGTATCAACTTCTTGCTTTAATGATGGCTAATACCCTACTGCTACTACTGTGCACAGAAAATTGGTGTGACCAGTAAGGACGCTTTCACACCAGAGGCTAGTTTCTGCGTTTTAAAGCCAAGACCATAGTTTGCATTTCCAAGGTAAAATAAAAGTCCATAGACTTTCATTTTACATTTCACACCTAAAGCAGCATTTTGGGCGTTACATTTTGAAGCTCCCCGGAGCTTTTTCAAAGCTGTTTACAGCCAAAGTCGGCTTTTCACGTTTCAATGATAGTCAATGGAAAAGGCCAAATACAGTTTTTTTTACAGCTTTTTCAAAGCGTTTTACAGCTGACTTGTTGACTTCTTTTTAAAGAAAAAAAAATAAAGGATGTTTTCATATGAGGTGTAAAACGCTATGAAAAAGCTTTGAAAACGCGATGGAAAGGCTACAAAAACGCTGGCAGCAAAATGCAGCCTTTTAGCCTTTTCTACCACAGCCTCTACTGTGAAAGAGCCCTTAGGGCTTATTTCCACTAGTGTAGAATCCGGCTCAAATCTGCAGTGTTTCCCTGGAGACGAGGGGCGGGGAAACGCTGCCTATACTTACCTAAGATGGGCCTGCCTCCAGATCGCACTTCTGTCTGCAGCTGCAGCCAAATCACTACAGCAGTGCATAGCATGGCTTAGCAATTTGGACTGTGGCTGCACAACAGAATGGGAGTCGAAGCCGCAGCTCTCAGTGGAAACCGCCCTAAGGGCCTATTCCCACTAGCACGCCTTCAAATCGCGTACGGAAATCTGCATCCGTTTTTAATGTGGATACGCGTAGCGGATTCGCGTTTTTATGCGAAAATATGAGTTGCGATTTGAAAACTACCCAGCAACAACACATGTCACATGTGTTTGCTGGGTAAATCCACGTTCGCAACGCAAATTTCCACGTTTGTAACGGGGATATGTGCGCCCCATTGACTTGCATTAGCCGCAATTTGCATTCAGTTCCCACCCGCATGCGGAAAAATGCAGCGTACCATCCAGATTTTGTTACGCACCGCATCACCTCCAAAAATTTGCATTGGATGGCTCAGTTCACTAACACGTGTTGTGTTTTTGATGTGGAAATTCACACGCGGAATCCGTGAGTAGTGAAAATAGACCCTTAAGGCCCTTTTCCTCTTACGCGATTGCGTTTGCTGAATTGCAAAAGCGCAAATCACTAGGGTTTGCTAAATAACATAGGATTTGCGGTAGATTATTTCCACTACCGCGATCCGATTTTTACACAAACGCGATCGCCCGGCGGATCGATTATTGCCACGATTTTGTTATGCCCTGCAATGCATAGCAAAATTGCAAACACTATCGCCGGGAAAAAAGGATTTTGCTGAATCGCAATCGCTAACGTTTAGCGCTAACGCTAGCGATTGCAAGTGGAACAGGCCCTAACTGTTTCCAATGAATGGCTGAGGTGAATGCTGGGAATTCTTCCACTCATGAATATGTATGAATCGTCACACCATTTGGCCTGTGTGCTGTGTGACATTCTAACACCTCAGCCTGGTGCTGCTCTAGCTGAGAGCTGAGTGATTATTGTGTGTGTTTACCTGTAGTGACAAATGCTGCCATAGATCTAAACACTGAGGAAGTCTTTTTACATTTCAAAGGAGGCAAAACTGTGACAACATGTCACAGATTGAGCCTGCAGAATATACATATTCAAGTCTCTGCATGCGACATCACTTTTGTACGCCTCTGACCCGGTTCTGTATAATGCTGGTAAAAGAAACTTAAAGGGGAACTTCAGCCTAAAAAAAACATGCTGTCATTAAAGGGAACCAGAGAGGATCAAAAAAAGGTTTTATACATACCTGGGGCTTTCTCCAGCCCCATACGCACGGATCGCTCCCACGCCGCCGTCCTCTGCTGCCTGGATCCGACGGTACCAGGTCCCGTTATTGCCGCGAGTCGGCCAGCGATTCTCCGCATCACAGGGGCTCCCTCTATACAAGTACGCATGAGGCTGCCTGCTGCGCAGCCGCATGTGTACGGGTATGGAGGGAGCCCCTGTGATGCGGACAATTGCCCGCGTCCGCCGGAAGTGACGGGTCCGGTACTGGCGGTTGCAGGAAGTAGAGGATGGCGGCGTGGGAGCGATCCAGGCTTATGGGGCTGGAAGAAGCCCCAGGTATGTATAAAAGCGTTTTCTATTTTAACAACCCATTCCTCTCTGGTTCCCTTTAAGTTACATTAGTTATGGTAATTATAATAGATTGGTAATCTAATCTCTTAACCACCCTGTTTTAAAAGAACAGGCAAATGTTTTTGATTTCAAGGGGGCAGCCATCTTTTTCATGGGGGCAGCCATTTTTTTGGTTGAAAGGAATTGACAGGGAGCAAGAGACACAGTTCCAACTATCCTGTGTGCTGATCACCCCTCCCAGCTGCACACGCTAGACTTAAAATCTGAAATTCAAAATAAAAAAACAAAACAAATTTGCACCAAAACAGCAGAAGGAGAACAACAACATCAGAAATCCCATCATGCTTTGCACAGCATCAGGGGAAAAATGCCCGGGCAGTTTTCTTCTGTGCAGCAGTTTTCTTCTGTGCAGCTAAAAATGAGGCTTGGGTAAGAAAAATGAAGTTCTGATGCCGTGAAACTGTTAAGGAAACACCAAGCCTTTTCAGTTCTGCTGAGTAGATTTTTAGTCTGGAGGTTCTCTTTAACATTTGGAAAGCTTGCAATAAACCATTTACAGTTATTCATTAAAGGGATCCCGAGGTGAGAGTGATATGGAGGCTGCCATATTTATTTCCTTGTAAACAATGCCAGATGCCTGGCAGTCCTGTTTTTATCTTCTGGCATATCTTGTATCTGAGTCAAAACCCCGGAACAAGCATATGGCTAATCCAGTAAAACCTGAGTCAGCTGAATCAGAGTACCTGATCTGCTGCATGCTTGTTCGGGGTCTATGGCTAAAAGTATTAGAGGCAGAGGATCAGCAGGGCTGCCAGGCAACTGGTATTGCTTAAAATGAAATAAATATGACAGCATCCATAGCCCTGCCACTTCAGAAGACTCTGGGGTTCATGCTGTGGATAGTCCCGGCACATTCGCTATCGCCGCGCTTCGCAGGAATCTAATTTAAAGTGAACCAGCCTTAAAGAGAAGCTGTAGTGAAAATAATGTAATGAATAAAAGTGCTTAGTTTTTTCTTTATATATATATATATATATATATATATATATATATATATATATATATATATATATATATATATTCATTTATAAATTACTTAGTGATTGCCCATTGTAAAATCTTTCCTCTCCCTGATTTACGTTCCGAAATCACATGTGGCAACATCTTTACTGCTGGCGGGTTCAGCTCTGTGGAATGTTTGTTTCTGAGAATTCCAAAGCCAGTAGAAAATAATGCCTGTTGTCCCAGATTGCTCTGGCAGGAGAAATACGCAGCCTAGGCTGTGACACCATTGGGAGGGCGGGGTTAAATATTAATATACAGCAATATATACATATAGGAAGTGTTTCCGTAAATCCTGACAAATGTATTGCACGCTGCTGCATGTCACTATAGGGCCTTATTTTTTTTTTTATGATTTTAATGTTTACATTATTGGACATGAAATGAAATGATTGCTAGCCCCTCCTCTTCCTGTGGGGAGGGGTCATGTGTTCGGAGAATGTGGCCATCAGCTTGAATGACTGTCATGTTTCCTGTGCCAGCAGACACTGTCCCCCCGGGAGCTGTGGAACATCGTGCACCAGTGTTATGGCACGGAGCTCGGGCTGACCAGCGAGGATGAGGATTACGTGTCCCGGGAGCTCTTCAATGGCCTGGGGTGAGTGTCACCTGCTGGATGTCACCGCGCTCGTCATAAGCCTGGCTGGGTCACCACTCTGCTGATAGGATGAGCGTGCCTAGAGCGTCAATGTATTGCTACCTCACTTATAAATCATGCGTGGAAGCCAGGAGGGTTAGCATCTCCCGCAGCACCTCTGCTGATTAATATTCTGTGGCATAGGGGCTGAGCAGGACCACCCACCAGCCACCTTCTTCAACCTCTCTCCACTTCAGCTTATCAAGGAGGCCCCAAATCCACTACCTTGCCTACAACCCCATTACATCAAGGGAACCAGAGACGAAGCACCCTCATGTATTTTACCATATATATCAGTGGGAACATTCAAGAAAACACATACCCTGCTCTCTGTTTCATCCTTCACTGCTCAGCCTGCTTGTTATCAGCCCTGATAAAATCCCTGACTGAGCATTCAGTCTGGCTTTGCTCAGGAATCATTATAGCTGAGTCTGTCTGCTCTGATGTCTTTTCAAGCCCAAGCCTGCCCCCTTCTGGCTCTGCTTTCCTGTTATGTATACTGGCAGCATCACAGAGAGCTGTGATGAGATGGGAGAAGCTGCTGATGTAAGGGTATATTGAAAAATGTTTTTGTTTTTTTAATCTATATTTGTTAGTCATAAGAGGTTTTTAGAAATGGTGATTTCATTTTGCACACAGCCCACTAAATAATATGCTTTTCTGATGAACTGTGTTTTGCATGGAGTTATAGTAAAAAAAACACAAAAAACAGCACACTAGAGTAGCGAAAATACCAGGTATAGTATTTATTTTGTAAAGTCTATCGGGGGATATGTTTATTTTGTGCCAAAGCGTTCATCTCTGGTTTACTTTCTCTGCATGGTGTATAATAGATAGCATCCTGCATTGTGGGGCTGGGGATCGCCATATCCATGGAGTTATCCAAAAGATTGCACATCGGCGTCCAGCAGAGGCGGTGGGTGTACGACCAAGTAGCCAAAGTCCACACAAGTATCTAAAGAAGGTCCACACACCACATGCACACAATCGATTGTAACTGTGCCTTGAAAAAGGGGACCCTGTGTAGCCCTAAACAATAGTTGGTTTTATGATCGATAGTGTGCATAGAGCAATAAAAGCTCCTGTTAAAGTCGTGTGCAGACCTTCTTTGGATACTTATATCTCCATGGAGTCTGCAGAACCTCCCCGTGTTTAAAAAGACACTGAAGTCTCTTTTTTTACCTTTTTTGTTATAAAGTCCTCTTCGGCACTGGCGTAACAATAGGGGATGCGACACCTGCCGCCGAGGGGGGACCCGGGGCCCCTCTAGGGCCCGCTCAAAGACTTTTGTGGGGCAGGAAGGGTCGCAACATAAGAGGAGAGCTTGGCTGCTGATCGGTGGGGAGGGGGGACATTTCCCCCCCCCCTCACCTTGGGCTCTCCTCTCAGCGCTCCCCCTCCTGCAATCATTGGTGGCAGCGGGCAGCGGCAGGCAGGCTGAGCACATACCTCCTCCTCGTCAGAGGTCTCCGATCACTAAGTGCTTCATGTAACTTCCTGTGTAAACAGGAAGTAGCATGAAGCTCTTAGAGATCAGAATTTTTTTTCTGCAGGGGGGCCCGGGGATTTCTAGGTACGCACCTGCTCTTCAGCATTAAATTCTAAGTGGAATCGCCGCATCTCAGATTCCCCACGGCAGATGAGTGATTTATTACCAAGAAATAGACCTGCAAAGTTCCACGACTTTGCAGGTCGCAGATTATGCTGCTCTGGGGAGGCAGAGCTTTGTAAAGTAGCTCTGCCTCTCCGCAATCAATCTCTGCCGATCTCCGCCTCTCTCAGTGAAAGAAGTCTGAGAGGGGTAAGGAGAGGCGGAGATTGACTGCGGAGAGGCAGAGCTACAGCCTAAAGCTCTGCCTCTTCCAGGAAGTAAAGCCCTGCGAGCCCTGGAGCTCTGCAGGGCTATTTCTCTATAATAAATCACTCATCTGCCACAGGGATGCAGCGATTCCACTTGGAAGTTAATGCTGAAGTCTCTTTGAGGCATTTGACATTATAGGCGTTTTTTTTAAATTTTAAAGGGATACTGTAGGGGGGTCGGGGGAAAACGAACTGAACTTACCCGGGGCTTCTAATGGTCCCCCGCAGACATCCTGTGTTGGCGCAGCCGCTCACCGATGCTCCGGCCCCGCCTCCAGTTCACTTCTGGAATTTCTGACTTTAAAGTCAGAAAACCACTGCGCCTGCACGCCCGTGTCCTCGCTCCCGCTGATGTCACCAGGAGTGTACTGCGCAGACACAGACCATACTGGGCCTGCGCTGTGCGCTCTTAATGACATTAGCAGGATCGAGGACACGGCAACGCAGGCGCAGTGGTTTTCAGACTTTAAAGTCTGAAATTCCAGAAGTGAGCCGGAGGCGGGGCCAGAGCATTGGGGAGTGGCTGCACGGGCACAGGATGTCTGCGGGGGACGGTTAGAAGCCCCAGGTAAGTTCTACTCATTTTCTCCTGACCCCCCTACAGTATCCCTTTAAGCGCGGGCGATCTTTTTAAATCTTCTTAAAAGCGAGATCATATCAGAGCGGTTTGTTTGTGATCTGCTTTGTAAAGCTGTGCTTGAGCCATTTTTGAGGCGATTTGCCTCAATGGAAGGTATAGGAAAAACGCATAACGCTCACAAAATCGCTTTGGCACGCGATTGCGCGAGCGTTTAAAAAAAATACATTGTATTTATTGTTTCCAGATCTTTCTCCAAAACAAAAGACGGAAGCGCTCTGCAAAAGCGCTTGCAAAAAACGCCATCAAAAAAACGAGCGAACGCGCAGAAAATCGCCGGAAAACGCTATAAAAAACGCAGGAAAAAAAGCCCACCGCGGACGGACACGCAAGCCCAACGCAATGTGAACAAGGCCTCAGAGCCCACATTTTGGTTTTGCACTCTGATCTCCTTCCTCATCCATAAAACATACTGAAAAGTTTATGAGTTTGTGGGTCCCTCCCCCCCCCCCCCCCCCGCCCCCCAAAGGGTTTTTTTTTTTCCAAAGGGGGTGGGTACACAAAAAGGTGATATTTAGACCTTCTTGGCAGTTTTGCCAGTGTTATGAATGTGGAAACCAATACAACAGTTTTTTTCCAGCTAAATTTCCCATTCAAACGCTTATGAATAAAGCTACGCAAACGCCATACAGATATCGCAGGATTTTGTATTCGATCGACTTTTTACGATCGATATAACGATCTGTATAATGCCTTAAAATCAATCAAGCTATGTCAATACACTGTAAAAATTGGGGGAGCTGTTACGATCGATTAGACGAAAAACATTGCATCGATTGTCTAATCGAAACTGCAAAGAGGGTTCTCCTCATTCGGCGTATAGACAATTGATATAGGAAACGACATAAACAAAACACAAATAAGGATTGATATAGTTTCTGTGTAAAAGCATGTAAAGTGATCGATCTTATGTCTATTGTGGTACAAATGTATGAACCGCTACCTTATCCATGTTAGCTCAATGATTTACGGTCGACAAAAAAGAACCAACATTAACGATCAATCTTTGATCGAATTTAGCCATTAATATCAGTTGAATGACGTGATTTATGGATCATGTTTAATACACCACTTAAACTTACAACCGATTAGACAAAACGTCTAGATGATTGTAAATTGAAGTGAAGTTTTTAAATTGGGCAAAAGAATTGTAAAGTGTATGGCTACAGGTTGAGTTCTCCAGCCAAGGACCCGAAATCTTGCTGAATTTATTGGGGCTACAGGTCTCTAATCTTCTGAACACAACACTAGACACCGTCTGTAATTTGATGACTTTTAACAGGACTTAAAGAGACTCTGAAGTCTCTAAAAAAAGTCTTTTTATTTCATAAATATGTTTATTATGTTATCCCTAACTAAATCGCCGCATCCCCGCCGCTGTACGCTATCTAAATCCCCCCAAACTCCCCGGGGGGAAATCCAGGCAGCGCTTCCGAGTGAGGCAGGATTATGAGCCGCAGCTCTGCCTCTCAGTGCGTCTGTCAGCCCGGATCGCTGCCTCTCCCCCGCCCCTCTCAGTCTTCCTTCACTGAGAGGGGCGGGGGAGAGGCGGAGATTCGCCGCTGACAGACGCGTGTGAGGCAGAGCTGCTGCTCATAGCCCTGCCTCACACGGAAGAGTAGAGGGCAGCAAAGTCCACGGCCAAGAAAGTCGTGGATTTTGCGGGGGAGAGGTAAGGGGGAGTTTGGGGGGATTTAGATAGCGTACTGCGGCGGGGGTTTAGTTAGGGATAACATATTAAACACATTTATTAAATAAAAAGACGTTTTGTTAGAGACTTCAGAGTCTCTTTAAGGTGCCCATACATGGTACAATTTTTCATTTTTTTTTCGATTAGATAATTTAGTTCAATTATTCCGTTAGATCGAATATAAAGATTTTTCCAGAATGTCCGATAAGATTTTTCTCAAAAAACTGGATAATCGTTTGAATTTCTTGATCGAAAAAAAAAAATATTTTCAACTTTCATTCGATTCCATCATTTAGATCGAATAAATGGGAAAATCTAACGTTTTTATTGTATCGTGTATGAGCACCCTTAAGGTACCCATACATGGTACAATTGTAAAAAAAAAATTTGATTAGATAATTTAGTTCGATTATTCTGTTAGATCGAATATAAAGATTTTTCCAACATGTCTGATCGGATTTTTATAGAAAAAACGGGATAATCGTTCGTTTTTCTTGATTGAAAAGGAAAAAAAAAAGATTATTTTCATCTTTCATTCGATTCAATCGTTTTGATTTAAAAAACGGGGAAAATTGAATCTTTTTATTGTACCGTGTATGAGCACCATTAGGGTAACCTCATATTCCTCTTCTTTCCATTGTTCTATATTTTCGGTAGATTTTCTGGCAGATCGATTATGTCTAACAAGTCCGATCTGATTTCAGTTTGATTTCCTATCCACTTTTATGAAAAATCGATCAGAAAATCGATCGGAAATCAGATCGGACATGTTGGAAATAATCGATCTGGTAGTAAATTTGCCAGAGTATCTCATCGTGTGTAGCTAGCATAAGAAACACTGTGGAGTGGCTGTGTTTCATATGCACATGTAAGATGACATACCATTGATCCTTGCCATATAAAGGCCTGGATTGGAAGAGTTGAGCTGATAGAAGTGTTGTTTCCCTTTCCATAAACATGGATGTCTTCCTTGTAGGGGCAGCGAGGATTTCCCTGAGGTCACAGATCTGAGTGACGCATCTTCTCGCGGTGAACCCAAACTCGGAAGCAGCCCCCCTTTGCCGTCGACCGACTCCTTCACCTCCCTGAACAGCAGCGACAGCATGCTGACGGTAAGAGCCCATCCTGTGCCGATCCATGTCTATCTGGTCCACTCTGTACCTCTGCTTCCCTGCAGTGTACTGCTAGCTCGTGCGTACGATCACCAACCGCAGCTGTGATCACTGATATCATCTTACAGCGGAGCTAGGCAACACTGGAGGGCAGCGGAACTGCAGTGTGGACCAGTTAGACATCTAGGAGCTGAAAGAAGCCCCAGGTAAGTAAAGCTTAAAGGACACTTGAGTTGAAAATAAACAAATGAAATAAACAATTGTATCTATCCTCCTTCTCCTAAAAAATAACTTTTTGAGATATTCCACAGTTTAATTTTTGTTTAAATCTACTTTTTAAATTTTTTTCTGTTATATTGTTTTTGCTCAATGACACATTCATTGAAGTATGCCAGAGCTAAAATCTATAAACCATTGACCCTTTTTATCTCTTTCCTGCTCTCAGAAGCCATTTTCTGATAGGACACTGTAGTCTGACCCAGTCCTGACTCCAACAGGCACTTACATACCTGATGTTTAACTCTTTCAGGCAGAGAAAGAAAAAAAGGAACACAGCCTAGTTATTTGTGTGTTAGGCACTGTACATACACATGTCTATCTCATCTTGTCACATGTCACCTCGGTTGTCCTAAATGTTTCTCTTTCAGCTTTTAAAGTGTACCCGAGGCGGCATGTGACATGATAAGATAAACATCTGTATGTACAGTGCAAAACCTATTAATAACCAGGCTGTTTTACTTGCTTTATTTTGCTGTCTGAAAGAGTTAATTTCCAGGCATGAAAGTGACAGCTTTTGTCTTGTCGGTACCTTCTTGGGAATATAGTAAACCTCGTTGATAAGCCGTAAAGGTTTTCCTGGCAGAATACAACTTCTGAGAGCAAAAGGAGATTAAAAAAAAGGTCAATACTTAATTTATTTTTTTTACTCTGGGACACTTAACCTTTTGCCGACCGCGTCACGCCGATGGGCGTGGCCGCGGCGGCAGCCCCAGGACCGCCTAACGCCAATTGGCCTAAAGTCCTGGGGCTCTGTTTTGCAGAAGATCGCGCGCTCGGGAGACTGTTGCCGCTCGGGAGACTCTTAGACGGCGTGATCGCCGTCTATTTAGACTGTGCAGCGCTGCGATCGGCAGCAGCGCTGCACTGGGGACAGCCGTGTGACACGGCTGCCCCCCTGGGGGACAAGAGAGCGATCGGCTGTCATAGGCAGAAGCCTATGACAGCCGATCGCAGTAATTGGCCGGCTGTGGCGAGGGAGGGAGGGAGGGAAGGGAGTTAAAGAAACTGTTTTTTAAAAAGAAACACGTACAATAATATTTATTAAAAAAAATAAACATGGGGGGAGCGATCAGACCCCACCAACAGAGTGCTCTGTTGGTGGGGAGAAAAGGTGGGCGGGGGGGAGGGGGGGGAATCCCTTGTGTGCTATGTTGTGCGGCCCTGCAGCTTGGCCTTAAAGCTGCAGTGGCCAATTTTACTCAAAATGGCCTGGTCACTAGGGGCGTTTAGCACTGCAGTCCTCAACAGGTTAATAGACTGCGATTGAGCAGAGACAATAAAACATTCAATCTACTTGCAAATGTTTTTAAATACTGTATAAACTAAAACCATGGGATAACTAAAAAAGTAATTTTTAGGAGTAGGAGGAAAATACAGTTCTTTATCTCATCTGTTTATTTTCTCCTCTGATTCACTTTAAAATGAGAGCGAGAGATAATCTTAGAGAGTATTGAAGAATGAACTACCAACCCATTAGCTGATCAGGAGTTTTTTTTTGTAAACAGGCCTCATTTACAGTCGTTAGTAGCCCAATACACAGTAAGTGTCCCCCGGGGTACATGGACCCCACATCGAGATCATAAATAATAAATAATATAGGGCAGTATCAGGGCTGGCGCCATCTGCTGGTCTCTCTGTGTACTACACATAATGGCATCATTGTGCATATACACAGGTCGGGGGCTTTCTGCTATAGGGAAAGCCTAAACTGGGGGTAAGGAACAGGCAAGCAGGGGGGACAGTGTAGGATGGGAATACAGGTTACTTTGGTTCAATCTTATTGTCATTGTAGTAAAGTGGCCTTCCATTTGCTTTCAGTGTTTAGGATTTCTCACCTTAGCAGCAATTAGAGATGAAGTACTACGGTAATCATTTCAGGATTATGCAAATATTATGGTAATTATATGCAAATGTTTGCAGCCTGGACCAGTCAAATCTTCAGCTGTTGCATACTTTTGATTGGTCTGTTTTCAAACTGCTTAACTTTGCATAAAATTAATATAAAATGATCATTAACCTCTTGAGGACCAGAGATTTACACCCCCGTAGTGACCAGGCCATTTTTTACAATTCCACTCTTCACAACTTTAACGGATTTTTGCCCGGTCATACAACTTAGCATCCAAATGAATGTTACCTCCTTTTCTTCTCACAAATAGAGCTTTCATTGGAGGTATTTGATTGCTGCTGCTATTTTTTTTATTATTAATTAAAAAAGATCAGGGCCACCTGGGCAGTACAGTCCGGACAAAGTGGACTTGATTGTCAGTGGGGACTCTTGCCCTCCAGGAAAGTCAGCCCCCCCCCCCCCCCCCGATGGTCTACCTTCACTGCTCCCTGGTGCCCCTCTACTTGTAGCTGCATATTGATCACTCACCTGTCCGGCTCTGCTCCGTCCGTGCTGTCTCCAGTCCTCAGCACCGCCTCCTCTCGTGTTATGTGTAAATAGAAGAGACAGGCAGCAGGGCTGAGGACTGAAGACAGCACAGGCGGACGGGTGAGTGATCAGTATGCAGATACATGTGCAGGGGAGCAGTGGGGATAGAGCACTTGGCGGGATTTGGCAGTGCAGGGCCCTGCAGCGGTTGCATAAATGGCAGCACCGAGTGCTTTGTCTGGCATACATAACTCAACCAAGTTCCCATGTCCTGTGTAAGTGGCCTCATAGTTCAACAGGACTAAACTGTTAGCCTCCCCAATCCCTCTCCTTAGCATTTGTTTCTATTCACAGATGACTAGGCAACGTATTTATTATGAGATTACATCTTTTCTTTTTTTAAATATGCTCTAGTTTTTTTATTCCTGGGGGAGGAAACCCAGACATCTTAATGCACGCTGGTACATGTAGTGACACTTGTGCCTTGCAGCCACCCGAGGACTTGACCGGACAGTCGGATGCCCTTTCGGACTCTCAGCTTGACTGTTCCTCCAGCCAGACGGTGACGCCCCTCTCTGAGATGGCGGGAAAAGGACTGCTGGACTCCATGCCCACCCTGGACCGCCTCCCCAGCGAGGATCTACCCACTGACCTGAGCAACAACTCCACGCCTAGCTCCACCCAGGACGAGGGTCAGTATCAGCCTTTCCCAAAAGCATCCTCTAGTTTTTATGTAGGCCCCACATATCTTGGAAGATAGTGCACTAATGTTAAGTTTGTGTCCATACAAGACTATTCCGGTGTCCATATTGTAGAGTATACTTATACAGATTACCACTTATACCACTGTAGACCATGTGACCCAAAGAGACAGCACTTTATATAGTTACTCCCATGCAAGCCACTGAGTCTTTTATAAAGGGAAGAGTTGGCCTCTTCATAGAAATGAATAGAGAGACTGTCTGGTTGTTATTCAGCAGCACCACCTAGTGGTGGGAGGGAGCAGTGATGATGGATGTAAGCAAAGTGCAGGCTGTTCAGCTAACACAGCACCTGATGCCTGCAGGTGAACACAAGAAGAGGGTGGGTACCAGGGCATGAGGGCAAGGGTGGAACTAAAGGGGAGCAGCTCCTGTGACTTCAGGGGGTCCAGAGCTGTAAGGGGGCCCAACCTACTACTTCTGTCCCTATGATAAAGGGTTCCATCCTTCAGATCAGGTGTGTTTGAGGCTACACTTATTATGGGTGGGACGATTATGATGTCTATGCTTGTTTTATTATTCTTGTGAGATGGGTCCCCAGGCTGTGAGGGCCACCAGGGGTAGGCAAGGGAAGGGGTGGGAACATTGGCGGCCCCATCAAAGTTGCTCAAAGCAGACATTCTGGACAACTGGCAGAGGGCAGGAGACGCCCTTAAAGAGACACTGAAGCGAAAAAAAAATGATATAATGAATTGGTTGTGTACTATGAATAATTACTAGAAGTTTAGCAGAAAAGAAAATATTCTCATACTTTTATTTTCAGGTATATAGTGTTTTTTCTAACATTGCATCATTCTATAATATGTGCAGATTACACAACACTCAGCATTCAAAATGATTCTTTCAGAGCAGTCTGTGAACTAATGACCTCTCCTCTAGCAGAGATACAGGGTTTCTACTGCTTGGCCAGCAGGTGGATTTCCTCAGCTCTTCTACCTCGCAGTCCGCCACCGCCACCCAGAGTGATGTCATGACCATGGTCTTGACAGTTTGCTGCCTGTGCACCTTGTCGCATTGTGGGAAATAACAGCTTTTTCCAACTGTCAAGCAAGCTGTATCTCTCTCTGTGCATAGAACTCTCAGTAACGAACATTCCGTAGTCCGTACAGATCACCTGGCAGGACTAAAAATGTCACCACCAGTGATTAATGTCAGAATGTAAATCAGGGAGCGGAAAGATTTTACAATGGGCAAACACTGATTAAATAATCTATAAATAAATACTGCTAAAAATAAGCAATTGTATTCATGATGTTATTCTGACTACTGTCCCTCTGTAAAAGCCTCGTTCACACTATATGCGTTTCCGTGCACATTAAGAGCATAGACTGATGTTCTCACTTATATCGCACTTCTGCACACATTTTTGGTCAGAACGCAATGCTGGCCCAGTCACTGTAGTGAGCGAGATCAGGAGCGCAGTAGATGGAAATGCATATGGCGTGCAATCTTGCGCATTGCATTCCGAACGCACGGCCGTCTGCAATTTCATAGTGTGATAGAGGCCTATGAGTCGGGAGCCACAGAAGCTAATTGTCGCGCTTTGCAATTGCCATGATCCCAAAAGCGCGAGGCTAATGAAAGTCAATGGGGGTGATTCCACAGCAGCGACTGGGATGTCTCCAAATCATAATCGGGGGTCCTGCAACATTTTTTCAGTGTTTTCAGTTCAGTACAAAGTATAAGATTGCTGCAAAATCACTTTTCTGTTGCTGTGCAGCAACGAGTCTACTATAGAAATTCGGATCTATTCAATTCAATAAAGTGAATTGAATTGCATTGAATAGATCCGAATTTCTGACCGATTCTTTTGGTCTGATCGTATTCATCATTTTACCCTTCGTTGGTTCTGAATAATAATTTCTGATCGACCACAGTGGTGAGATTGGATGATCAATCGTTTAGTAAATTGTACCATTAGTGGGCACTTTCAGCTTGCATTTTTCCCATAATCTCTCTGACGCAGACAAAGTACAGTGCGTATTGACAAAGCCAGGTGCCCCAGAGGAGTCTGGGTAATGAATGCCTGATGTCACTCTCTCCAATCAATCCTTCCTGTGTGATTTATATTATCGTGTGAAACATCTGGCGCAGGATAATAAGATCAGCCTGGTGGGAAGGGTCAGGCTCTCTTTACACGGCAATGTCCGTGCACGGCAATGGCTCATCAGGCATTTAATCAGATCAGCCTGCTGGGAAGGGACAGGTTCTCTTACACAGCAATAATTTATACATTTTTCATTAGCAGCATCCCTAACAGTACATTACCGTAATACGATCCTCTCCCGGGAGTCATTGCTGAGGGAAAAGACAACCCGACACACTAGAGTGTAAGCTCCGGGGTCGGGGAGGGTTATTGCTGATTGGTTCAGTGATATCAGTGAAAGGCAAGCAGAGAGCGAGTCAGCGCTTTATGAATGAGAAAAAGGGAGTGCCTGTCTGGAGGGTGGTGATAAAGTGGACATAATTGCTTGCAAGGTCGGGGCCTTCCTGTGCTGTCTCTGTTATAATGTCTCTACCAACAGCCGAATTATTCACAACACAAACCTTGGCAGTTTCCTAGGGCCTGGAGATAGTCTAGGGGCCCAGTGAATGTCCCCACCAAATCTTATAAAAAAAAACCCAGGTGACCATCAGTGGTGGGCAAAAACTGCTATCTTGCCTAGCAAGGGCTCAATTTCATCTAAATCCATTTTTGTCTCTGCCTAACTTGTCCCAGTAGTGTTGAATGTTATTGTACTCAGGACTATATACATATATATATATATACTGTATATATGCCCTGATATCCCGTTTATACAGATATCTATAATAAGAGGATGAGCAAGAGAGGCTGTAGAGGTTGTGACTGCACCAGGTTTCCTGAATATGAGGGGCCCACACAGGCTCCGCCTCCTGCCCCTGCGCTAGCTCTGTGTTGGTGCTGCATAGCTCCCAAACGTCCCTCTTTTGGAGGGACAGTCCCTCTTTGGGAGCCCTGTCCCTCTGCCCCTCCTCATTTGTCCCTCTTTCAGGACTTTGTCCCTCTTTCTATGTAAATATATATATTTCTCTACTATAAAATGGGTTTGATTGACTCTAAACTTTATTCCCATCCTCTAAATTGGTAAATTACTCATTTTAAAAGGTTAATAGGAAGGAAAATTGACCAGGATAGAAGGAACCAGTGTGGTTTGAGTTATAAAACATATTTTTCTTATGAAATCTATGGTATGTGTGACTAGGGGTGTGATGGGGTCGTGGGTGTGGCTTAAGTGTCAGGGTACCGGTAATCAGCAACAGGCCATTCCCTTTACTCTGACCACACCCCTCTGACACAGCGGCCGACCTCACACAGCCTGTTTCAGTTAGCCTGTTTCATGTGACTATCATATACTGTATACAGCACAGGGATGGCAGGGAAGGGGTTGTGCAAGATTTGCACTGGGGCCCATGGATCTGTAGCTACAGTACAACACTGATTGTATTTCCTCACAGTATTGTGTTCAATTTTTATCAGTAGAGAATAATATGGGACTTTATACGTAAGATTTTATATCCGTTTGCGGTGTGATTTTCTCCTGAGCGATTCAGCTCCTATACTGTGATCAGAGCACAGGAAAATTGCTTAGCAATCGTATGATTTTCACCGACATTTGGCAATACTCAGCTCGGTTTTGCTTCCTGACGCAAATCACAAACACGAAACGCACCACAATGACACCGTACACCTGATGGATCGCGGCAGAATTACAACGGTGGAGACCGGGAGGAAATAAGATTGAAGTGCAATTGCGTTTCCTAGTGGAAAGGGGGATCTCTACCGTTTCTGCGTTTTTTTTTTTGTTTTTTCCCTGGGACTCAAACTCATGACCTTGTGCTTCATAGGCAGAGGTAGTACCTCTGGATCACTGACTGCTGTTTCTGCGGTTTACATTGAAGGTGCCATACATTATGAAATGAGGGTGACATGAATTAAATTATGAACCAGGGACTCTGGAGTTAACCCATCGTGCCAATTGCAATGTTTATCTTCCTTGTTTATGTAATTTGTACATACTTTATACATATACATCATTTTCTAGACATATGAATGTAATTGTTATTTTATCTTTCCTTCTGCAGATGCCGGTGGTGTCTCTAAAGATGCCCTGTGTTCAGATCTATCGGGCAGACTGAACATCAATACCGTGTACCACGTGAGCGCAGATCGATTGCAACACGCACTGGCCAACGACACGCAATTCATGAGCGACTTCCGGGACCTGAAAAAGTTCACAGGTCAGAGGCTCTTCCGTATTGTCTAATGGCGCCCATACACTTATCAATTTCCCCATTCAATCCCCTGCAGATTCAATTGATCTGCAGGGAACCGATTCCCCCAAAATGTCACATCAATCAAAGTTCTGTCAATTTTGACCGAAAATTGTTATAACGTTTTGATTACAGAAGACGGAAGATCTAGGTGGATTGGGGGAGGGGCAGGAGTGGCGGCAGATTGACGGCCCATAGCGTTGGGCTGTATCGGAGTCGGACAGAGAAACGCTGCAGTCCGATCGATATTTAATAGGTTCCCTGATGTAATCTATTGAAAATCGATGTGCAGTGTGTGGTAGGAATTGATTCCTTCCTGAATCTATTCCATTCAGAGAGGAATCGATCCTTTTGCAACATTGGGTGGCAATCTATAAGTGTATGGCAAGCTTAAGAGTTCACTTGACACTGCAGTTCTACTGCTGAGTACACACGTTGCGATTTCCCGCTCGATCCGCGGGATCGATCGATTATTTCCGGCATGTTCGATTCCATGATAAGTATGCAAAATCGTCGGCTGTATCAAGTGAAACCGAATCGAACATGTCGTAAATAATCGAGTCGATCCCGAAATCACAACGTGTGTACCCAGCATAAAGCCCACCATACATCAGTCAATTTATCTGTGTCGTCCAATCTTCTCTGCAGTCTCTCTGCAGTCTCTCCAGTCTCTCTGCAGTCTCTCCAGTCTCTCTGCAGTCTCTGCGGTCTCTATGCAGTCTCTCCAGTCTCTCTGCAGTCTCTCCAGTCTCTCTAGTCTCTCTGAAGTCTCTCCAGTCTCTCTGCAGTCTCTCCAGTCTCTCTGCAGTCTCTCCAGTCTCTCTGCAGTCTCTCCAGTCTCTCTGCAGTCTCTCCAGTCTCTCTGCAGTCTCTCCAGTCTCTCTGCAGTCTCTCCAGTCTCTCTGCAGTCTCTCCAGTCTCTCTAGTCTCTCTGCAGTCTCTCTGCAGTCTCTCCAGTCTCTCTAGTCTCTCTGCAGTCTCTCCAGTCTCTCTGCAGTCTCTCCAGTCTCTCTAGTCTCTCTGCAGTCTCTCCAGTCTCTCTGCAGTCTCTCCAGTCTCTCTGCAGTCTCTCCAGTCTCTCTGCAGTCTCTCTGCAGTCTCTCCAGTCTCTCTGCAGTCTCTCCAGTCTCTCTGCAGTCTCTCCAGTCTCTCTAGTCTCTCTGCAGTCTCTCTAGTCTCTCTGCAGTCTCTCCAGTTTCTCTGCAGTCTCTCCAGTCTCTCTAGTCTCTCTGCAGTCTCTCCAGTCTCTCTAGTCTCTCTGCAGTCTCTCCAGTCTCTCTGCAGTCTCTCCAGTCTCTCTAGTCTCTCTGCAGTCTCTCCAGTCTCTCTCCAGTCTCTCTGCAGTCTCTCCAGTCTCTCTAGTCTCTCTGCAGTCTCTCCAGTCTCTCTGCAGTCTCTCCAGTCTCTCTAGTCTCTCTGCAGTCTCTCTAGTCTCTCTGCAGTCTCTCCAGTCTCTCTGCAGTCTCTCCAGTCTCACTGCAGTCTCTCTAGTCTCTCTGCAGTCTCTCTAGTCTCTCTGCAGTCTCTCGAGTCTCTCTGCAGTCTCACCAGTCTCTCTGCAGTCTCTCTAGTCTCTCTGCAGTCTCTCTAGTCTCTCTGCAGTCTCTCCAGTCTCTCTCCAGTCTCTCTAGTCTCTCTGCAGTCTCTCTGCAGTCTCTCCAGTCTCTCTGCAGTCTCTCCAGTCTCTCTCCAGTCTCTCTAGTCTCTCTGCAGTCTCTCCAGTCTCTTTAGTCTCTCCAGTCTCTCTGCAGTCTCTCCAGTCTCTCTAGTCTCTCTGCAGTCTCTCCAGTCTCTCTAGTCTCTCTGCAGTCTTTCCAGTCTCTTTAGTCTCTGCAGTCTCTCCAGTCTCTCTAGTCTCTCTGCAGTCTCTCCAGTCTCTCTAGTCTCTCTGCAGTCTCTCCAGTCTCTCTGCAGTCTCTCCAGTCTCTCTGCAGTCTCTGCAGTCTCTCTAGTCTCTCTGCAGTCTCTCCAGTCTCTCTGCAGTCTCTCCAGTCTCTCTGCAGTCTCTGCAGTCTCTCTAGTCTCTCTGAAGTCTTTCCAGTCTCTCTGCAGTCTCTCCAGTCTCTCTGCAGTCTCTCCAGTCTCTCTAGTCTCTCTGAAGTCTTTCCAGTCTCTCTGCAGTCTCTCCAGTCTCTCTGCAGTCTCTCCAGTCTCTCTAGTCTCTCTGCAGTCTTTCCAGTCTCTCTAGTCTCTCTGCAGTCTCTCTGCAGTCTCTCCAGTCTCTCTAGTCTCTCTGCAGTCTCTCCAGTCTCTCTGCAGTCTCTCCAGTCTCTCTAGTCTCTCTGCAGTCTCTCCAGTCTCTCTCCAGTCTCTCTGCAGTCTCTCCAGTCTCTCTGCAGTCTCTCCAGTCTCTCTGCAGTCTCTCCAGTCTCTCTGCAGTCTCTCTGCAGTCTCTCCAGTCTCTCTGCAGTCTCTCCAGTCTCTCTGCAGTCTCTCCAGTCTCTCTAGTCTCTCTGCAGTCTCTCTAGTCTCTCTGCAGTCTCTCCAGTTTCTCTGCAGTCTCTCCAGTCTCTCTAGTCTCTCTGCAGTCTCTCTGCAGTCTCTCCAGTCTCTCTAGTCTCTCTGCAGTCTCTCCAGTCTCTCTGCAGTCTCTCCAGTCTCTCTAGTCTCTCTGCAGTCTCTCCAGTCTCTCTCCAGTCTCTCTGCAGTCTCTCCAGTCTCTCTAGTCTCTCTGCAGTCTCTCCAGTCTCTCTGCAGTCTCTCCAGTCTCTCTAGTCTCTCTGCAGTCTCTCTAGTCTCTCTGCAGTCTCTCCAGTCTCTCTGCAGTCTCTCCAGTCTCACTGCAGTCTCTCTAGTCTCTCTGCAGTCTCTCTAGTCTCTCTGCAGTCTCTCGAGTCTCTCTGCAGTCTCACCAGTCTCTCTGCAGTCTCTCTAGTCTCTCTGCAGTCTCTCTAGTCTCTCTGCAGTCTCTCCAGTCTCTCTCCAGTCTCTCTAGTCTCTCTGCAGTCTCTCTGCAGTCTCTCCAGTCTCTCCAGTCTCTCTCCAGTCTCTCTAGTCTCTCTGCAGTCTCTCCAGTCTCTTTAGTCTCTCCAGTCTCTCTGCAGTCTCTCCAGTCTCTCTAGTCTCTCTGCAGTCTCTCCAGTCTCTCTAGTCTCTCTGCAGTCTTTCCAGTCTCTTTAGTCTCTGCAGTCTCTCCAGTCTCTCCAGTCTCTCTGCAGTCTCTCCAGTCTCTCTAGTCTCTCTGCAGTCTCTGCAGTCTCTCTAGTCTCTCTGCAGTCTCTCCAGTCTCTCTGCAGTCTCTCCAGTCTCTCTGCAGTCTCTCCAGTCTCTCTGCAGTCTCTCCAGTCTCTCTGCAGTCTCTCTAGTCTCTCTGAAGTCTTTCCAGTCTCTCTGCAGTCTCTCCAGTCTCTCTGCAGTCTCTCCAGTCTCTCTAGTCTCTCTGAAGTCTTTCCAGTCTCTCTGCAGTCTCTCCAGTCTCTCTGCAGTCTCTCCAGTCTCTCTAGTCTCTCTGCAGTCTTTCCAGTCTCTCTAGTCTCTCTGCAGTCTCTCCAGTCTCTCTGCAGTCTCTCCAGTCTCTCTAGTCTCTCTGCAGTCTCTCCAGTCTCTCTAGTCTCTCTGCAGTCTCTCCAGTCTCTCTGCCGTGTCTCCATTGCGAGTCTGAGCACTTTCAATCGGTTTCTGACAGTTTATGTGAATAACATCTATAGCAGTGTTCGGACTGTAATGTGGGTACCGTGAAAAGACGGAGCCCAAATGACTATAAAAACTGTGTAAATCGGCAGCTAGCAATAGCTGGCAGCCGAATGATGCATTTCCCCACTATCCATGGCGGCCTGGAGGGGGAATAGTATTTAACACTGACCGGACTATTGCAGGAGCAGGGTGATGGGTTATTCGGCTTTGCCCTGCGCCCAAAATTCCCGACAGCGTAATAAATTTATGCCCTTAGGCCCGTTTTGGGGAGAGCTTATGTTTTGGGTTGAGAGAATCCCTCCCAAACGTTGGGAGATCTCAAGCGCCGCAAGGAGAGAGTGCCGTCCAGCTCACCATACTGTTTACAGATGGAATGTTTAAGCCATATGTACTGCCCAACTGTGTGACAATGTTTAAAGAGGCCCTGTAGCGACATATAGTAGAATGCAGTAAAGAGGCCCTGTAGCAACATATAGTAGAATGCAGTAAAGAGGCCCTGTAGCAACATATAGTAGAATGCAGTAAATTATTCAGGATACACACTTTTAAGGCCTTTTTCTGGTGTTAGTATCAGAAACCCTTCCTATAACTGTATAGTGCTGTATATTGAATTTAGCCCCGCCCTCCTAGTAATGCTTAGCTTAGGCTAGTTATGAGAAATTACCCACCACAAGCATTCTGGGAGACCAGCTATATTTTCTACTGGCTTTAGAACTCCCAGTAAACAAACATTCTGCACAGATCACCTAATGGGACAAAAGCAGTTGCCACGTGTGATAAATTTCAGAATGTGAATCGGGTAAAGATTTTTTTTAATGGGCAAACACTGACTTAATAATTTATAAATGAAGCAATTGTATTTATTATGTTGTTCTCACTACAGTGTCCCTTTAATACAGTTGTGGGTTTTGTTCTTTCTCTGCACAGATGTCGTGGAGAACCCCTGGGCGATGGACAGCACCGGAAAGCAATCCCGCGTCATCAATTACACCGTTCCTGTCAACAACCCGCTGGGACCAAAAACCGCTCCTGCGGTGGAGACTCAGGTACAGCGCACTCTGCTGTCACTCCCTCTAACTGGAAGAAATATGTTTGCTGCTTCCAACTGGCAGGGTTACATGGCTGAAATGTAGATGAAAGAAGAAATACATTAGTGGCCATACATTAGAATGAATATGGGCAGATTCGACCAAGAGACAAATTTATCTCTAATCGAATCTGATTAGAGATAAATTTGTCTCTAGTCGAATCTGCTCTTACACTACAGGCCAATTTCCGTCCGATTTCAGCATGAAATCATCAGGGAATCGGCTGAGTCACTGCGTCCGCCTCGCCGCTGCCTGCCTCGCCGCTGCCGCCGGAATGTATAAATGTATGTAGTGTAGTGCATTTATAGATTACCTGTCCTGTAGCAGCTTCCGCACGGTGTCTGTCCATCTCGCCGGGAAACAGCTGCATACACGCTAGCAGAGCATAGTGTCTGACGTCAGCCTCTATGCGCCTTTGTGACGTCAGAGCGCCGCCGGCGTGTATGCGGAACCCGGCGAGATGGACGAAAACCACGTGGAGGCTGACAGCAGACCGTTAATGTATAAATGCACTACACTACATACATTTATACATTGTGGCGGCAGTGGTGGGGGTTTCGTCATCCCGTCGCTCGTTCGCAATTCGGCCGCCGTACCGCCGCGCACCCGACCAACCAACTTCGTCCCGACATCTTCCAGCATGCGCGATCGACCGTGCGGCCAATTTCTGTCCCAAAATTGCTCGCTCTATCGGTTGGGCATGCACTTGGCAGCACCAATTTTCATCCAAATTGATTATAATAATCGAATAGGATGGTCGATTGGTTGGTTGGCTAGTGTATGGCCCCCTTAAGACCGACTGCTACAGACAAAAAGCATGCATTTTCTCACACATGGAAACGAGGGGTGCACATTACACATTCTGCCAGGATAATATACTAGGTTAATTGACGACAGTTCCTACTAAAGTTGGCCATACACACATAGACACCCAAATTTCCTGCTATAACGATATGTGTATGGGCACCTATGGCGGTACCCAAGCTTCCACGGCTCTCTGCCACCCACCCAGTGTCACCTGACCTCTCTGCTACAAGACAAACAACATTTATATTGCCCTTTCCTCCCAGCCGTCTCATAGAGCCAGAGCTGCAGTCTTTAGGATGCACTCCATAGGCAGTAGCAATGTTAGGGAGTCTTGCCCAAAAACTCCTTACTGGCTTACTGAACAGGAAGAGCTGAGATTTGAACCCTCGTCTCCTGTGTCAGAGGCAGAGCCATTAACCATTACACCATCCACTATCCAGCCACCTAGCTCATAGTAGTTATGCCTCTAGAGTACCTCCTCCAGGTTCAGAGTAGTGATAGCTTCCTCCAAATGACATCAACACAATGTTTCAAATGTGAGCATAAAAGAGCAAAAGGCAATTCAATATGCAGAGCCAAAGTGTAGACTGCTTTTTATTTTTAAAACAAACAAATAAAAAAATCATAAAAAGAACACTTGCATACAGGGCCCATAACATGGGTACACCAGAAAAAAATGCACGTGTGTGTGTGTGCTGACCAATGGAAGGCCTAAAAGGATAAAAGGTGCCACCCGTCTCCTTCCCGACCGGTTTCGCACTCTTGCATTATGAGGGGATGATTGTTTGACATAGGTTTCTGCCTTCCTTGTGCTAATGTAAGTGTCCAACCTGAAGTGAGTTTTTTTTCACTTCAGGTTTGCTTTACAGTAAAAAAAAAAAGTAAAAACAGGGGGAACACAGGTTGGTTCTAAGTTGCAAAGCAGGAAGAAAGGGCGTAGGGGCCTTTTGGAAAAACGGTTGCTTCCATAGGCGCCTATAATAAAAGCCGCATTTTGTGTCTAGAAAGGGAAATTTGGGCGCATAGCCTTGGCCAATATGCTCCATACTATCGCTCCGACTCTGTGTGCCCAAATTTGCCTTCTTTTCTGTAAATCATGGCCTATAGAACAGCCACCATATGCGGCAAAGATGGCAAATTTCGGCACACAGAGGCACCTAAATAGTGGCCATACAGTAAAATGTTGATGCACAGAGGCGCCTGATAGAATCTCGGGCGCAGGGTTTTGTGGTAAAGCAAACTGCGGCACTGCATAGAAAATGTGTATAGTACCCCAGCGCAAAAAAGGGTGTGGAACTTGCCCCGGGCTATGCAAGCCCACTCGAGATGTAAGCAAATGACAGCACAGTACCTTAATAGAGGTTACATCTAGCGGGGCCCAGTTTATTTTTTCCTCCGATTTGGCCCCGTGAAAGGATGTGGTAACATGAGGATGGTTATGCTGTCCGGTGCGATTTTATTGGCGCATGGAACTACATTGCAGTGCAGCACGCACACCACGCACCCGCCGCTGTGATATCGGGATTACTTGAAATACAGAGATCGGGATTACAGCAAGTATTTGGGCAGCTAGATGTAACCTCTGTTAAGGTACTGTACTGTCATCTGCTTACATCTCGAGTGGGCTTGCATAGCCCGGGGCAAGTTCCACACCCTTTTTTGCGCTGGGGTACTATACACATTTTCTCCCTCATCATTGGGTCTGAGCCGACGCCACCTCTAGCAGCAACACATTCATCCACACAAGCGCAAACTTTTTCCTTTTTTATCCTGCGGCACTGCATAGCGGACGTGGAGCCCAGAACCAAAGAAAAAAAATCGCAATCGCTATAAAAATCGCTAACATTAAATTCAAAAGTACCAGCACTCACTACAAAAATCGCTATAAAGAACACTTAGCGATAGCATGTTGGGATCTCAAGTGGGCCCTAGCTGGTACTTTGCCTTGGTCGAGGGGGTGTTTATGGGACGAAGTTTGCCAAAGGATAGTTATGCAGTGTGTAAACTATATTGTATGTTTGCTTTTGTTTTGCTGATTCTACTATCCTTCCCACTTTAACGTTTTTCCCGATGCTCCAATCGCAGACTCTGCACACTCTGAAGGGGTCGGTCTACGTCATGGATACGCAGGTCGTCATGCACGGCATTCCTTACCAGGAGTATTTCTACACCGCACACCGCTACTGCATCTTCGGCCTGGGCAAGAACAAGTCCCGTCTCAGGTAGGTGGGCGGCGGCTCCTGCAGGATGAGTCACCGAGCGCCCCACGCGTTTCGCAGACAGGCCTGACGGCTACAAATCCAGCCCACGGAGCGTAGCAGCCCCCGACTTACTCATCGCGAATCCCCCTCATCTCCCGGCTCATACTCAGCGATGTCCTCGTGTCACTATGTGTACCGTGACAGACTGCCGACACCTACAGCTCCTAATGATCTCGCCATCCGCCGCCGCCGCTAAATGTATCCCAGCAGAAGCATCGCCACATCGCCCCGCTCCTCCCGCCTGCTGAGAAAATAACTCCTTTTACATCCGAATGAAACTGTAATGAGGACACAAGTAAAAGCAGCAGCGCTGCATATTCACTCTACAGAGGAAAAATCATATTTGGTTTCTATTTGCTAAAAGATTTTATTGAAGTGGACCTGAACTCCTGAACAGGACAGAAGGGAAACCTAGAGAAATGCACCCTGTATGTATTCAGAGAGTTTAGCCTGTCTAATTCCCTCCTCATCTGTGACTAATCACAAGTTGTAATTTGATCTCTCAACTGTGTCAGCTGGCTGCCTCGGCAGAACACCTAGTTTGTAAACACAGGATGTTAACCCTTTGTCTGCTTCCATAAAAGCAGGTTTTCAGATTTCACTGCAAATTTATTGCAGGATTTGTATCAGCGGTGACAAATACATGTTTTTCTTTCAAGGTTATTATGCTGCTGCTTATCTTTTAGAGCAGCGAGGAAGTTCTGAGTTCAGGTCCGCTTTAAAGGGAACCTGTAGTGAGAGGGATATGGAGGCTGCCATATTTATTCCCTTGTAAGCAATACCAGTTGCCCGGCAGTCCTGCTGATTTCTTCGGCTGTAGTAGTGCCTGAATCACACACCAGAAACAAGCATGCATCTAATCTTGTGAGACCTGATAATAATGTCAGAAACACCTGATCTGCTGCATGCTTGTTCAGGGGCTATGGCTAAAAGTATTAGAGGCTGAGGATCAGCAGGGCTGCCAGGCAACTGGTATTGCTTAAAAGGAAACAAATATGGCAGCCTCCATATACCTCTCACTACAGCTGTCCTCAGTGGCGTAGCTAAGGAGCTGTGGGCCCCGATGCAAGTTTTACAATGGGGCCCCCCAAGCACTCTTTACATAACAATTGATACGGCGCACCAAAACCTGCCAATGGCAACTACAGTGTCAGAGGTGCAAGAAGGGGATGGGGAACAGCTTGTTAATGATTACCACTATTCAAAGTATCTATAGAAGTGATTATTAGGAGCACAGGACCAATACAGAGCTTATACTGTAGTTGAGCGAGGGCCCTTCGGGGCCCCTCTGGCCCAAGGGCCCCGATGCGGTCGCTCCCTCTGCAACCCCTATTGCTACGCCCCTGGCTGTCCTTTAAAGCACAGCCTTTAAGCCCAAGGTAGAACATCTAGAGTATGAAGAGATGCCATTACCTCTCTTGTTGTCGTTAGTGTTACGTTTATGGCTTCAATCCACTAAGGACAGGCTGGTAAAAAAGACCGCCTTCGATATTTTACACTTTTTTTTCCAAGTTCAATAAGATTTCTCCACATGCAGCAAAAGTTCAGGAATATATCAGAAAATGTCTCACCAGCTGTGGAGCAGGTCTGGGTGAGGGAGGCAAAAACGGAGCTGGAAATTTGAGCACATCAGGCAACACCAGCGGCGTTCAGACATTCATTTGAGCGCCGTCAAAAGACGGCACCCAAATTACTATGAAAACAGCGTAATTTGCTGCCAGCGATAGCAGGCAGCCAAATTGCACCTTACCCCAGAGTTCACGGTGGCCTGGAGGGGTAATAGTAATCAACGCCACTGAGACTTTAGCAGGAGCAGGGTGAGTTTTTTTTTTTTTTTGCACCCAAATTTCCCGGCGGATTAATTACACGTACACAGTCTGGCAGAAAGCTGTGACTCTTCCTATAAGTGGTGTGCATAAGCCATTGCTTTTTATGTTCAGTACATCCCCGACATCTCTTTAGATGTGCATACATGGTAACTAGAGGGAGCTCTTTTGTGTACCAGTATACAGATATGCATATCTAAAGGGATACAGAAATGCCTTTTTAAATGTCTCCTTTTCCTGCTCTGCTGTTCTCAAGCCCCGCCTGCCACTGCATCGGATCAAATGGAGTGAGAAGCAGAGCTGTGTGGCTCTGCCTATTGGCTGTCTGTTACATCTATCTGTTACATCAGCTGTTAGGGCTGGAGATAAATACCGAACACTTTTACTTGATTTACCGAATGCTTTACTCTTTGTGAATTGGAATTTCTTGACATTTCTTGAGGTATTTACTGCACAAGTCAGTAATTTACCTCACTAGTCAGTAATTTCATTTTTCTGGGCGGTAATACTGGTAATTGTAGTGAACTGGCATTTGGAAAGGCGATCGGTAAAATCAGCCGTTTTCTCATTACCGAATGCAGTAATGCTTAGTGAATTGAAGTCTTGTCTTATTAAGTTATAAATAATCATTTTATTGAGGCTTCCCTGTTGTCTCAGCTGCTACCTGCTGCAAACTGCCAGACTTCCGGCACCGGTAATGATGCAGGATTGTCTATAGCGGAGTCAGATTTGCTGCAGGTAAAGGGCAAAGCATGATGGGAGCATCTGGACAACAAATGGAGCTCAGCCATTAGGCCTCATTCACAGAAATCGCTAAACGCTAACGCAAACGCTGAGCGATTTTCTGGCTTTTTTTTCCTCGCGATTTTCACTGTATAGAGAGCGTTTTTCCAGTGTTTTGCGATTTCTAGTTCAATATAAGCCTGCAGAATCGCTCCAGAATCACTCAGAAAATGCTGCAGGCTACGAGTTTGCGTTTCCGCAAATCGCTTAGATGAGAACACTTCAATATACTTTCAGTGTACACAAGTTTTTCGAAACGCTAGCGATTTCCAGCGATGTTGAAATCGCCTGAAAAGCGTTCTAGTGTGAATGGGGCCTCAAAGATCATTGGTGTAGCTGCAAAAAAAATTTAAAAATTAAAACCCCACCCCATTCCCAGCCTGAAGCATATCTGATTGGCCGCAGTTCTGTGTCTGTCTGCCCTGCACATGCCCCCTCCTGCCCCGCCATGCTGTGTTTTGCCTTGTGCGTACCACCAGCTAGTTTTCAATAAAAGCATGTATTTGCTTTATCTATTATAATGGCATTACTGATCATGGTGGTAACTTTTGGGTGGATCTGCCACGTTTGCTATGAGTTCACTTATCAGACAGTTCTATGTCCTCATCACCGGGACTCGGACTGTCCTTGTGAATTTCATGTTGTCCTTTGCTTGTCCTCAGGGTGTCCTCAGAGATCTGTTACCGCAAGCAGCCGTGGAGTCTGGTCCGCGCCATTATCGAGAAAAACGCGTGGAGCTCGATGGAGGATCACTTCCGTCTGCTAGGTGAGTGACTCGGGGTTTAGGTCATAACATTTCTAACAGCTGAGAACGACCAGCATTCAGAGAGGCAGGATGTGAACTCACCAGCAGTGAGGCCTGAGAAATGAATGCAAGGAAGCATTTTTTATTTTCGTTCCTGACAGCTTGGACAGAGGTTACACTTTTTTTTAGGTTTTAATTCCTGTCTGCTCCCATTAACAGGAATTTCTCTCTCTTCCTGTTCAAAAAGGAAGTGGGAAAATCTCTCCAAGGACAGTGGCCCTCAAAACTTCGAGCTGTAGAGCAGGCTATAGTCTTAACACTCATCAGGTTTCTCTGGCTTTTTCTTATTTCCTGTACGCCAGACCACAACAGAGCCATGTGAACCTGTGGTGGTCCATGGGGCAGGAAGCAAAGTAAACTCTCTGCACAAGCAACAGGAAATGTATTAAAATCAGGGGCGGCTGCAGCAATTAGTAGAGTGAAAAAGGGTCCAAAGGTGCCCACTAATTGCTCTCCCTGCTCTAGGTAATCTCTTGGAATATATGACCTATATTCCCCAACCGATAAAAGGGTTTGTTTCCAGTAAGTAAAGCTATAAACACACATCCTAGAACATTGAGGGATGATCATTGTCCGGACACACAGCTCGGCAGCCTGGTCTGCTCTATGGAGAGAAGGGAGGAGCAGTGAGAGTTGACCCACTGTGGGGTCTAAAACAGAACAGTATGGGGTCGGTTTTTATTAGTCCAACAGAAGAGATCCCTATTTACACCATGTATGGTTCAGGTTGCTTCCTTTAAATCCAAGACAGATGGAGATCCGGGCTGAAGCATTCGAGAGTACTCTATTTATTCACTAGAATAACAGCAGAACATACAGACTAGGCTGACATAATGTTTCGTGGAGTGATTTCCCCTTCCTCAGGGGTGCACAGGCAGCGGTGGCCTGAAACACTGTTCCTCCCTAGTCTGTATGCTCTCCTACTAATCTAGCAAATAAATGGGATAATCCCGAATGGTTGAGCTCTGACCTTTATCAGTCTTAAATTCACCATTTCCCAGGGGTGTTGTGGTTGGCCTGCTAGATAGGTGCCTCCTGAAGAACTTCATCCAATCAGTAATGGTGGCCTCTAGAGAAGTACTGAGCACCAGGCCACTTCCTTTATCTGCCTTTAATTCTTCAGACAGTGAGATGGTGTCACCAAGGAGTCCATCAGTCCTTGCTGGGAGATGGCCCTGTGACGATGGTGGCCATACATATAGCGACGATGAACAGATTAGACTAAGAGAAAAATCTTTCTCTAATCGAATCTGATTAGAGAGAGAACTGTCAAGCTGAAATCAGGAATCGGCCTTGTGACGCCGCATCCGCTGCCTTGCCAGCCCGGCGCTGTCCCCTTAATGTCAAATGTGCCTCCCGGTGCAGTTTACTTTACTTTTCCGTGTCCACCGCTGGCTCCAGGGTCCGCTGTCATCTGCATACACGCGCCCTGCATAGTTGCCGACGTACACATTACTTTTGGCAACCACGTGGGTGCATATGTATGCGGATTGCGGACAGAGCTCAGAACCAGTGGCAGTAAAGTGTAGTGCACCGGGCCTGGGGGCCACATTTGACATTAGGGGGGACAATTCTGAAAGTTTTGTCGCATTCTTCATTCGTCCTGATATCAGCTGTTACCGCCGCACACCCAATCAACCACGACGGCCCGCAGCATGTCCAATCCATACATGCCACCAATTTCGGCCCAAAATTGGTTGAATTGATAATTGGGCATGCTCTTGGCGACACTGATTTTCATGCAATTCGATAATTAATCGGCAGCCAAGTCGATTGATGTATGGCGCCCTTAACAGCAGCCGCATTTAAACGGTGCCCTCTGTGAACTTTAATCACAATAGCTTTACACAGTAACCAGAATCTGTGGTTTTTTAACCTGTGTTCAGGTGTCGGTGTGCCCTAATGCCCAGTATCAAGAGAAATCCGGCATTTACCGGCCAGCCTGCCGGAACGCTTGCATTAAGCACTTTGGTTATGTCAGATACGGCTGCGCACCACAGCATAAAGCCTCCAATGTATAATTCATGTCCATTAGTGGGTTTCCGAGCTCTTTGTTCCTTTGCCAGAAGTTATCCTGACCTCGTTGGGCATCGAGTTACATTGTGTGATCGCAGATTTAACTATTGCATCAAGGAGGATGTGGGCAGCTGGCCGAGGCAAAGGCGGGGGAAAGGCGTGGCTCTCAAATAGGAGGAGGAGCCTGTAGAGCAATAGTGAGAGTTTAAACGCCAATGAGGAGATATGGCCCTCAAATGGGAGGAGGAGCCAGTAGAGCGATGCAGGCAGTTCACAGGCCAATGAGAAGATATGGCCCTCAAATGGGAGGAGGAGCCAGTAGAGCGATGCAGGCAGTTCATAGGCCAATGAGGAGGTATGGCCCTCAAATGGGAGGAGGAGCCAGTAGAGCGATGCAGGCAGTTTACAGGCCAATGAGAAGATATGGCCCTCAAATGGGAGGAGGAGCCAGTAGAGCGATGCAGGCATTTCACAGGCCAATGAGGAGATATGGCCCTCAAATGAAGGGAAGCCAGCAGAGCCATGGTGCCAGCTCATAGTCCAGTGAGAAAATTTGGCACTCGGATAGGAGGAGGAGCCAGCTGTGGAATCAGATTGGCCCATTTGCAAGTTACATGAACCTTCTGATTGGTCTCACAGTACAACTGCTCCCCTTAGATACATTTGTAGGGTTGCTAACATGAGGGTAATCTCATAGGTTATATCTTGTCCTCCCAGCTGACGCTTTGCCCTCTCTGTCTCCCCCGCCAGGTGAGGCGCTCGTCAAGTTTGAGCAGTCCTGTGTGGAGGAGCTCGGGGTACGGGAGAAGCCAACGTTACGGCGGCGCAAGCGAACACTGAGCTGGAAGAACCACCACAGTGACCCACTGATCACAGCCCCGCCTCCCCTGGAGAGCGACAGGGTGACGCGTCACTCCAGGACGTCAGGTAAGAGGAGGGCCGATGCCGGGCTTCTGAGGAAGATCCAGAAATAATGGCTGAAGAGGAAGGTGAATGCGCAAATGATAAACGTACCTGTGAATTATTACAATGAAACGCATCTCTATCAGAAATGTGCCTAATAAGTTAAAGTGAACCCGATGTGAAAGTGATATGAAGGCTGCCATACTTATTTCCCTTTAAAGGGCAACTGAAGCGAGAGGGATATGAAAGCTGCCATATTTATTTCCTTTTAAGTAATACCAGTTGCCTGGCTGTCCTGTTGATCTTCTGCCTCTAACACTTTTAGCCATAACCCCTGAACAAGCATGCAGCAGATCAGGTGTTTCTGACAATATTGTCAGATCTGGCAAGATTAGCCGCATGCTTGTTTCTGGTGTGATTCAGACACTACTGCAGCCAAATAGATCAGCAGGGCTGTCCGGCAACTCGTATTGTTTTAAAGGAAATAAATATGGCAGCCTCCATATTCTTCTCACTTCATTTGCCCTTTAAACAATACCAGTTGCCTGACTGTCCTGCTGATCACTTCGGCATCAGTATTGTGTGAATCACACACCTGGAACAAGCATGCAGCTAATCCGGTTAGATCTGACAATAATGTCAGAAACACCTGATCTGCTGCATGCTTGTTCAGGGGCTATGGCTAAATATATTAGCAGCGGAGGATCAGCAGGAGAGCCAGGCAACTGTTATTGCTTAAAAGGGAATAAATATGGCAGCCTCCATATCACTAAAGGCAAAGCTACGGCATAGAGTAGAGTGTAAGGCCACGTTCACGGTGGTGCGGTGTAACAGCCACTTTGTAACGTGGCTTATCGCACTGCAATGCACCACCTTTGCAGTGTTATTTCCAAATAAAATATTGGCGCCAAACATTGTGATAGGGACATAATTTTAACGGTTTTATAACCGGGACACATGGGCAAATCAATTTCATGGATTTTAATTACAGTAGCATGCATTATTTAAAAACTATAATGGCCGAAAACTGAAAAATAATGAAGGGGGTATCAGCTACTGATTGGGATGACGTTCAATCCTTAGTTACGGTTTCTTGTTAAGCCTGCGAAGCTACGAAGGCTCGGCATTGTTTGACGTTCTCTCTTTTTTTTTTTCCTGGATGAGATATTTTTGGAAATATTTAATCCTGGTTGACCTCGTTAGCACGGCGATGGATCCGCTGTGGATAATCCCATTAGGCTGGGCTGTGTGGTTAAGGCTTCCACGCGCTCATTGTGGTAATTAAAGATCAGACCTGGAAATAAAATGAATCTGAGGATTCCTGATCCCTCGCAATGAAAGCACGATTGTTATGTGTTTATCTAAAAAGGGTGTGTACAATATGTATGTATGTATATATATATATATATATATATATATATATATATATTATACACACATACAGTATATACAGTATATCAATACCACCTGATTCCAGTAACACGATCAGGAGAGACCACTTGTTAGTAGTCTGGTGTTAAGCCTGGTACACACTTTCAGGGCTGGTGCACACCAAAACCCGCTAGCAGATCCGCAAAACGCTAGCAGATTTTTAAACGCTTTTTTTTATTTTTATGAGGCGTTTTGCTAGCGTTTTGCGGATTGCTGCTGCGGTTTTCAGTATAGTAGATTTCATATATTGTTACAGTAAAGCTGTTACTGAACAGCTTCTGTAACAAAACCGCCGGCAAAACCGCTCTGAAGTGCCGTTTTTCAGAGCGGTTTGCGTTTTTCCTATACTTAACATTGAGGCAGAAACGCATCCGAAATCCAAAAAATGCCTCACCCAGGCATTTTTCGTTTCTGCAAAACGCCTGCCGCTCTGGTGTGCACCACCCCATTGAGATACATTGACCAAGCAGATCCGCAGCCGCAAGCGGATCTGAAAACGCCCAAAAAGCCGCTCGGTGTGCACCAGCCCTCAATCATGATTGGCCAATCACTGACCAATTTTACTACCTTCATGTAGTATTATGCTAGTTAAACACTATGAGATTTTTTTGGCAGATTTACTGTCAGATCGATTATTTCCAACATGTCCAATTTGCTTTCCGATCGTTTACCAGACGGAAAATGATCGGAAATCGATCGGAAATCAGATTGGACATGCTAGAAATAATCGATCTGACAGCAAATCAGCCAGAAAATATCATAGTGTGTACCCAGCATTAAAGGGGAACTGAAGTAAGAGGTATACGGAGGCTGCCATATTTATTTCCTTTTAATAAATACCAGTTGCCTGGCAGCCCTGCTGGTCTATTTCTCTGCAGTAGTATCTGAATAACACCAGAAACAAGCATGCAGCTAATCTTGTCAGATCTGACTTTAAAGTCTGAAACGCCTGATCTGCTGCATGCTTGTTCAGGGGCTATGGCTAATAGTATTAGAGGCAGAGGATCAGCAGGGCTGCCAGGCAACTGGTATTGCTTAAAAGGAAATAAACATGGCAGCCTCCATATACCTCTCTCTTCTTTTTTCTCCTGGCGGACTCAAAGCGCGATATAAATGCTATTTGTCTTGTCTTCCCTTTAAGCTGAGCAGCCTCTGATGTCTGCAGCATTCAGTGTTCATTCGTATGGATGCTGTTGTAGGGGGATGAGGCAGAGAGAGACGTATCAGTTAGTTGCTGTTGTCACACCTGTGTCCCTTTGTGAGATGATCCCATCTCTACTCCTCAGCTGCATATATTATTATACCATGCTGAGGTGCAAATGTATTCACAAACTCTACATACATTTGAAGCCCTACCTAAGCCTCTCAATTGTTATGCATATGATAATAAATTAGTATTAATCAGGGCTGTGGAGTCGGAGTCGGAGTCGTGGAGTCGTGCAATTTTGGGTGCCTGGAGTCGGGAAAAAATGCACTGACTCCGACTCCTAATGAATTTGTAACTGTAATTAAAATAGAAAATATGATAAAATGTTCTATTTCTCAGATAATAGTCATTAAAAATAATGTATATATACAGTAATAGCTGTGCTTAGTCCACAAAAATGAAATAAACCAATCAAAATGAGTTACTTGTGCTGCTTCAATAAAGCAGTCCCCGTATTTTTAAGGTCAGATATACATATCTGATTGTGACTGTATATATGATGTGTACACAGGAATCTCTTATATATACTAAATAACGTCTATGCTGTAAGAATAAAGCCTGATGTGTAGCTGTGTCACTAATAGAGATGGTCAACGAGATGGAAATAATTCTGCACTGATGCTGATTTATGCAAATGTATGCACTCCCTTTGCTGATGAAATCAAATAATCTGATATGTTGTTAAAATTTGGTTTGGTGACTACAAATTAAAGGGTAACTGAGACGGATGAAAAGTAAAGTTTTATACATACCTGGGGCTTCCTCCAGCCCCCTTCAGGCTAATCAGTCCCTCGCTGTCCTCCACCACCCGGATCTTCTGCTATGAGTCCTGGTAATTCAGCCAGTCAGCGCTGTCCGGCCGCATGCCGCTCCCACAGCCAGGAACATTCTGCACCTGCGCAATAGTGCTGCACAGGTGTAGTATGCTCCTGGCGGCGGAGTGTGTGCATGTGCACTACGCCCGACTGGCTCAAGTACCTGGATTCATAGCAGAAGATCCAGGTAGTGGAGGAGGACAACGAAGGACTGATTATCCTGAAGGCGGCTGGAGGAAGCCCCAGGTATGTATAAAACTTTAATTTCATCTGTCTCAGGTTTACTTTGTTACACAGTAGTACTATACTCTACATATGCACTCCCCACAGAGCTGCAGGGAATCCACTGAGAATGCTGTGCACATTGAACACAGAGGTGTTGTCTGTTTACAATCTCCTCATTACCCTGCAGGGTACCTGCACATCATTCTTACATGTACCCACACTTACATTGCTTAGGGCCTGATAGGTGTTCTTTGTTCCGGTTTGTACCTTTTACAAGTACTCTTACCAAGGACTAGTTTTAGTCTAAAGGGAATAAATATAGTAGTCTACATATCCTTCTCACTTCAGTTGTCTTGTAAAATTCCTAAGCGTTGGCAGTTAAGAGACGAATTTCATGTTACATACTTTTAAACAACAAAATTGTAATATGCAAATTAGAGGAGTCGGAGTCGGAGTTGGAGTCGGTGGAATCCTAAACTGAGGAGTCGGAGTCGGTGGATTTTTGGACCGACTCCACAGCCCTGGTATTAATTATGTTTCAATAGGTTTTTATTGAACAGTTTTTGAATTTTTTTACAACAACAGACTTCAATAATAAGTCTTATAACTTTAAATTAGTATTATCAGTGCACTTTTTGTACAGTTTTGTACATTGCTCCCCAATGTCTCTTCACAATAAACATTTTGAAAGGTCATGCCTGGGTCCTGTAGTTTGTTTTTCACAGCAGTGCAATGTTATTGGACAAAGTAGGTCCCCTGGTGGTTGTCCAAAGTCCTCCCTTTATCCCATCATCAGCTTGACATGAGGGAGGGGCTAAAAGGGGCCAGAAGCCAATTACTCCTGGTGACTCCGCCTGTCTCCTCCATCTACTGGTGAGAGATGAACTCTTTTTGGACAGCACTAGAGCTCAGCAGAGTCTTATGTTTCTAGCCCTGCTAATTGTGTGATGACATTTACACAGGGCTTTTATAAATACAGCAAAGAGACTTTTAGAAAGGAGAAATCACGTATTGAACAGTGAGGAACTGGGCAGGAAGGTGGTGTGATTGCTGAGCTGCAATGCTGGCCATAAAGAGTTAATCTCAAAGCAGAGGGAGGAGGTGGGTGGGGAAACACAAGTGACTCTGTGCTGGGGAGTCAGGACTGTTCATCAGCTGGGGCTTGCCTATTGCTCTGGCAGTTTTCTCAGTGGATCCTTGGTCACAAAGTCAGTCTTCATCAAAGCAAATTTCTTTAGTTTGGCTGAATCAAGTATGAAATTATTATTATTATAGTATTATAGTACTTTTTCTCCTTAAAGGGGCACTATGGCGAAAAATTTTAAAATTTAAAATATGTGCAAACATAGAGAAATAAGAAGTACACTTTTACAGAGTAAAATGAGCCATAAATTGCTTTTCTCATATGTTGCTGTCACTTACAGCAGGTAGTAGAAATCTTACAGAAGTGACAGGTTTTGGACTAGTCCATCCCTGCATAGGAGATTCTCAGCAAGGCTTTTATTCTTTATAAAGATATTCCCTAAAATAGGATTTAAACAATGATGCTGGCCAGCTTCCCTGCTCGCTGCACAGTTTTTTGGCAGTTGGACAGAGCAACAGCCATTCACTAAGTGCTTATGAAAATAAATAAATCCTTGAGAACCCCCTATGATGAGATGAACTAGTCCAAAACCTGTCACTTCTGTCAGATTTCTACTACCTACTGTAAGTGACAGCTAGTGTTGGGCGAACAGTGTTCGCCACTGTTCGGGTTCTGCAGAACATCACCCTGTTCGGGTGATGTTCGGGTTGGCCGAACACCTGATGGTGTTCGGCCAAACTGTTCGGCCATATGGCCGAACTAAGAGCGCATGGCCGAACGTTACCCGAACGTTCGGCTAGCGCTGTGATTGGCCGAACGGGTCACGTGTAGTGTTGGGCGAACATCTAGATGTTCGGGTTCGGGCCGAACATGGCCGCGATGTTCGGGTGTTCGACCCGAACTCCGAACATAATGGAAGTCAATGGGGACCCGAACTTTCGTGCTTTGTAAAGCCTCCTTATATGCTACATACCCCAAATTTACAGGGTATGTGCACCTTGGGAGTGGGTACAAGAGGAAAAAAAATTAGCAAAAAGAGCTTATAGTTTTTGAGAAAATCGATTTTAAAGTTTCAAAGGGAAAACTGTCTTTTAAATGCGGGAAATGTCTGTTTTCTTTGCACAGGTAACATGCTTTTTGTCGGCATGCAGTCATAAATGTAATACATATAAGAGGTTCCAGGAAAAGGGACCGGTAACGCTAACCCAGCAGCAGCAGCACACGTGATGGAACAGGAGGAGGGTGGCGCAGGAGGAGAAGGCCACGCTTTGAGACACAACAACCCAGGCCTTGCATGAGGACAAGAAGCGTGCGGATAGCAATTTGCATTTTGTCGCCATGCAGTCATAAATGTAATACAGATGAGAAGTTCAATAAACAGGGACCGGAAACGCTAACCCATCACAGATGTTCATTGTTCATGTTACTTGGTTGGGGTCCGGGAGTGTTGCGTAGTCGTTTCCAATCCAGGATTGATTCATTTTAATTTGAGTCAGACGGTCTGCATTTTCTGTGGAGAGGCGGATACGCCGATCTGTGACGATGCCTCCGGCAGCACTGAAACAGCGTTCCGACATAACGCTGGCTGCCGGGCAAGCCAGCACCTCTATTGCGTACATTGCCAGTTTGTGCCAGGTGTCTAGCTTCGATACCCAATAGTTGAAGGGTGCAGATGGATTGTTCAACACAGCTATGCCATCTGACATGTAGTCCTTGACCATCTTCTCCAGGCGATCGGTGTTGGAGGTGGATCTGCACGCTTGCTGTTCTGTGTGCTGCTGCATGGGTGTCAGAAAATTTTCCCACTCCAAGGACACTGCCGATACCATTCCCTTTTGGGCACTAGCTGCGGCTTGTGTTGTTTGCTGCCCTCCTGGTCGTCCTGGGTTTGCGGAAGTCAGTCTGTCGGCGTACAACTGGCTAGAGGAGGGGGAGGATGTCAATCTCCTCTTTAAAGTCTCCACAAGGGCCTGCTGGTATTCTTCCATTTTGACCTGTCGGACTCTTTCTTCAAGCAGTTTTGGAACATTGTGTTTGTACCGTGAATCCAGAAGGGTATAAACCCAGTAATTGGTGTTGTCCAGAATGCGCACAGTGCGTGGGTCGCGTTCAATGCAGTCCTAGGCCGAAGAGGTCATAGCCTAGGGTCACAAAAACCTGTTTATTTGGGCTATTTCAATGGTAGTGATGGTGACGTACATAAATCTCAGCCATGGCCGTTAGCAACGTCTGAATCTCACGAAATGTCTCATGCAGGTAGAAGACATATTGTTAGACTTGGATTCCAAAGATGGGGTCCCTACATCTCTGCAAACCAGAGTTACAGGGGTCCAAAATTGGTAAAATCCCCCATAGGCTTTCATTGCCTCCCTATTTTACTTTCCAAAATCTCAAATCTTTTCAAAGGCAATGGCTCAGCAGTACCAAATTTTCTAGCATTGTAGGGACCCTTAGGGGGAACATGACTGGTGAGTTTCGGGCCCCTAGGCCAAAAAGGTCATAGCCTAGGGTCACAAAAACCTGTTTATTTGGGCTATTTCAATGGTAGTGATGGTGACGTACATAAATCTCAGCCATGGCCGTTAGCAACGTCTGAATTTCACGAAATGTCTCATGCAGGTAGAAGACATATTGTTAGACTTGGATTCCAAAGATGGGGTCCCTAAATCTCTGCAAACCAGAGTTACAGGGGTCCAAAATTGGTAAAATCCCCCATAGGCTTTCATTGCCTCCCTATTTCACTTTCCAAAATCTCACATCTTTTCAAAGGGCAATGGCTCAGCAGTACCAAATTTTCTAGCATTGTAGGGACCCTTAGGGGGATCATGACTGGTGAGTTTTGCCACTGCTGAGCCATTGCCCTTTGAAATGGTGTGAGATTTTGGAACGGTAAATAGGAGGCCCAATGAAAGCCTATGGGGGATTTTACCAATTTTGGAGCCCTGTAACTCTGGTTTGCAGAGATGTAGAGACCCCATCTTTGGAATCCAAGTCTAACAATATGTCTTCTACCTGCATGAGACATTTCGTGAAATTCAGACGTTGCTAACTTCCATGGCTGAGATTTATGTACGTCACCATCACTACCATTGAAATAGCCCAAATAAACAGGTTTTTGTGACCCTAGGCTATGACCTCTTTGGCCTAGGGGCCCGAAACTCACCAGTCATGTTCCCCCTAAGGGTCCCTACAATGCTAGAAAATTTGGTACTGCTGAGCCATTGCCCTTTGAAAAGATGTGAGATTTTGGAAAGTGAAATAGGGAGGCAATGAAAGTCTATGGGGGATTTTACCAATTTTGGACCCCTGTAACTCTGGTTTGCAGAGATGTAGGGACCCCATCTTTGGAATCCAAGTCTAACAATATGTCTTCTACCTGCATGAGACATTTCGTGAAATTCAGACATTGCTAACGGCCATGGCTGAGATTTATGTACGTCACCATCACTACCATTGAAATAGCCCAAATAAACAGGTTTTTGTGACCCTAGGCTATGACCTCTTCGGCCTAGGGGCCCGAAACTCACCAGTCATGTTCCCCCTAAGGGTCCCTACAATGCTAGAAAATTTGGTACTGCTGAGCCATTGCTCTTTGAAAAGATGTGAGATTTTGGAAAGTGAAATAGGGAGGCAATGAAAGTCTATGGGGGATTTTTACCAATTTTGGACCCCTGTAACTCTGGTTTGCAGAGATGTAGGGACCCCATCTTTGGAATCCAAGTCTAACAATATGTCTTCTACCTGCATGAGACATTTCGTGAAATTCAGACGTTGCTAACGGCCATGGCTGAGATTTATGTACGTCACCATCACTACCATTGAAATAGCCCAAATAAACAGGTTTTTGTGACCCTAGGCTATGACCTTTTTGGCCTAGGACTGCATTGAACGTGACCCACGCATTGTGCGCATTCTGGACAACACCAATTACTGGGTTTATACCCTTCTGGATCCACGGTACAAACACAATGTTCCAAAACTGCTTGAAGAAAGAGTCCGAAAGGTCAAAATGGAAGTATACCAGCAGGCCCTTGTGGAGACTTTAAAGAGGAGATTGACATCCTCCTCCTCCTCTAGCCAGTTGTACGCCGACAGACTGACTTCCGCAAACCCAGGACGACCAGGAGGGCAGCAAACAACACAAGCCGCAGCTAGTGCCCAAAAGGGAATGGTATCAGCAGTGTCCTTGGAGTGGGAAAATTTTCTGACACCCATGCAGCAGCACACAGAACAGCAAGCGTGCAGATCCACCTCCAACACCGATCGCCTGGAGAAGATGGTCAAGGACTACATGTCAGATGGCATAGCTGTGTTGAACAATCCATCTGCACCCTTCAACTATTGGGTATCGAAGCTAGACACCTGGCACAAACTGGCAATGTACGCAATAGAGGTGCTGGCTTGCCCGGCAGCCAGCGTTATGTCGGAACGCTGTTTCAGTGCTGCCGGAGGCATCGTCACAGATCGGCGTATCCGCCTCTCCACAGAAAATGCAGACCGTCTGACTCAAATTAAAATGAATCAATCCTGGATTGGAAACGACTACGCAACACTCCCGGACCCCAACCAAGTAACATGAACAATGAACATCTGTGATGGGTTAGCGTTTCCGGTCCCTGTTTATTGAACCTCTCATCTGTATTAAATTTATGACTGCATGGCGACAAAACGCAAATTGCTATCCGCACGCTTCTTGTCCTCATGCAAGGCCTGGGTTGTTGTGTCTCAAAGCGTGGCCTTCTCCTCCTGCGCCACCCTCCTCCTGTTCCATCACGTGTGCTGCTGCTGGGTTAGCGTTACCGGTCCCTTTTCCTGGAACCTCTTATATGTATTACATTTATGACTGCATGCTGACAAAAAGCATGTTACCTGTGCAAAGAAAACAGACATTTCCCGCATTTAAAAGACAGTTTTCCCTTTGAAACTTTAAAATCGATTTTCTCAAAAACTATAAGCTCTTTTTGCTAATTTTTTTTTCCTCTTGTACCCACTCCCAAGGTGCACATACCCTGCAAATTTGGGGTATGTAGCATGTAAGGAAGCTTTACAAAGCACGAAAGTTCGGGTCCCCATTGACTTCCATTATGTTCGGAGTTCGGGTCGAACACCCGAACTTCGCGGCCATGTTCGGCCCGAACCCGAACATCTAGGTGTTCGCCCAACACTAGTGACAGCAACATAGGAGAAAAGTAATGTATGGCTCATTTTACTCTGGAAAAAATGTACTTCTTATTTGTATGTTTGCAAATATTGTAAATTTTTTAATTTTTCGACATAGTGCTCCTTTAAGTTTGGTTGAAATCCTAAATCTCATATAAGACACTATCTGCATGAGTTGGTATGTTCTCCCCATGTTTTGGTAGGATTATGTCAGTGACTCCGGTTTTATCTCCTCTTAAGCTACAAAAACATATGGATACATTAATTGGAACCCCAAAGTTGCTCTTTGACTATAAGAGAGGGACTTAAAGAAAACCTGAACTGAACATTAAAAGTCAAAATAAACATACACAAGTCATACTTACCTCCTGTGTAGTCTACTCCTCAATCTATTTTTCCTCTCCGGCGTCCTGTTTGTCCACTGTGATGAATGGAATTCTCCATCCTCCATTTTGAAAATATCCATTACCCCATAACAACTTCCTGGTCAGCACACAGTTAAACTGTAACATCGCCCACTTGAGCCATAGGGAAACATGGACACATCAGTTCTCCTCTCTGCTGTAACTGACAGCAACTGATATATAACTGACAGAAACTGACATATTTCAGTTCTGACAAAATGTTGTCAGAACTGGAAGGGATCACTGTAAGAAGAAAATGGTGAGCTTCTGAGAGGAACTGATGGCAAGGTGACTATGTAATGTTCATTTGAAGTTACCTCATGTGTTTATTTTAAATAATTTTACTCAGTACAGGTTCTCTTTAAGTCTATAAGTATGGTAGGGATTAGATTGTGAGCTCCTCTGAGGACAGTAAGTGACATGACTACACCGAAATTTTTTTGTCATCAACTGTCCCTTAATAGGGTTATATTATACTATGGCACAGATATTACACTATGATTGTGGTAGGGATTAAGTTGTGATCTCCTCTGAGGACAGTCAGTGACATGACTATGTACTCTGTAAAGTGCTGCAGGAGATGTCAGTGCTATATAAATGCATAATAATAATAATAATAATAATATGGTAGGACATTAGACTATGACTATGGTAGGATTAGATTGTTAGCTCCTCTGAGGACAGTCAGTGACATGACTATGTACTCTGTAAAGTGCTGCAGAAGATGTCAGTGCTATATAAATACATAATAATAATATGGCAGGACATTAGACTATGACTATGGTAGGATTAGAGTGTGAGCTCCTCTGAGGACAGTCAGTGACATGACTATGTACTCTGTAAAGTGTTGCAGAAGATGTCAGACTTCAGTCAGAGCATCTGATCTGCTGCATGCTTGTTCAGGGGGTAAAGCTAAAAGTATTAGAGGCAGAGGATCAGCAGGACAGCCAGGAAATCTGCATTGTTCATAAGGAATTGACTATGGCAGCCTCCATGTGTCTCTCACCTCGGGTTCCCTTTAGGACTGTCAGGTCTGGGAGAGTGAGCTTGGCCTGCTGATGACATTTCGCAGAGCTGGGAGCTGCCTGTACACGCAGGCATATCAGGACGTCTTATCAGTGGAGTTGTGGGTTTGGCACAGAGAAGCTGCCTCTATGGCTGATTTCAAGTTCCTGCGATCTTCTCCCACTAATCACTGTCACCTTTCTCTCCTTCCCCCCCCCCTGCAGGGAGCATCTCCTCACAGCTGTCCCAGCACTCCGACCGAGGCTCCGCGCAGAACATCCCGACCGCTCTCCTCATCATCAGCTTTGTGTGAGTAAGAAGCCCACCTACCTGCTACCTACACACATGTGACTAACACTCGCCTCTGCCAGGGCTGATTCATGGCTTGTGGGACGCCGAGAAACTTCTCCCATCTCTCCAGTCTTACTTATCAGTCACGTGAATGTCCGGGTTGTAAAGCACCACTATAGCTAAAAAATGTGAAATGTAAAATACATGTAAACACATACCTCCCAACATTTTTAAATTAGACATTGGGACACTTAGGCCACACCCCTTACCACTCCCCCAACACACACCCTAGTCACGCCTACCATAGTTTTTTTGAAGATTTTTTTTTAAATTAATATTTTATCCCTTTATATTTATTTTTATAAATATTTCCCTCATATACCCTGCCCGTGGGTAGGGAGGAGGGTGAGGGTGCCCGTGGGTGGGAAGGAGGGTGCCACTGTAGAAGGGGAAAAAAAATGATCGAGGTGCCAGCTGCGCCGAAGTGGAATGCCAGCATTACATTTCTACCTCCCTCCCTTGTAATCTGCCCCCCTGTGTCCCCCCTGCTAGCAGAGTGCGCAGCTGTGTGGAGCGGGCTGTCATCTTACCGGCGTCCATCCATGCGTACCGGCATCTGACTTCATTCAGCTTCCTGTGACGTCACAGGAAGCAGAGTGAAGTCGGATGTCAGTACGCATGGATGGACGCTGGTAAGATGACAGCCCGCTCCACACAGCTGCGCACTCTGCTAGCAGGGGGGACACAAGGGGGCAGATTACAAGGGAGGGAGGTAGAAATGTAATGCTGGCATTCCACTTCGGCGCAGCTGGCACCTCGATCATTTTTTTTCACCCTCTCTGCCCTCTGCCATCCGGGACTTGGGGGGGTCATACCGGGATAGCGGGAGAGCCCCCCCAAATCAGGACAGTCCCGCAGGATTCGGGACAGTTGGGGGACATGTGTAAACATATACAAATAAAAAGTTCATTTCTACCAGAGTAAAATGAGCCATAAATTACTTTTCTCCTATGTTGCTGTCACTTACAACAGGTAGTAAGAATCTGACAGAACTGGCAGGATTTGGACTAGTCCATCTCTTCATGGAAGATTCTCAGCATGGCCTTTATTCTTTTTAAAGACATTCCCTAGAAAAGATTTATACAAAGCTGCCGGCCAGCCTCCCTGCTCACTGCACACTTTTTGGCAGTAGGATGGAGCAACCTCCATTCACTAAGTGCTTTTGAAAATAAAGAAAACCCCTAGAGCCCCCCCATGAGAAGATGGGCTACTCCAAATCTTGTTGGTTCTGTCAGATTTCTACTACCTACTATAAGTGGTAGCACCTTGGGAAAAAAGTAATTTATGGCTCATTCTGGAAGAAATGTACTACTTTTTTTTTTAATGTGTTTACATGTATTTTAAATTGTACGATTTACACGATACTGGTCCTTTAACTGTGAATCCAAATAGTGAAGCAGACCACGGCAATGATGATCATGAGGAACCATGAGTTACAGATTGTCCAGCAAGCTCATGGTCCACCAGATCTCCTGGGAGGTGCCAAGGTCAACCTGGCTGCACTCCAGATGGAACATCAATTAAATAATGTAGACCCGCTTCACCTTCATGTCCAATAATATTCTTCTATTACATTATCCTTCATAGCAGCATTACACAGCAACGTTTTGGAGTATTGCATACCGTTGTCAAGCCTCCTGCAGTATGACAACCGAATGCCAACATCCTCAATGTACATTCACTCTGACATGGCCTATAGCCAATAGCAATACAGCATTTGCCCAATCACGTAAGCCCCCTAATCGACAGACCTGATGGAAAACATCTAACACCTTGCTGGGCCGTTAGGTACGCCCACAACTGTTCGTCACATCTGCCTGGGTGGCAACCTGACGCTGTCCACCACCCGGTTACACCAGGGCTCATCTGCCTGGGCGACAACCTGTCGCTGTCCACTACCCGGTTACACCAGGGCTCATCTGCCTGGGCGGCAACCTGACGCTGTCCACCACCCGGCTACACCAGGGCTCATATGCAATTAGCTTTTTCTTGTGGGTTTTCTCCTAGGTAATATCTTCACACCTTGTTAATAAAAGGCATTTTAAACCACCGTCAAGCAAGTAAAACTCAAAATTTTGATAGTACCTTTTCGCCAACTTTTTGGTACTTGAGATATAAAACTCAGGAGAAAAAGTTAATTGCATATGGCCATAGGCGTCATATCTTCTTGGAAACCATCAAGCTGCAGTGGGGAGTGTGTGGCAGTGCTTCCCTCCTCTGCTCTTGGCTTACAGAATTAATGGGATGGTTTTTGCCACGCCCACTCTGCGTCACTCGAGTTGGCTCCCCCTCAGGTCCACCGGGGCGTGGCCAGACTGAGGAATTTCCACCCAGGGAGATGTGACAAACATCAACATTTTTGTAAGACTAAACAAAATACTTTACAAGGTGTAACATACACAACAGTAAAACACCAATATCTACAATAAATAACCAATACAAGATGTTAACAAAGAGCCGGTGCGATATTCATAGTGTAATGAGATAAAGGTATGAGGTCATATAGTATATGAGGTCATCAGTACATGAAGTATGAGGTCATATAGTACATTCTGTACTACATAAAAGTAATGTTTGTATTAATCAGTTATAAAATAGCCTCTTAGATAACTCAATATCATTGTCTACAGCAGGGGTCCCCAAACGTTTTGGGTCGAGGGCCAGGTCAACATACTTCAGACTGCTGGGGGGGCGGAGTATACATAAAATTATGTAGAAGTCTTTGTGGACTAGACAGTGAAGTCAGTCCAATTGGTCAGCAGTGTCACCTGCTGTGGAGTTTGATTGGAAACCAGCTAATGACTGCTTTCTGGCTTCCATGTGGATGGGTGGTGCCAGCACTGCTATTCTAGATGCAGAAAACCAATATTTAAATATGTAGCTGACCGTATCTATAAGTAATACATTTTGTGTGTGGGGGGCTGGTAAAAAAAAGCCTCAGGGGGCCACGTTCGGCCCGCGGGCCTTAGTTTGAGGACCACTGGTCTATTGTATAATTCTCCATAAGAGACAAGCAGTTGTTGCCAAGCCAAATCATAGATCACAAATCCTGACGTACGTTTCACAGCATAGCATTGGCTTCCTCAGAGCTTAGTAATCGCTTCAGCCATGCTTATATAACTATTCGACTATCGGCTGAAACAATGCCACTGCATTATAGAAAAACAGGTGTAAAATACCCGTCAGGTGACAAGTTATTTAGTGGCTCCTACATAAGCTAAGCGTCCACCAGGATACAGAATGGTAACCCAGGTTTCCTCCTTTCGAATCTCAGTCATGATAAAAAAAAACAAATAGTGTGTGTGAAACGCACGTCGGGATGTGTGATCTATGTTTTGGCCTTGGAAACAACTGCTCATATTTTTCATAAGAGTTATACTATGGACATTTATATTTAGTCCTCTAAGAGGCTATTTTATGAATAATTAATAAAAAGATTGTTTTTATTGCATCATGAACGAAAGTATATGAGTGTATGTCTTTATCCTACTGCACAATAAATAGTCCACATGATCTTTGGTTGATTGCTGATGTTTAAAATCTACAATCTACCAACAGTGACAAATGGTGGTGGGAACAGTTCAGAAGTTGAGGATAACAAAAGTTCCTACACCCCTTTTACTTGTTCTTTGCTTAGGCAGACCATTGGCTTTTAGAACTAGCTTTTATGTTGAGGAATAAATGAATCTGTCTATTGCAGAACTGAAAATATTTGTTCTGATTGGACGTTTACTGTCCACTCTATCACTTTGTCTCTTGGCCTCCCCAGTCATGTGACCTGTTTTTTTTTTACCCATAACCCCTGGTTCCGTGTTTCTCCACAGGTTGCTTGTGCTGGTGGCTTTGAATTTGATGCTCTTCTACCGCCTGTGGTCCCTGGAGCACACCGCCCGGACGTTTCATACGTGGCAGAGCTATGCCTTGTCCCAGGGGTAACTATAATAATCCATCATTCCACACCGTGCTTATTAAAGTATTTTCAGTACTTTAATGCAAAGTCAACAGCCTGCCTAGAAGTGGCTTCCAACTGCCTGCCTAGAATGTGGCTTCCAACAGCCTGCCTAGAGGTGGCTTCCAACAGCCTGCCTAGAATGTGGCTTCCAACAGCCTGCCTAGAATGTGGCTTCCAACAGCCTGCCTAGAAATTGGCTTCCAACAGCTTGCCTAAAGGTGGCTTCCAACAGCTTGCCTAGAGGCTGCTTCCAACAACCTGCCTATGCATAGAGGTGGCTTCCAACAGCCTGCCTAGAGGTGGCTTCTAACAGCCTGCCTAGAGGTGGCTTCCAATAGCCTGCCTAGAATGTGGCTTCCAACAGCCTGCCTAGAGGTGGCTTCCAACAGCCTGCCTATGCCTAGAGGTGGCTTCCAACAGCCTGCCTAGAATTTGGCTTACAACAGCCTGCCTAGAGGTAGCCTCCAACAGCCTTCCTAGAGGTGGCATCCAACAGACTGCCTAGAGGTGGCTTCCAACTGCCTGCCTAGAAATGGCTTCCAACTGCCTGCCTAGAGTGTGGCTTCCAGCAGCCTGCCTAGAGGTGGCTTCCAGCAGCCTGCCTAGAGGTGGCTTCCAGCAGCCTGCCTAGAGGTGGCTTCCAGCAGCCTGCCTAGAGGTGGCTTCCAGCAGCCTGCCTAGAGGGGGCTTCCAGCAGCCTACCTAGAGGCGGCTTCCAGCAGCCTGCCTAGAGGTGGCTTCCAGCAGCCTGCCTAGAGGTGGCTTCCAGCAGCCTGCCTAGAGGTGGCTTCCAGCAGCCTGCCTAGAGGTGGCTTCCAGCAGCCTGCCTAGAGGCGGCTTCCAGCAGCCTGCCTAGAGGCGGCTTCCAGCAGCCTGCCTAGAGGCGGCTTCCAGCAGCCTGCCTAGAGGCGGCTTCCAGCAGCCTGCCTAGAGGCGGCTTCCAGCAGCCTGCCTAGAGGCGTTTTCCAGCAGCCTGCCTAGAGGCGGCTTCCAGCAGCCTGCCTAGAGGTGGCTTCCAACAGCCTGCCTCGAGGTGGCTTCCAACAGCCTGCCTAGAGGTGGCTTCCAGCAGCCTGCCTAGAGGTGGCTTCCAGCAGCCTGCCTAGAGGTGGCTTCCAGCAGCCTGCCTAGAGGTGGCTTCCAGCAGCCTGCCTAGAGGTGGCTTCCAGCAGCCTGCCTAGAGGTGGCTTCCAGCAGCCTGCCTAGAGGTGGCTTCCAGCAGCCTGCCTCGAGGTGGCTTCCAACAGCCTGCCTCGAGGTGGCTTCCAACAGCCTGCCTCGAGGTGGCTTCCAACAGCCTGCCTAGAGGTGGCTTCCAACAGCCTGCCTAGAGGTGGCTTCCAACAGCCTGCCTAGAGGTGGCTTCCAACAGCCTGCCTAGAGGTGGCTTCCAACAGCCTGCCTAGAGGTGGCTTCCAACAGCCTGCCTAGAGGTGGCTTCCAACAGCCTGCCTAGAGGTGGCTTCCAACAGCCTGCCTAGAGGTGGCTTCCAACAGCCTGCCTAGAGGTGGCTTCCAACAGCCTGCCTAGAGGTGGCTTCCAACAGCCTGCCTAGAGGTGGCCTCCTACAGACTGCCTAGAGGTGGCTTCCAGAAGCTTGCCTAGAGTTGTCTTCTAGCAGCCTGCCTAGAGGTAGCTTCCAGAAGCTTGCCTAGAGGTGTCTTCTAGCAGCTTGCCTAGACATAATTAAGTTCTGAGCTGCTTCAGAATATATACAACTTGTCCATCCTGACTTTGTTCAGAATACTTCAGCAAAGTGCAGTATAGGTTGTGTGGAGAAGACACTTAATGCTGGGGCCTACATTACCCTGCATGAAGTCTTATGGCTAAGTAGCTGGTTTCAGCACATTTGTCCACCACCAGAGGTCCACGTGAAAGTACTGACTGCCTCTCCTGTCTGCAGGCGGTACCCACAGACGTCCGCGGACTGGGCGGAGATACTTGAGCTACAGAAACGTTTCCACAATGCTGAAGTACAGAAGTGGAAACAGACGCTCCGGGCTTCTGTGCAGCTACTGGACGAGGTGAGAACCAATCAGGGAAGTTGCCTTACCGGTCATCAGGTTCTGTTCTTCTAGCGTTCACCACTCCTGTTCAGACATCACAGTTTAGTGGTTATATGGTACGGCCTAATAGTTTAGCTTTACAGCTACTGATATTTACTTACTGAGTAAGATTTTACTGTAGTTTTAGTAATATGTATAATAACAATCTTTCTCTCAGTCTCATTACTGGCTCTCAAATTTAAAAAAAAGTACATTATTGTCATGACTAAGATACAATGCCCAAGCAATAAAAAGATAGGAAGATATGTTAAAGTAAATTTAATCTGGTATTAAAGTCATTTATGTGTTTTAATAATCTTTCTATGTTTTACCTAAACTAGCCCCCACCCTTTGTAGACATGGCTTCGAGACATGCTATTTACTTTTTTTTGTCAAAAATAGTCTGTGAGACTACACCCAGCCTACTTCTTGGACGTAGTAATAAAGGTCAAGCCCAGTTGTTCAGACAACGAATCATGGTCCAGAGGCTGAGTTTAGTCAGGAAATATACCTCTATATAAAGTTGGGTTATTACCAGCAGAGACAGTCAAGTCTCTGAAACCTCAAGCTAGACATTGTGTGAGCAGCCCTACTGCACGGGTCATGATGTCTAGAACCAACAGAGGGACAGCTGTATCTTGCCTCCTCATATGAGCAATAAATCGTCTTAACTTGATCCTAAGTGTGGTCTTGGAGAATTTCCTTCACACAATTGGTCCTTCGAGCCGGAGAAATGACAGGGGTTTATTCCTGTGGTGTGAGGTAGGATACGGGTATAACGGGTAATCAGTTGGGGACATTATCAGAATAGATCATGCTCTTCTCAGTTTGTGGCCATCTGGGACATAGCGTGCAGCGATTGTCACTGTAGTTTCCCCCTCTGTCCGTGGCATGCTGTGACATAGGGGTTGATTCACTAAGCCAAATACCATGCCTTATCAGAGTTGGCACACCTTATCAGAGTTGGCATACCTTATAAGAGTTGATATACCTTATCAGAGTTAGCATATCTTATCAGAGTAGCATAGCAGGCGCTACAAACTCATGCCTGCTAATTGACAATGACGAGAGCTCCACTCCACATTATCCCCGCATTTTGATTGACCCAATAGGCTGCCTGTCAAGTTTCCTGTCAAGTGACAGGCAGCCTATTGGGCCAATCAAAGTGCGGGGATAATGTCCTTTAAAGTGATTGGACCCGCAGGGGCTCAGGGCAGGACGAGTGGAGATCTTGTCAATGCCAATTAGCAGGCATAAGTCCGTAACGCTCTCTATGCTACTCGGATAAGGTGTGTCAACCCTGATAAGGCGTATTATCACTGATAAGGCATGCTAACTCTGATAAGACATGTTATTTGTCTTAGTGAACCCATAGTGTGCAGTGATTGTTACTGTGTAGTCCTCCTCTCAGTCTCTGGCATGCTGCGACGTTAATGCAGCAATTGTCACTGTGGCTTCCTCCTCTCAGTCTGTGGCATGCTTTGACAGAGTGTACAGCTATTGTCACTGTGGATTCCTCCCCTCAGTGTGCAGTGCACAGCTATGTGATGAGCTTTTGATGTATTTTATAATTTTTATAACTAAGAGGAGGAATCCACAGTAACAATTGCTGTACACTACGTCACAACACGCTACAGACTGAGAGGAGGAATCCACAATGACAGTCACTGCACACTACATCACAGCATGCCACATTGTGGTGGGATAACTCGTGGCCAGCCTTAGATCTCAGGATGGTGAATGGGACTCCACTCCATGGAGAGGTAACACTTGACCAGCCTCAGATCTCAGGATGGTGAATGGGACTCCACTCCGAGGAGAGGTAACACCAGCCTTAGATCTCAGGATGGTGAATGGGACTCCACTCCGAGGAGAGGTAACACCAGCCTTAGATCTCAGGATGGTGAATGGGACTCCACTCCGAGGAGAGGTAACACTTGACCAGCCTCAGATCTCAGGATGGTGAATGGGACTCCACTCCGAGGAGAGGTAACACCAGCCTTAGATCTCAGGATGGTGAATGGGACTCCACTCCGAGGAGAGGTAACACCAGCCTCAGATCTCAGGATGGTGAATGGGACTCAACTCCGAGGAGAGGTAACACTTGACCAGCCTCAGATCTCAGGATGGTGAATGGGACTCCACTCCGAGGAGAGGTAACACCAGCCTCAGATCTCAGGATGGTGAATGGGACTCCACTCCGAGGAGAGGTAACACTTGACCAGCCTCAGATCTCAGGATGGTGAATGGGACTCCACTCCGAGGAGAGGTAACACCAGCCTTAGATCTCAGGATGGTGAATGGGACTCCACTCCGAGGAGAGGTAACACCAGCCTTAGATCTCAGGATGGTGAATAGGACTCCACTCCAAGGAGAGGTAACACCAGCCTCAGATCTCAGGATGGTGAATGGGACTCCACTCCAAGGAGAGGTAACACCAGCCTTAGATCTCGGGATGGTGAATGGGACTCCACTCCAAGGAGAGGTAACACCAGCCTCAGATCTCAGGATGGTGAATGGGACTCCACTCCAAGGAGAGGTAACACCAGCCTTAGATCTCAGGATGGTGAATGGGACTCCACTCCAAGGAGAGGTAACACCAGCCTTAGATCTCAGGATGGTGAATGGGACTCCACTCCAAGGAGAGGTAACACCAGCCTTAGATCTCAGGATGGTGAATGGGATTCCACTCCGAGGAGAGGTAACACCAGCCTTAGATCTCAGGATGGTGAATGGGACTCCACTCCAAGGAGAGGTAACACCAGCCTTAGATCTCAGGATGGTGAATGGGACTCCACTCCGAGGAGAGGTAACACCAGCCTTAGATCTCAGGATGGTGAATGGGACTCCACTCCGAGGAGAGGTGACACCAGCCTTAGATCTCAAGAGGGTGAATGGGACTCCACTCCAAAGCCACCAGCCTCATATCTCAGGATGGTGAATGGGACTCCACTCCGAGGAGAGGTAACACCAGCCTTAGATCTCAGGATGGTGAATGGGACTCCACTCCGAGGAGAGGTAACACCAGCCTCAGATCTCAGGATGGTGAATGGGACTCAACTCCGAGGAGAGGTAACACTTGACCAGCCTCAGATCTCAGGATGGTGAATGGGACTCCACTCCGAGGAGAGGTAACACCAGCCTCAGATCTCAGGATGGTGAATGGGACTCCACTCCGAGGAGAGGTAACACTTGACCAGCCTCAGATCTCAGGATGGTGAATGGGACTCCACTCCGAGGAGAGGTAACACCAGCCTTAGATCTCAGGATGGTGAATGGGACTCCACTCCGAGGAGAGGTAACACCAGCCTTAGATCTCAGGATGGTGAATAGGACTCCACTCCAAGGAGAGGTAACACCAGCCTCAGATCTCAGGATGGTGAATGGGACTCCACTCCAAGGAGAGGTAACACCAGCCTTAGATCTCGGGATGGTGAATGGGACTCCACTCCAAGGAGAGGTAACACCAGCCTCAGATCTCAGGATGGTGAATGGGACTCCACTCCAAGGAGAGGTAACACCAGCCTTAGATCTCAGGATGGTGAATGGGATTCCACTCCGAGGAGAGGTAACACCAGCCTTAGATCTCAGGATGGTGAATGGGACTCCACTCCAAGGAGAGGTAACACCAGCCTTAGATCTCAGGATAGTGAATGGGACTCCACTCCGAGGAGAGGTAACACCAGCCTTAGATCTCAGGATGGTGAATGGGACTCCACTCCGAGGAGAGGTGACACCAGCCTTAGATCTCAAGAGGGTGAATGGGACTCCACTCCAAAGCCACCAGCCTCATATCTCAGGATGGTGAATGGGACTCCACTCCGAGGAGAGGTAACACCAGCCTTAGATCTCAGGATGGTGAATGGGACTCCACTCCGAGGAGAGGTAACACCAGCCTTAGATCTCAGGATGGTGAATGGGACTCCACTCCGAGGAGAGGTAACACCAGCCTCAGATCTCAGGATGGTGTATGGACCTCCACATTGGAGAAGGGTGATACCCACCAGCCTCAGATCTCATTACATCGGGCGCATGGCTCAGATTTACCTCACAGGAACCTATAGTCACAGATGTCCTGGCACCCTAGACTTTGCCTTACATGAACCTACAAACCCCCTCCGAACCGCACCGCAAGTGTGCTGGCTGTCCCAGCTGTCACCTCTCCCTTACTTTCCTTGCCCGTCATAGGTAGCTACAGGTGTCCCTTAGCATGAGGTAGCCAGAGGTGCCCCCAACTGAAGGGAGCTCTCGTCAGTAGAACGCCAAGATCAGGATGAGTAACTTCTCATTTATGCTCTTCTCAGGACTCTGCATAAGGAGGGAGGGAGGCACTAGGGGATGGGAGGGAGCTGCCTTTCCATTATCAGACGCCTATAGGCAAGTGCCTACAGTGCCTTATGGCAAATCCATCCCAGATCGGGCAGAGGCAGTGCTGGATCTCAGATGCTGCTGGTGGAAGAAGAGGAATGATGCAACCTAGATTAATACTCTGTTTTTAACACTGCTTAAAAGCCTTATTTTGTATGCATAAAATATGTGTAAAAGCACTTGTCATATCACTTATTTAACAGACCAGCATACTGATTAGTACTTTTACACCTCTTTATGCCTCTATAAAATCCCTTGGAATACAAGCCACAGAAATCATGTTAATCTATGTTGCTTTATGCCTCTTTTTTTTTTAAATGATCTGTGTACAGGGCCGGTTCTAGATTGTTGCTGCCTGAGGCAAACTTGTGAGGATGTGTCCAGCCGCTCCCCAATTTAGAATGGCCACACAGCACCCGACAATTTACTCTGCTTCATTAAATGTTCTCACATGACATGCTGCAGCTCAACACAATAGCACACTGGCTGGCTGTGAGTCTGACAAACAAGCTGCTCACCCTCAGCCAGTCCTCCTCAGGAAGGTACACACAGTACAAAAATGCTGCCCCTGTAATCTCTGCGCCTAATGCAAGTTATTCACCTTGCTTCATGAGAAAACCAGCCCTGTCTGTTTATTTGTACCCAGAATCAGCCACCTACTCATAATCCGCTTTTATTTGAAAACCTAAGTTCACATTTAGGGGCCATTCAAGCTGGTTCTAGCGCTTTATGCGTGCAATTTTCCACATTCACGATTTTTGTATTGTTTTTTTTTTTGGTGCGTGTACAAGCATTTGTGCGTGTTTTGCAATTTTTATACACGCTTGTATGTTAAATTTCACATTGCAATTTTTCTGTGAAGTTAATTTACCTGAAAATCGAATTAACTCAGAAATCTCATGCAAATTTTCACGCAAAAAGCAAACTTTTATTCAATTTTTTTATGTTTCCATTGATTTGTGTTAAAACATATTGCACATGAGAGAAAGCAGACCTGTTATCCGTATTAAAAAAAAATTGGTGATGCAATTTAACGCAAAAGCCCTCTCTCAGGCCTGGTGCACACCAAAAACCGCTAGCAGATCCGCAAAATGCTAGCAGATTTTGAAACGGTTTTTCTTCTTTTTCTGTAGCGTTTCAGCTAGCGTTTTGCGGTTTTGTGTAGCGTTTTTGGTGTAGTAGATTTCATGTATTGTTACAGTAAAGCTGTTACTGAACAGCTACTGTAACAAAAAACGCCTAGCAAACCGCTCTGAACAGGCGTTTTTCAGAGCGGTTTGCGGTTTTCCTATACTTAACATTGAGGCAGAAACGCCTCCGCAATCCAAAATCTGCAGCAGCCCGGGAGTATGCGTTTCTGCAAAACGCCTCCCGCTCTGGTGTGCACCAGCCCATTGAAATACATTACCCTAGTGGATCCGCACCCGCAAGCAGATCGCAAACCGCAGCGGAAACGCTCCGGTGTGCACTAGGCCTGAGGGTGTATCTACTTACCCTGGGCTTCTTCCAGCAGATATGTCCCTCGCCGCAGCTCTAGTGTCCCCTCCGTTGCAGATGCCGACCTCTGCGCCTGCGGTCGCGCTCCAGTGGCCGGGAGGGTTCTACACAGGCGCAGTAGTTCTGTGCCTGCGCAGAACACTCCAGGCCACGTGACCTCGAGTGTCGTGGCCGCACGCTTGAGCAGGCGCTGAAGATACCAACTTGGCGAGGTCGGCATCTGCAATGGAGAGGACCCTGGGACACCGGAGTTTGGTGAGGGACATATCGGCTGCCAGGGGCTGAAGGAAGCCCCAGGTAAGTAGACTTTGTTTTTTTTTATCTTCCTTGGATGTGTCCTTTAAGGGGCGGGGAAGAGATGGGAGTGGGAGGGAACATTGCTGCAAGCCTGCCTCTTCCTGTCTGGAAATTTGACTTTAGCTGGAAGTCACATTTTTCATTGATTACAGGGGCCGTGGGGTTACAAGGAGAGGAGAGGGACAGCACACAGAGGTATGTAGAATCAGCATAAGCGAAGCTCTATACTTACCTTAGGTAGCTTTGCCATGGTTCAGGGGTGCTTTAAATGTCTGGTATAGGGATGATCAAAAAGATGCAAATACTTTTAAAGGTTTAAATTGATTGGTCTATTTCGAAGCTGCATATCTTTGCATAAATTTGCATCAACACAGAAGTATTTGCATATCAATGATCATCCCTAGTCTGGTATGCACAAGTAAACCACAGGTGTTGAACTCCAGTCCCTGAAGACCATATCCTTGCCAGTGTTTAGGATGGGATGAGGAATGGAGAAATGTGTTCTACTTGATGAGCCACACCCTTCCTGGTTCAGGGCCTTTTCCCACTAATCTGCGATCTGCTTCAAAAAGGGGATCACAGCCCTCTTGCCGATCACCACAGCACTGCGACTTACCTGTAAATCATGGTGCTCATTTTCCAATAGCGCGATTTGTTTCTTCCCAAAGCGCAATTGCCAGCCAGCGTGATTCTGGGTGAGAACTCGATACGCTTCTGATGGTTTCACAGCGCAAATGCAGCGAGTGGAAATTGTGGGTTTGCGCGATTGCAGTGCGGTTGCGCTTGCGAAAGCTAAAAGTACCTCGGCCCCATCAATTGATTTGAGCTGTGCTAAAAATGTGAGGACCTTGGCCCTCGCGGTCTGGAGTTCAAGTCATCCCTGACAGTCATTATCTTTTCCAAACAGCTTGAAATGACTAAAGACAATGGCATTTACGGAATTTGCTTTGGGAGAAGTCGCCCATATTTTAGCTTGCAGAAGTGTTCATGAACGTCGCTTGTAAAAGTGTTCATGAACGTCGCTTGTAAGGTACTTTGCTGTAAACTTTTTTTGGTATGTCGGCTGGAGGGACACTCACATTATATTTCTCTTGCTCTTCCTCTTTCTTCAGATGCGGTCATCTTTGCAGAGGCTCCAGCAGGGGGTGCTGGTCAGCGATCCCGCTACTGAGGCCCGCGATGAAGACGCTCTCTCTTGACCCCACGACCCCTGCTCACACTTCCGCTGGGACTTCTCTACATTTTACAGGGCGGAGCCTGATCACGCCAAGGAAGCGAGGGGGTGGTGGGTGCTCCTGGCCGAGCACCGCGACAACCGCAGGATCCGTAACGCTCACCTCAGAGGGAACAGAGTGCTGGTAACCCGATCCCTTCACCGATAGACGTTATGGCTTTAAGATACTGACTCAGCTGCGGCGGTCCGGAATACGCAGTGGCGCGGGAGTGTGAAAGTGCGGTTACTCCCAAACTGAGAGTGCTATATATTCTCACGGCTATTCCAAGGACAAAAATAGCTAATCACATTTCAAAGGGAACTTGACTTCTGAACTTTTTCTTTTTCCTGGTTCCGTAGGAAAAAGGACAAAAAAAAATCCAAGGATTCTTTTATCGTCCGCCGCGGAGCCATGGCGTTGTGCTGGCAGCGGTCCCGGCAGCGCGACTTTACTGTAAAACTTCTGACGCGGCTGCGGTGGAAAACGATGACTACTATGGGCAGGTCTCCCATACTGCGGCGCAAATCAGAGCCGCAAAATCAGAGGAAATTTGTCTTTTATGCTACTATTAGAGTTCGAGGATACTTTTAAAAAGATGGACGCAAAATGTCGCCCTATCGATGAATTTTTCTGAGGCGCTATTATTTAATGTTAACCGTTTAATCTATAGTCTAGAGTTTATAGACTTTTTTTTTTTTTTTTAATGATCGCTGAAGTTCTGGGAGGCAGAAGATGGAAAATTTTAAATAAGGGTCTGGCTTTAGTGGGTAGCAACGAGCCAGTGCTGCCACTCCCCCATTATTCTTCAACACATTCCTACTTTAAAAGTAAACCCCCCCCCCATCCCGTTTTTTTAATTTTCTGTGCCGTAGTGGAACGCTGAACATCCAGAAAGGTGTTGTCTTTAGAAAGCACTTGTGTATTTATTGATGAGACCCAAACTTCATGCCAGCACATGTGGGCCAGACGGCAACCGTCTCCCCAGTGACGGGGCGCGGCCTCAATCTCACAGACGAACGTACAGACTTTTAATGTAGTTATCTTGCCTATTTATTTATTTTATTTTGATTAGATGATTTTGCTTGTCTCGTACACTCCTTCCATTTTAAGGATCGGTTCACCTAGATTTTGTCTTTCGCTTATGGATAGAAATGGTTGGCTTAAGGTCCAAAATGGCGTCTGGTTTCTCTTGGCTAATCCACAGTCTCATTCTGCCCACGTGGACTTTCACATTTTGTTCTGCTTTCCCAACTGAGAAATCCCAAGGACTAGGGTGTGGCTGCCACCTGTGGAGGCGGAGCTGTGACCTCCGCGTCAGAGAAGTGTGTGGCTTTCACGTGTGGGCGGAGCTGGGACCTCAGTGTCAGAGAAGAGTGTGGCTTCCACGTGTGGGCGGAGCTGGGACCTCAGTGTAAGAGAAGAACGTGGCTGCCATGTGTGGGCCGAGCTGGGACCTCAATGTCAGAGCAGTGAGTGTATCCTGCTAGCATCTATGTGGGATTGAAATACCGATATGAGGTGGACCGTTGTGCTAATTATAAGCATTTCTATCGTCCCGCAAACTGTCTAATGTGTACCTTTTTAGCTTTTGTGCAACTTTTTTTTTTACCGGTGGAAGCAATTGCCGTGGGAATGTGTTCTATCGGGTATTAAGGAGAGGGCATTGCTGTTATCACAGTAAGGCCTCATTGCTCCTACGGACTTGATAAACCGATGGTTAGTATGTCACTTTGCATAGGGGAGGTAGCATTTAAGGCAAAACTCAGGTTCTGCTGGAAATCCCATTCCCGCCAGAGAGATCCGCTATAATTCCTGCAAACTCTTCTGTTCTGTAGACAATGAGGCTGACCAATCAAATGATTGTTCATTTGAGCACTGCTGTAGAAGCCAATGAAAGATAACACCCTGACATGCCCGAGCATACTCACCTATCCAGCAGCACGCTCCCACCTATGTCCTGTCTCCTTCTTTGCTGGCTGCCTGTTCCCCAGCATGTACATTGCGTAACTTTGTACATGCCGCAGTGTCACAGGGCAGCATGCGGCCAGCGAGGATGGAGACAGGACATAGGGAGGAGTGCGCTGGGGGATAGGTGAGTATGCTCTGCTGTCAACCCACAGGGGGAAAAGGGGGGGGGGGGGCATGCCACTTGGCCCAGGATGGCGCAGTAGCGGTCTAGTTTCAAGGTGAAATCTTTTAAACATTGATTTGCAGTGTGACAGTTGCAGAGCCTTCTCTGATCAGATTTTGATCTCTTGGTTGAATCTGGTGGCCGTCTGTCAGGGCGTGAGTGGGAGTGTTTTCAGCACAGTCAGTTTTCCTTTAAACAAAGGGCCAGAGTTTCTTTAAAACTTTTTTGTATCACTGATGACGACAAGCTGTGTATTATAATAGACCAAGTCTCTGTTATTTATAACACCCTCCAGCCTAGACTTAATTTATTTTTACATTTATTAAAAGGCCTCCAAATGCTTGACGTCCCGCTAAACCCAAAACTGAACAAGGCAGATTTAAATAGCGACCAGGCTGTCAGCTTGTTCTCCTCACTGGATTCAGTCAAGTGTGGTCACGTGACACCCAAAGTGGGAGGAGTTAAAGATGTCAGACTACAATTCCCAGCATTGCTGCATTACAATAGGATCAATGGCCTTATTTTGTAAATTTTCCCCTTGAGTTTCGTCTTGGGAGATGTTATCTCAAGTCAAGTGAAAAATGCTAAAAAGTAGGTAAGGAAAGAAACATTAAACCTCATTTGATTTAAGACTTGCTCATTTTGAGTCATTGCTTGGCTTGCTTGGGGCAGCACAGATATTTTAAAAACTGAGAAACTGCAGGAGGAAAAAACAAAAAACATTTGTTGAATCATAGCTCCTGCATCCTTTGTGTGAGGAGGCGGGACTGGTAGCTCACAGGAAGTAGGAGGTACACAGTTGTAAGACTTAAGCCTGTGAACAGGAAAGTAAGAGAGGTCATAAGCCTGTACGGACAGGTGCACAGGTGCAGGCAAGCAAAGCTATAGAGAATTTGCCTTATTCAGTTTTGCATTTAGTTGGGCCTTAAAGGGGTTGCCAGCATGAATATGCGTGTACACAGTACATAGCCCCTCCCCCATTTCGAAAATAGTGGTGGTGCTCCGCTACAGTCTGCCAGGTAGAAGCCCTAGTTGACGTAATCCTGCAGCGCCCCCGCAGGGGAATAATTGGTACTCCATGTTATTTATGTCAACATATTAAAGTTCCTCTGAGATCTGTTTGTAGCAATGGCAAAAATTGTCAGGTGGGGGTTGTATTTCTAAGGGACTGCCCTCAGAATTCAGCCTGGAGACCTCAGTATGGCTCAGTAGCTGGTATGGCTCCAAGAGGAAAAGGAAAGCAAACCAATTAACCTTTTCAGAAAAAGTAAAAAAAAACAAGGGTTTTTTTTTTTTTAGAAAACATAAGGTTGTGGCTAATATATTGGAATAGAGAGGAAATTCTCACTGTAATTCTGTTTAAAGCAACAATTTGATAACCATAAATTCAGATTTGACATACTTTAAAAAACGTGAAAGCTCAACAATTTGTTTGAATCAAAAATTACAGTTGTTGACATTAAACCGTTATTGTGGCTATAGCACAACAATACTCCAAAAGTATGGCCATCTGGAAGGGACTTTCAGATCAGATTTGATCTGAGAGGGATCTATCTGATGGTTGAATCTGGTGGCCATCTATTAGTGTATGGACAACTTTAGTTTTCTTCAGACATACCGAGATTTGGAGAGATAAGTTCCTTTGCAGAACTATCATGCCTGGATAGAAGGCCCACAAGAGGCTAATCTCTTTGCTCATGACATGACAGGTACCCTTCAAAGTGGTAACCGCCAATAAGAATGAAAGTATCTTCTACTCAACTAGGGCTTCACTCCTAGGCCATGACCAGTGCGGCCCACTCATTGATAAGGCCTGGCTGGACCAGTGTCTTACCATATCCAATTAAAGCGGAATATAACTCTGCATTTCAACTTTGCTCTAAAATATTATTTACAGCATATTATATGCAAAAAGCATTTTTTTTTTACTAGACCAGCATTGGAAGGGTTAAACACAGAGGTTTAAAGTTCCGTGGAGAGATATGCAGAAGTTCAGATAGATACATTCTATTTAGTTGAATGTATCTATTGATAAATGTTACACACTTTTTGGCTGTCCTCCAAGTTCCTTCTCAGTGAGAGAGAGTGAGTCACATTCAACACTTAGATACATTTATGTAAACAAAATGTATCTATTTCAGCTTCGGATGCGTCTGCAGAAATCTCCAGGAACTTTAAAGCCAATGGGTACCGTTTAAAAAAAGAAAAAGTCAGATACTCACCTAAGGAGAGGGAAGGCTCATTAGGACCGAGCCTTCCCTCTCCTTAGGTGAGTATCTGACTTTTTCTTTTTTTAAACGGCCTTCCCTCTCCTCTCCTGGTGCCCTCGGTGCTGCGCTGGCTCCCCCGTTCGCGTCCGCCACCGCAGGGACTTCGGAGGTCTTCGGGAGCACTCGGGCTTCCGAAGACGGGCCGCTCCATACTACCTACGCGCGAGTGCGTCATAGAGGGCGCTCGCACATGCGTAGTATGGAGCGGCCGCGTCATCGGGAGCCCGAGTTCTCCTGAAGGCTTCCGAAAGCTCCCTTCGGCATGCGGAAGTGGCAGTATTTGACCGAACTGGTCGAATACTGCCACGGGGGATCCTGCGCGGGACCGGGCACCGGGAGAGGATAGGGAAGGCTCATTAGGACCGAGCCTTCCCTCTCCTTAGGTGAGTATCTGACTTTTTCTTTTTTTTAACGGTAAACATTCACTTTAAAGCCCTGTGTAACCCTTCCAATGCTGATCTAGTAAAAAAAAAAAATGCTGTTTGCATATAATATACTGTAAATAATGTTTTAGAGCAAAGTTGAAATGCAGGGTTATATTCCGCTTTAAGGTGGAACACCCAATTTTACTACATGGGAGGGGGCAGGGTGTCAATTCTGAATCTTTTGTAGCAACCCCTTATAATGTCCTCATCATTGTGACCAGTCCTTGCTGCAAGGCATCAGTATATGGTTAGGGCCCTCTGCTGAGCCGTGAGGACCAGTATCACTGCCATTGGCCATCTCCTAAATAACCCTTCTCATATTTATTGTATTAGACCGAAGGCAATGTAAGAATGGGCAGGGCCCATTTCAAACGGCACTCATAATATACCTCACTTGCCTCCATTCTGATTGCTGTAAAAAATAAGCCTTTAGGTCTGTTCGGCCTAGATAAGCCCAAAGGGCAAGGGCCATGGAGTCCATGACTGGACCTAGTTTTAGGAGATGCCAAAGTCTCCTTATTGGATCATATGAAAATATGAATGTATTACTTCAATTTCTGTGCTGTGTAGTTTTTGGTGCAATTCTCTTGTCTCATTTCAGCATACCTTCTTAATCTAAACTCCACCCTTTGTGTATAAACCCCACCCCTGAGGATCTTCTAGGTGGCTTTAGACGGAACAGAACCATCATTTTTATTTTACGTGATGAAGATTGTTTCTTTTTTATGTCAGCAAGGTGATATTTCCTTAACTTTATTTGCTGCTGGATAACCCAGAGGCTGGATAACCCGAGTTAAGCAGGCACTGTGTTAATTGTTTTCTTGCACTGGGTATCAGTGTCGGTAAGAGAGAGGACAACAGCCAGTGATTACGGCATCCCACCTCAGCTCCTCCACACACTGTATTAAACTATTTTGCACATATTAACGTACTGTCACTTTATAAAGTGTTACTCAGAATCAGAGAAGAACCATGTATTTCGAGGGGCTGAGAAGGGATTGTTGTTGAGAGTGATTTATGGATGATGATTGTCCTGCACTGTCCAGACAATAGCGAGGCTGAAATGTTAGCACAACTGTAAAGTCGCGGAGCCTCCCGCAGTAACCAATCAGATCTCAGCGTACGTTTTTGTAACTTTTTTGATGATCCTGATAGCTTTTGCTCAGGGGTTTATCAGAGGCACTGGACTTCTTTGATATACTATACTTTGACTGGACTTATTTCCTACATGGCCGAAGGCCAGTTAAAAAGGTCAGAATGTTCTCCACTCTTACTCACTAAAATCAAGTCCCCCATTTTTCCTACCTAATTTATTGCCAAAGTTTGGTCACATGATCACTGCGCCAGAAGCTTCTCAGTTGTGTGTGTGTGGACGGCGGAGGTTGGTGCCCCTCACTCACTTAATTGTGCAGCTCATGATTAACTAATTGGGTGGCTTGCACAGCGCTATGCTGGGCATTAGGGATTATCAATGAGATGCAAATGCTTCTCAGCTGATGCAGGTTTGTGCAAGTTTTGCATGCAGATTTATGCATCTTCAAAATGGACCAATCAAATTTCACTGTGGCAGGGTTATATCAGTCCACGGTCCTGATTTCATCAGAATTATTTGCATTTAATTTACCATCCCTAAACCCAGGCTTGGAGCCAGAGGGGGTCACCTGGTGTGAACAGGGGTTTTGGGGAAGCCTCACTCTTCTGCCCAAGGATAGCCTTTATGTAGGGGCGAAACAATAGACCCTGCAAGGGATGCAGCCGCAGGGGGGCCCAGAAGCTACAGGGGGGCCCATCCTGACAGACAACTAAGGGCAAGGAGAGAGAAAACTTTCTGCTCTCTGCACAATTGTTCTAATGGCTGCCTCTGCTCATCCACTAATAAGGATTCATACAAAGTTTTTCAGACAAAGATTTGTAGACAGTCCCTATTCAGTGTTTAGCAGGGTCTTGTGTACAGCGCTGTTCTACCCCAGCCCCCAGGAGGGGGGACTATTGGCGAAAGGGGGCCCCATCCAAAGTGTTGCAGGGGGAGCCCAGTGATTTCTAGTTATGCCCCTGCCTTTGAGAAAATAAAATTAAACACAATTTATTTGCATAATTTGTTTAATCTCTGCTAAGAAACCTGCATCTGAAATCTGATTGGTTGTAATGAGTAGTGTGACCTGTCTTGCTTTGGGCTAGCATATTATTAGTTATATTCAGTTTGTGGCTAGTAGGGTGACTTGTTTGGCTTGGTTATAGTTTACTGTCTGTAACGTGAACCTTGCATTAATTTGGTCAGTATAAACTGAGCTTACAGTGATAAAGAACATCAGAGGTGAGCTTCTGTGAAAGCTACATAACACAACATAGACTTAAAGTGAACCTAAAGCCGGGGGAAAAAATGAGATTAACTCACCTGGGGCTTCCCTCAGCCCCCTGCAGCCGATCGGTGCCCTCGCAGCCCCGCTCTGACGCTCCAGGACCCGCCGGCGAACACTTCCGGTTTGGCCGCCATCGGCCGACAGGCATGGGAACGCGAGTGATTGTTCGCATTCCCAGCCTGTATATCGCCCCCTATGCTGCTATTGCGGCCTCCTGATTGTTCGCGTTCCCAGCCTGTATATCGCCCCCTATGCTGCTATTGCGGCCTCCTGATTGTTCGCGTTCCCAGCCTGTATATCGCCCCCTATGCTGCTATTGGCCACAATAGCAGCATAGGGGGCGATATACAGGCTGGGAACGCGAACAATCACTCGCGTTCCCATGCCTGTCGGCCGGTCACGGCCAAACCGGAAGTGCTCGCCGGCGGGTCCTGGAGCGGCAGAGCGGGGCTGCGAGGGCACCGATCGGCTGCAGGGGGGCTGAGGGAAGCCCCAGGTGAGTTAATCTCATTTTTTTCCCCCGGCTTTAGGTTCACTTTAAATAAGTATTACTGTTGTCGGAAGGAGATCTCCCAGTGTCTGGAGAAAGTCCCTCCCCTTTAACCTTTTACATCTCTCTATCGTGGCTCTTTAAAGCGGAATATAACCCTGCATTTCAACTTTGCTCTAAAACATTATTTACAGCATATTATATGCAACCAGCATTTTTTTTTTTACTAGACCAGCATTGGAAGGGTTACACAGAGCTTTAAAGTTCCAGGAGAGACATGCTGCCCGCATCCGAAGCTTAGATAGATACATTTAAGCAAAACAAAATGTAACAAGTGAGGAATGTTACACACTCTTTGGCTGTCCTCCAGCTCCTGCACAGACAGAGAGTGAGTCGCATTCCACAGTTGTTACATTTTGTTTTGCTTAAATGTATCTATCTAAACTGCAGGGAGCAGTTCTCTCCAGGAACTTTAAAGCTGTGTATGTAATGCTGGTCTAGTAAAAAAAAAATGCTGGTTGCATATAATATGCTGTAAATAATGTTTTAGAGCAAAGTTGAAATGCAGGGTTATATTCCGCTTTAAGATGATGGATGTCTTTATTGACCAATAGTTTCTGGAATGGCTGAAAAGTCAGACTAGCCAAGGTTTTCACTGAAGGTTTACTTTAGGGCCACTTCAGGTGTGGGATAGTTTTGTCTTAAAGTGGCCATACACGGTATAATCAAATCTATCAATTTTACAGGTTTTTTTTTTTTATTAAAGGATTGATTGTATAAGAAATCAAAAGTAAATTAAATTTTTTGGTTATAAAAAAAAAACTATTGATTATGCTTTCTTTCTTTTTTTTTTTTTCAATAAAAATCTAATCATACATGTTGGAAAAATCTAATGAAAAAAGTATAAAAATAGAAAGTTTTATTTTTGGATCAATTATTTTTTAAGTATTTGATCAAGCGAAAAATAACTCAGATTTTTCTGGTAGAAAGAAGAAAAACCAAAATTGCGTTGTTTGCGTATGGCCACCTTTTAGACCGGTAGACTTTTTTTTGATTAGAAAATGTGAAGACTTTCATGTTGTTTCCATTATTCTTTTCAAAATGACAAGTTATAGAGATAGAATTACCCTGCAGTGAAATACAGCATGATGGGATACATTGGGGATCTATAGTACTCATTCTGTTTAGGCCTTCTATAGTTTTGTTTTGATTTTAATAGCTAAAAAAATCCAAGATGGCAAATTAGAATGTCGCCTTCCTGCCTTGTGTGTTTAGTTCAGGAATATGGGACTTTTCACTCTTTGGGCTCGATTCACAAAGCGGTGCTAACCCAGTTAGAGACTTTAGGCGTGATAACCATTGCACCACGCTGGTGAAAAGCCAGTTTAGGCGTGATAAGTTTAGGTGTGATAAGTTTAGGCATGCTAAGTTTAGATAAGTGTAGATAGCGTGCAAAGTCCCGCACGCAAAGCAGCGCCATTAAACTCTATGCGAAGTGCACCAGACTTTGCTAGCGCAAAACTTTTGATCAGCTGTGCACTGCGGTGCTAACGCAGTTGGTGCTTAAACTTATCATGCCTAAACTTATCACACCTAAACTTATCATGCCTAAACTTATCACACCTAAACTTATCACACCTAAACTTATCATGCCTAAACTGAGTTTAGGCATGATAAAGGGCTTTTCACCAGCGTGCTAACTGTTAGCACCGCTTTGTGAATCAGGCCCCTTGTCTCCTACCAGAAGTGCTTCTCAAAGCGACACAAAAGTTTCATGTCTTACTTGATTCCAAGTGAGCTTAGCACTATATACAGTATATCTCACCAGGCTACATGGCTTTTCTAAGTCACTTTATGGCTACGTTCAGACGGACATTTACCGGTACTTTTAAAGTAGAATGAACATCATAAACACTTGTGTCACTTTAACAGTCAGTATGGTCTTAGTTACCTTTTTAACACTCTTGAAAACTTTTTTCTTATGTAGTTTGGTGATCTCATTCACTTCATGTGGTGTCTAGCCTTCATAAACACCCACATGGTACCTAGCCTTCATAAATGCCCTTGTGGTACCTAGCCTTCATAAATGCTTACGTGGTACCTAGCCTTCGTAAATGCCCTTGTGGTACCTAGCCTTCATTAATGCCCATGTGGTACCTAGCCTTCATAAACACCCTCATGGTACATGGCCTTCATAAATGCCCTTGTGGTACCTAGCCTTCATAATTGCTTACATGGTACCTAGCCTTCATAAATACCCATATGATACCTAGCCTTCATAAATGCCCTTGTGGTATCTAGCCTTCATAAACTCCCATGTGGTATCTAGCCTTCATAAACACCTACATGGTACCTGGCCTTCATAACTGCCCATGTGGTACATCGCCTTCATAAATGCCCTTGTGGTACCTAGCCTTCATAATTGCTTACATGGTACCTAGCCTTCATAAATACCCATATGATACCTAGCCTTCATAAATGCCCTTGTGGTATCTAGCCTTCATAAACTCCCATGTGGTATCTAGCCTTCATAAACACCCACATGGTACCTGGCCTTCATAACTGCCCATGGGGTACCTAGCCTTCATTAATTCCCATGCGGTACCTAGCCTTCATAAACACCCTTGTGGTACCTGGACTTCATAAACACCCGCATGGTACCTAGCCTTCATAAATGCCCTTGTGGTACCTGGCCTTCATAAACACCCATGTGGTGCCTAGCCTGTGTAAACCCCCAAGTGGTACCCAGCTTTCATAAATGCCCATGTGGAACCTAGCCTTCATAAATGACCACGTGTACCTAGCTTTCATAAACACCCATGAAGTACCTAGCTTTGATAAATGCTCATGGGTACCTAGCTTTCATAAACACCCACGTGGTACCTGGCCTTCATAAATGCCCAAGTGTTACCTAGCTTTCATAAACACCCGTGTGGTACCTGGCCTTCATAAATGCCCAAGTGTTACCTAGCTTTCATAAACACCTGTTTGGTACCTAGCCTTCATAAATACCCATGTGGTACCTAGCCTTCATAAACACCCACGTGGGACCCAGCCTAACACCCCCAGGGTACATCCTTCATAAATGCTCATGTGATACCTACAGCTGTAACCCTCATAAACTACCATGTGGTACCTAGCCTTCATAAACATCCACTAAGAATCACTCCTAAATGTCTGTCTGAATAAAGCCTTCACTTCACAGGCAGTTTCTGGGTGAGCCACTGATGGATGTAAGAAATCCCTCATCTAACTGCAATGAATTTTGCTAAAAAAAATAAATTGGTGACAGTTGTTGTCATTGCACAGAAGTACAGTTATACCTGCGCATATTTTTTCTCAAGCGCATGTTCACACCCAGATGATTTTTTTTATTATTGACCGCAAAGTACCAGCTGTACATTTGTTAATTAAAGTGTAACTGTTCACTGTGCGCTGATTTAATACTGTCCCTTATTCGTATCCGCTTACATGAAATGAATTATTATCATGGTGGTGTCAGACCCGGGGTGATTAGCGGTCTATTTCAAACAAAAAATTATTGTGAGGTAGATCTGTGCGGTAGTTTAACCAGAAACAACTAGTGACAGTTGGACTGACCGTAGCGGTAACTGTCACACCCAGCAGTGACAACAAAGGTGCTATGCTGGGAATGCACCATGAGGTTTTTTTGGCAGATAGATGGCTTGATAGATAATTTCCAACAGGTCAGATCTGATTTCGATTGTTTTTCTGATCGATTTTCTCATAGAAGTGAATGGAAATCGGAAAATCGATCGGCCAGTAAATCTGTTGAAAAATTGTGTATTCCCAGCATTATGATACTGATGTGTGATCAGGCTTCTTTGACCTTTTAAACAACTTTTGGGAGAAGTACAAGTCGACTCTGGAAAGTTGTGTGGTTGTTATGACTATTGATTGCATTCTTGTTTTTTGTAATATCGCAGCCAGTCATGTTAACGACATTAACAATCACAGGAGACAACTTGCCGAAGTTGAAATGGCAAATCCGACATAGAACTGGATATCAAAACTTGAAAATAAAGTTTTCAGACTAATTTTTAAAGCCCCAGTTTGGGTATAGTTTTTAATAGAAAAATTTTAAAATAACTATTCATAAAACATTTTGCTAAATGAAATGGAAACTTCTACCTGCACCAATTCACAGATACTCACCTCCTCCTCAGCAGACTCCTCCCCGCCTGACGGTCAGTTTGAAACACTCTTACAGTATTTAGTTGCATTGGTGTGTAGTGGAAAGAATGATGGCTCTATCAGTTAGGACTACACCCCCTTGCTGAGTGATGGCCTATCACTGTTATTTAGTTCCATTGGCATGTAGGGGACAGAATGATAGCTCTATCAGTAGGGACCACGCCCCCTTGCTGATTGATAGCCTATCACTGTTATTCAGTTGCATTGGCGTGTAGGGGACAGAATGATAGCTCTATCAGTAGGGACCACACCCCCTTGCTGAATGATAGCCTATCATGGCTGCCAATTTCTAGTGGGAGTGGTGGCTTAAAACTGTGTGGGAGGAGTTAGCAGGCAGTTAGATGTTGCTAAGATGATGATAAGAATCTCTGAATTGGTGTAACAAGGATATTCTTTTTTATTTTGCATAGACTGCAAAACTCTTTTAGTCATATTTTATTTTGTGTCTGTTAAATGCATAGAAACATAACTGTGCCTGAATTAGAGCTATAAGGATGGTTCTAACCTGGGTTTGTCTATATGGAGTTAGTGTGTCCTACTTCATTTTTGTTATTTATAAATCCTCAAAATTCAAACAACATTCTCGTTCTCGAAGACAGGTCAACAACTGATCAAATGAGCCCTAGAGTATCTGTGATAGAAACTTTTGTGTAAGCTCCTCTGGGGCGGTGCCTAACGTGATTGGTTTCAAGCCCTCGTGGGCTGGAACTTCACTTGACAGCTTCTGTGTTCTCAGAGGATGTAACTGATGTGATTTGGTATCTGTCCTCTATAAAGTTTTGCACATTATACCCAGAACCATAGAAATGAATAATAATGCCATCCTAGAACCCATTGTGGGAGTACTGGTCTGTTTGATGTATTTCTCCATAAGATGTACCATTTCATTCTTTAAACAGGGGAAAACATTGTGAATGATGTTACTATTAACCAGCTTGGCTTTTGTTTCTTGCTGTTTTTTTACTCCTATTTCTACTAGCTACTACTTTGTGAAACGGGTCTTGTTTCATGTTCCAGAGAATGTATTCTACTGCTAGGAGCTAGTAGGGCATCTAGGCCCATGTGCAAGTAACTTTTTCTCCTGAGTCTTCTCCTATGAGATAATTTTTCATTTTCTCTTTATAATAACAACTTTTTAAGGCTCTTTGCAATTGAAAAAGTATCAAAAAGTAGGGGGAAAAGTACTTCCAAAGTGATTTAACTACTTTCTTGCTTGCTGGGGGTTTAAAGGGCATTTTATTGACAAGGCGCGGAAATACCTCCAAGATGAAAACTCAGGCGAAAAAGTGAATTGTGCATGGGCCCATGTGCCTAATGTCACGGCGACGGGACAGATTCCTAGCCAATGAGATTCTGGTTCAGCTTGAAGAGTAGCTAACGAGACAGACACTCTTTAAAGGGAACCTGAAGAGGTATATGGTGGTAATCAAATGTATTTCCTTTTAAACAATACAAACAAAACCGTTGCCTGGCAATCCTGTTGATCTCTTTGGAAGCAGTAGTGTCTGAAACAAGCATGCAGCTAATCCAGTCAGACTTCAGTCAGAAACACCTGATCTGCTGCATGCTTGTTCAGGGGCTATGGCTGAAAATATTACAGGCAGAGGGTCAGCAGGACGGCCAGGCAATCTGCATTGTTCAAAAGGCAATAAATATGGCAGCCTCCGTGTCCCTCTCATTTCAGGTTGCTTTTAAGAGACACTTTTGAAATCCTTTTTTTTCTCTGAGTAGATCCAGTACAACCCAGCCTATTTTCCAGCCACTGGCAGTGCAGGTTTTAGATACAGTAGACTTGAAGACACTGTGTGCGTGAACGTGTGTCCTTGCTAATATTTATTAAAAATCTTCTGAAATTACTGCTGCTGTTTGTCGTTTTTCATTTCTGCAAATCATCATCCACTAGAGGTGGTCAATCAGAAGCTACTAAGTCCATATTTTGTGCTAATGTAAAGAGAACCTGTAAGAATAAAAACAGCCCCTGAAGAGCACTTACTTCGGGAGGGGGAAGCTGCCTAAGTCACCTGCGCAGTACAGCGGAACCAGTCAGGCTCGGCTATCTCCGCTGGATCATGATCAGAAAGCGCGCTACTGTGCTTGCGCAGGAGGTAAATATTTACTTGCCTGCTGTTCTGGGGCTGCCAGTTCTGGATCCCGGAGGGTGTAGAGGACGGAGGAATCCTCATTAGGATCCAGAGGCTTCCCCCTCCCAGGTTAAGTACCCCCTTTAATGCCAGTTTGCATTTGGGCAAAAGGCAGAGGTCTTTTTCTGCAAGAGGATGGGGCTACAGACCGGAACCTGCTTTAGTTATTACTTACTCAATGGCAGGGGACACACTGGCATCTACAATTCCCCTGGCATTTTGGGGGGTTTACAGTGATCTGTGTTTGTTTTTTTTCACATTTTTGTGAAATCCTCCTATAGAGGCAAAAGCAACTGTCACTGGCCTGGATAAGTTCCTTGTTAAAGGGACTCCGAGCACCTCTCATGGGCATGCCTCAACAACCAGTACTGCAAAGTACTAAAATATGCATACCTTTCTGTAGCTTGTGCTTCTGTACCTTTCTGTAGCTTTCATTTGACGCTTGTATCCCCATTTTAAACCAAATAGTTTTGTTCGATTTCAATTTAATAATCGTGGCTGCTATCTTGGCTATGTTATAACTTCCGGGTCACCCCTGTCTTCTCTGCTAGAGAAGTGCATTACTGAATGAAGCAGGAAGAGGAAGTGACACGCATGGCCATTGCAAGAGGCTCCTCTAGAGGGGTCAAAGCACGACTTTGTTGGAAGTCGTCTGGCTTAACGGCATGCCCATGAGAGGTGCTCGGAGTCCCTTTAAAGCACACAAAAAGAAAATGATTTGGGCGAGCCAACAGTCTTCCTACCCAATAACCCCCCTCCTCCTCTCTCCCTCACACCAGCCAGAACTCTTTTTTCAAATGTAAAGTGCAGGTTCTTTCGTTTTACTGTCTGCATTTTACCCTACACAGTACAGTACTTTGCATGAAGTGTTTCTGATGCTGAAACCGGGATTATTAAAGTAAAAGAAATGGGTACCCTGAACATTTTATTGCATTTTATTTATTTTTTCACTACAGTGCTTCTTTAAAGGAAATCTAAAGTAAAAAAAGAAAAAGCAATTTAACTTACCCTCCTTCCGAGATCCTCCAGCCAGCAGCGGTGACCTCCTGAAAGCTGGCCGGCCACGCGTCTCCTTGTCGCGTCCCCTTGCACGGCATCATTATGTGCATGCGCAGTATGGGAATATCGCTTCTGCGCATGTGCAGAACGGGAGCCCGATCAGGGTGGGCGCAGCTTGGAGCCACGCATGTACAGTAGTCTTTGACTAACCAAGATCAGCCAGCTTTCAGGGGGTCGCTACTGCTGGCTGGGGGGTCTCGGAAAGACGTCATGGCACAGGATGACTCCAGGTAAGTAAAACTGCTTTTTTTGGGGGGGGGGGGGCTTAAAAGAGAAACCGTAACCAAGAATTGAACTTTATCCCATTCAGTAGCTGATACCCCCCTTCCCATGAGAAATCTTTTCCTTTTCACAAACTGATCATCAGGGGGGGTCTGTACAGCTGATATTGTGGTGAAACCCTCCCACAGTGTGATGTCAGCTCCATGGTCTTGACAGTTTCCTGAGTGTGAACCGCATTGCATTGTGAGAAAGTTTACATTGTGAGTGGCTGTTTACAGCTGCTTCCAACTGCCAAAGAAGCAAACATCTCCTTCCAATGACATCACCTGCCAGCAGTAAAAATGTCACCATGTGGTAAATGTCAGAATGTAAATCAGAGAGAGGGAAGCTTTTACAACGGGCAAACACTGACTAAATCATTTATACATAATTATTGTAAAAATGAAGCACTTTTTTTATTACATTATTTTCACTGAAGTTCCTCTTTAACTATCCCTTTAAGGTGATAGGTGGCCAACAAAAAAATATAGGAACTGAGGACATTTTAATCTCAGTTTCACTTACAGTATATCTGACTATGCACCCGCTGTCACTATAAGCTGATGGTATCCTCTAGTGATTATTATTATTGATTTATAAAGCGACAACATACTCCGTGGCGCTGTAGAGAGTACACATTGTTTTGGACATGGGGTCCCAAACAATACACACAATGGTATACACCAATATACAGATCTGTTATTTACAGTGACAAAAGTAACCTGATGAATAAAATGTATAAGAAATTCCAAGACACAAAGGGTGAGAGAGCTCTGCCCTTGTGAGTTTACAATCTAAACGATGCCATCCCCTGTCACATGCTCAGATTACATTCACCGGGTTTATTTCAGGGTCACTTTGGAAGGCAATTATGGGCAGTTAGAAAAAGACAGAAAGTCTCTGTGGTTGTCCGGCCGGTGACAGGTCATGTGACTTCTCACCGGGGGCGCTCACTTCCTGGTGACAGCTGGGGAGTGTGTCGCTGCGTGTGGCAGACAGTCGCTCTGCAGCGGCGTACGTGGGCGATGCTATTAGCCAGCCGGAGACATCAAGCCCCTCTCCAGGTGAGGATCTAAATATACCATTAATAGCTCAGTAATCAAAGCCCCGAAGAAAAAAAAAAAAAACACATTATTTTATTTTGGTGCTGGAAACGAGGTCTCGCTCCGTTAAACTGAAGCCAGCGCGGTAACTCACACATGGGCTTCATCATCTGAAAAATCAATTGTAAAACCGGCCTAACACTTTCACTGACCAACTCTGTAAGATGAATTCACCCGGAGCAGGAAAAAAATGGCGCATGCGGCAAGTGGACTAATTGCACGTCTGCCATAGGAGCCAATGCAACATAGCGGTCTTAGGGTGCCAGAGCGGAAATTGCAGGGACAAACGCAGGATTTTTAAGGGGGGGATACCTGAAAGGTCCAGAAGTACTTATGTCCTCGAGTGCTTCTCAATACAGGTGGCTCCATACTGCCCATGCACAAAAGTGCGCTGGCGTATTACGGAGATGCCTATCTTTGGAAGTACTCAAGGACACAAGTGTTTCTGAGGGCTTCTGGTAGCAGCAAATGTGAACGGGGTACAGCGCTGGAACAACTCCCCAAGAGAGGAACAGGAGATAGACTTAGTTTGGACAATTCAGTGGAATATGCCACATAGTGTCACATAGCGCAAGCGATACCCATATGATGCAGGGATATATGCATCTGCGGAAGATGGCGGCGCTATATAAATACTAAATAATAATATTTGCCTCACCAGGATTGCACTTTTATTTAGCTTTCCTGTATGACAAGAAGACACAGCCAGCTCTAGGGGAAGAGGGAAACAAAGGTGAATGAAGGAGGCTGGTGCACACCAAGAGGGCTTCTGAGCATTTTTCAAATCAACATTGATTTGAAAAGCGCTTGGCTAATGTTACCCTATGTGGGTGTTCCCACAGCAGCGTTGTGATTTTTTCAAAATCGCAGGTATACCGCATGTAGCATTTTTTTGAGTGATTCATTCAGAAATCGCTCTGAAAATCGCACTCACTAATTGCTAGGGATTGCTATTGTGATTTTGGCGTGCACTAGCCCAGAGAGAAGAGAAGTGGAGAGAAATTGAGAATAGCCTGAGATGGAGCATTATCTGTATTGCAGTCCCACATCACACAGAGACTACTTGCCTGTAATAGGACTCCTGTTCCTGCCTGTCTCTCACACAAGTCAGAAAGCAGCCCTCCTGGAGTCTAGGGACTGTAAAAAAATGTTCACCTTGTTTAACAAGATGCAGTCATTATGACATAGGGGAGAGACAGATTTTTGCCCACGGACCCTCCAGGCAAGCTCTGCATCATGCTGTGTATAAATAAATCACTGAATGAAAGGGGGCCTGGGGGGAGATTGCCCCCCAGGTGGAGTGGAGAGACTGAGATAGAGCAGATAGCGTATCTGTATTGCAGTCCCACATCACACAGAGGCTACTTGCATGTACTGTGTCTCCTGTCCCTGCCAGCCAAATCCAAAAAAGCTTTATTGGCAGGACCAAATACATTTAGCATTGCCAAAGCAAAAACAAACACATAGTGGGGGGGATTGTGGGAATAGGGGAATGATATAGGTATACCGTCCATAGGGGTGTGGAGAATGTAAGGGATGGTCAGCCTCTCACACAAGCTGCAGGCAGCCCTCCTGGAGTTTAGGGACTGTCAAAAACTTTTCAACCTGTGACATACCTTATGTAGCTGTCTACATGCAGTCTTTACAATAGGGAAAGAGCTGAGTTTTTCCCACAGACCCTGCAGGAGGCAAGCCTTTGTGTATTTACCAGCTTGCCTGCTTCAGCGATTTCAGGGAAATTTTTTTTAAAGGTACAGGAGTCTCAGGGGGGTGTTCCATTCATCCAGAACCCCCGTCTGGATATGCCAGTGAATTGGGCACCCAATATATAGCTAGTGCTGTATCAGCACCTGCTATATATCGGGCATTGAGGGCGCCCAACTGCCGCTATTTTGTATTGGTGCCGCATGCGCCCATGCTTTCCTGCTCCGCCAGTGGCCGGCCCCTACCTCCTGTGTGCCTGTCTCCAGCTAAGACTCCCCACCTTGCCCAATGACAGAAGAGCTCCCCCTCCCGCTGGAGGCAAGGGGGAGACTTAGGGCACAGCTGTGCAGCTGGGGGGGGGGAGCTGCTGTTACTGGGGGGACTGCCTGGCTGCTACCTGTCTGCTGCTCCTGCCGTGTCAAGCCCTGGCACCCCGGGATACTTGTGTTGGCCAGGCGGGAAGTGGATCGGGGGCGGGGGGGGGGGAGTGGTTCAGGATGAACCCGCTGCTTCTGGGCATTCCCCTCCATCTCCCGCTAAACCAGCTTTTTACTCTTCTAGGCCCAGGGGCGTAACAATATACCCTGTGAGGGATGCAGCCACAGGGGGGCCCAGAAGCCACAAGGGGCCCTATGGAGTGAGAAGTTTCTTTTCCCTGTCCTGAGTGACTGACAACTAAGGGCACAGAGTGAAAAAAAAATCTGCTCTCTGCACAATTGTTCTAATGACTGCATCTGCTCAGCCACTGATAAGGAATCATACAAAGTTTTGCAGACAAAGATTTGTAGACTACATAAAGTCTGTATTCAGTGTGCAGCAGGCTCTTGTGTACAAAACCCAGACCCCAACCTCTCTACCCCTCCCCAAGTGCTGTGTACTGTTGTAGTGATGCTGGAGAAGTCTGCAGAGCCAGTTCTTCTTGATTAGGGATGGACAGAGTGAGTGTAATAAGCTGAGGCTGGGAGCACACTCGTCAGTTTTCTGTATGTGTTTTCTGCACACCATGTGCATCTGTAAGTGTGAAAACATGCACGTAATTGATAGAGAAAATGCGTGCAGCACTTCACTGCTGTCTGTTATTAACTGCATGGGGAAAATACATTCAAGTGTGCACTAGCCAATTGTATAACATTGGTTCTCAGTTTACGTGTGCAGAAAGCGAGGGGGGGGCCCATCCAAAGTTTCGCAGGGGGACCCAGTCATTTCTAGTTACGCCCCTGTCTAGGCCATAGTAAAGTTTTGGTATTTATTATCAATATTTTACATTTTTTAATAGTAAAATATCGGTATTTAATAATGATATTTTACTAACAGCGTTACTGTGCGCCCTTATTTCCCCCGCGCCTTTTTTTTATGTACGCGAGTTCACTGCTTGTCGGCTGCTGTCCTGCACAGGCGAGACGCTAGTTAGGGCTTGGTGTCAGTGCTGGACAGGTGCTCCCCCCCATGGAGGCACATCTGTACGGTCACACTGTAAACGTGCAATGCAACTTTTCGGCTCCGCAGCATTGCGATTGCATAGCAATGTGAATAGTGTGGGAGGAGCCCTACTGCAGGTGAGTATGGACCTTTAGGCTGGTTTCACACAGGGACGTTACAGGCGCACATTAGAGCAGCCCGGCCGTAACGCAGCCCACCGCACAGTAATGAAAAATCAATGGGCTGTTCACAGTGCCCACGTTGCGTTACTTAGTAACGCTGCGCCATAAGACAACGTACTGCATGCAGTACTTTATAAGCGGCAGAGCCGCGTTAGACTGTTTGCACATGCTCAGTCATATTGGGGAGGAGGGGAGAGCGGCCAGGCACATGGCTAATTAATATTCACTGCACTCAGTGACGTGCAGTGTTTACTTCCTGGAGCGGCCGCTCTGTGCAGCGATTGACCGGGCGGGACCACGTGATGCGGCATGCGTCCAAGAGTGCGCATCACGGCATCACGGACGCCAGAGTGAGCTGCACAACGCGGCTCACTCTGACGTCTAAAGCAGAGAGCACCACGCGTTGCGTTAGTGGCACGTTATGTGCCTTATAATGTCCCCTAAACGCAACGTCCTGGTGTGTAACTAGCCATAGGGCTGGAACCCGCTAGGAATCACTGCAGTGCTTTTAAATTGCGACTTCCTAGGGTGATTGCGACCGCGATTCGCTTCAGTAAACCGTACAGCGCTTCCGATTAGTATTTCATTTTTTTAAATAAACTTTATTATACTTACCAGTTGTCCCGATGTCTGGCTACCGTCCATAGCCCCGCCCCCTAATGGAAGAGGTCTCTAGGACCAAGCGCCTGAGACCACTTCTGCTGGGGGGCGGGGCTATGGGAGGAAGCAGGGTATAATTAACTTTATTTAGAATACCAAACAATGCCCCCCCCAATCGCTGCAAAATTGCTTTTCACAGCGATTTTGCAGTGCTTTTATACATAGCATCGAGCGCAAACACGCTCAATATGTTGCATGTCCCGCAACAGCAATTAACCCTAATCACAATCGCACTTGTTGGTTCTCCACCATTTAGCTACATTAGTAAAGCATTTTTTGGAATCGCCGGAAATCGAAAAACACTGCCAAAATCGCCCTAGTGAGTCCAAACCCTAAGGCCAGAAACCCACTTGGAGCGCTTTGTAAGCGTGAGTGATTTGAAAAAGCTCTTGGTAATGCAATGCTATGGGGGATTTTTATAAAATCACATCACTCAAGTGGGATCACACCCATAGCATTACATTAGCTAGAGCTTTTCAAATCACAAAGCGCTCAGAAAAGCTCTCCTAGTGGGTTTCTAGCCTTAAAGTAGCTAGTCTTTCCTGTGAAAACCTCCTCCTGTCCCTCTGAAGCTAAAGGTGGCCACTTGGTTCAATGAAAATCAGACTGTTTATACTGTAAAATCGTTTGTAATCGATTGTGCACATCAAATGAGATTATTTACAAACGATCTGATTACAACCGATCAGAATTATCTGATCGCTCAAACGGTCTTTAGCTAGAAATTGGACCGTTAGTGGCCACCTTTAGGGCTCTTTCACACCAAGGCGGTCCGGTATTTTTACCGCCCCCCACCACCGTGCAATAAAAGTCTATGGAGATTTTCATACTGCTACGTTACAGCCTGACTCGACGGAAGTGACATTTTCACCGCAACCCCGACGCAGGTCCAGAACTACGTTACCGCACAGATTCTGCATTGGACCGGAAGTCTTGTTAGTCTATGGCGTCACGTAGATCTTAAAAAAGCACTGGTGCGACATCACTGTGCACATGCGCGGAAGCATATTTTAACAATACGCTTCTGTGCACTTCTGCATACTCTAAGCAGGAAGTGACGGCAAGCGCGCATCACACTTGCGTCACTTCCTGCTAGGCCGGTGGCAATAGCGCGGTTTTCCCGGAAGGCCTGTTTTTGATGGTGCGATGCGGTGCGTCGGGTATGACGCACCGCATTCTTGGTTTTCAGTGTGAAACCAGCCTCGGTTGACAGGTGGTCACAGTATAATGCAAGGTGAATGTGGCAGAGTCTTCCCCGGAGGCACTGATCTTCTCTGGCCGGTGTCATGTAGGGCGTCTCCGGCAACCACAGTTCCTGATCACCGGCCCTGGGCTGGACGGGGTTAATGTTTTTTGATCACCCTCCGGTCTTGTTTCCGCTGAGCCTGAAAGCGCGGACTCAGCACATCTGCATTATTAATGATCACTGAGCTTTTACATTAACCCCCAGCGGCCCGGCAAACATCTACTCACTGCCTTCCTACAAAAGCTATGCCATTCCTATCCTTCGGCTGTACGGAGGACGCCGCCTGTCAGTTACCCGGGAACATGTGACTTCCTGTGGCCTCGGGGACGCTCTCTCTAGGCCTCCTGGTTACTAACCGATAGTCGCAATGACCGGTTAAATATTCCGTCTTACATGCAAATTTAATGCAAATACAAAATGCACTTCCTGTCAGTTTGTTCCAGTTCTAAGCTGCCTACAATTTGCATTAAATTTGCATTTGATCCGTAATTATTAGTCTCTCCCTGACGATCTCTAGTGGTTACCGTGGCAGCTGTCAGGAGGTTAGGTTGTGTCAGTAGGATGGGGGGAGTAGTACACTTCCGAATACATTACTAAAGCCTGATACACACATCCAATTTTGATTGGCCATTTTTACCACTTCCATGTAGTAGGATAGCTTACCCCAGGGGAGCCTCTAGGCATAGGCAGTACAGGCCATTGCCTGGAGTGCCATTGGTCCTGAGGGGCGCCATGTTGCTGGATTAAGCCCCGCCCCAAAATAAGCCATGCCCCATGGACTAACCCCCACCCCCATGGTTGTTCTATTACTTTCTTCTGCTGCATCTACTTAGCATAAGTTGCAGGCAGCTGCCACCTCTGTGCCTTTTGCATCCTTCTCCCCTTTGTGCCGCCTTCTGTCCCTTTTGTGCCCCTTTTGTCTCCTTGTTCCTCCTTCAGTCCCTTGTGCCATGTCTGACCCTGTTTGTCCTTCTGTCTCTCTTTGTGCCTCCTTCTGTCTCCTTGTGCCGCCTTCTGTCCCCCTGTGCCACATCTGCCTCATTCTGTGCCCCTTTGTGCCTCCTTCTGTCCCCCTGTGCTTCCTTATGTCCCTTTGCCTTTATTTGTCCTCTTGTGCTACCTCTGCCTCCAGTTCCTCCTTCAGTCCCACTCTGCCTCTTTCTGTCCTCCTGTGCCTCCTTCTGTCTCCCTTTGTCCCTCCTGTCTCCATGTGCCTCTTCAGTCCCCATGTGCCACCACTGTCCCCTGCACCTTCCTCGCCTCACTGTGCCTCTTTCTGTCCCCCTCTGTCTACTTCTGTCTCCCTGTGCCTCCTTACATCCCCCTCCGCCATCTTCTGTCCCCCTTTTGTGCCTTCTTCTGTCCCTCTTTGTGCCTCCTACTGTCTGACGCCACAGGTTTTCTCGCCTGGAGTGACAAAATGGCTAGAGGCGCCCCTGGCTTACCCGCACAATCTGTTCATAGCATTCAAAGACTCTTGGCTCTCATAATACTAAAATTGTTCAATGATTGGCTAATCAAAATTGGATGAGTGTATGCGCCTTTAGTTAGAGGGCAACACCTCTATTCTGAAGCTGCAGCTACAAAGCTTTTCATTGGTCTACAAAAATAAAGGCCCTTAAAGAAAGTCTGAAGCGAGAATAAATCTCGCTTCAGACCTCAGAGTTAGCAGGGGCATGTGTGCCCCTGCTAAACCGCCGCTATCCCGTGGCTTAACGGGGGTTCCTGATCCCCCAAATCCCCTCGTTTCAGCGGGGGAGCGCTTCCTGGTTAGGGCAGGCCTGCCCCACGCGCGTCTGTCAGCGCGTATCTCCGCCTCTCCCCCGCCCCTCTCAGTCTTCCTTCACTGAGAGGGGCGGGGGAGAGGCGGCGATGCGCCGCTGATAGACGTGACTGGAGGCAGGGCTGCAGCTGTTAGCCCTGCCTCCAGGAGCGACCAAGTCTGCGACCAAGTGTCGCAGTGGGGGTTTTGGGGGTGAAGGGACCCCCGTTTAGCGGCGCGACAGCGGCGGTTTAGCAGGGGCACACATGCCCCTGCTAACTATGAGCTCTGAAGCGAGATTTATTCTCGCTTCAGAGTCTCTTTAAGGTGGCTATACATCAGCCGACCAACCAACCAATTGACCATCCAATTCGATTATTATAATCGAATTGGATGAAAATTGGTGCTGCCAAGTGCATTCCCGACCGACAAAGCGACCAATTTTGGGACTGAAATTGGCCGCACCGTCAATTGCGCATGTTGGAAAATGTCGGGCCGAGGTTGGTTGGTCAGGTGCACGGCAGTATGGCGGCCGATTTGCAAACGAGTGCTGAGACGACGAAACCCCCGCCGCAATGTATAAATGTACGTAGTGTGTGCATTTATACATTACCTGTCCGGTGTCGGCCTCCACGCGGTTTCCGTACATCTCACCAGGTTCCGCATACACGCCGGCGGCGCTCTGACGTCATAGCAGCTGACGTCAGACACTATGCACTGCTAGCGTGTATGCGGCTTACCCGGCGGGATGGACGGACACCGTGCGGAAGCTGCTACAGGACAGGTAATGTATAAATGCACTACATACATTTATACATTTGGGGGCAGCGGCGGGGCGGACACAGCGGCAGCTCAGCCGATTCCCTGATAATTTCATGCTGAAATCAGACGGGAATTTGCCTGTACTGTATATTATGTACATAACATTTTTAAAAAATTGCTGGGAGGAAGTGGTGGACTCGCCTCCGTTAAAGCAGACACCAAGGATTGTAAATATATAGATGTACACATTTATTGAAAATACTCCAAAGATGCAATGCGTTTCGCGGGCACAGCCCACTTCTTCAGGCAATAAGCAGGGGATAAACAACAGCAATTCAGTTATAGCAAGCAGAGCACCTCTGTGCTTATTGCCTGAAGAAGTGGGCTGTGCCCGCGAAACGCGTTGCATCTTTGGGGTATTTACAGTCCTTGGTGTCTGCTTTAACAGAGGCGAGTCCACCACTTCCTCCCAGCAATTTTTTTTAAATTTTATGTACTTTTATCCTTCTGGCGCCTCTGTTCACCTACCAATATATTTGAGTCCACCCCAGGTGGAGGGGTGATCTACCCCCTTTCTTCCTATCTACAGAGAGCGACTTCTAAATCCTGAGTGAGGACAGGTCTAATCTCCTCACCTGCCTAATGAGTGGTTACCTAGGTGGTAACCCGTGTTTGTGAGTATTACCATCTCACTGTTTTATTTATCCAATCAATTGTGACATACTACACCATATTGGGCTCTCGATTTCTCTTCAACTTTTGCCTGTAGTGTGTGGGCAGCTTCGATTCGAGACAAATTGGTCTCTTGGTCTAATCTGCCCATTATCTTCTCATGTATGGGTACTTTTATTTAATTTACTTTTTTCTCCTGTGTTTTCTCCTAGGTAATATTTTCACATCTTATAAATAAAACGCCTTTTCAACCACCTTCAGGGCTGGAACCCACCAAAAGCGATGTTTTGAGCATTTAGGGAGCGATTGAAACCACCAGCGATTTCCCTAAACGCTCAGCTAATGTTAATGGATGGGCCAAAGTCCACTGGAGCGACTGCGATGACCAAAATCTCTATTTCAGGACATGCCGCATTTTGGTGGCGTTCGCGTTTCTACAATGTAAAGTATATAAACACAAGCGTAATCGCTCATGAAGCGTCACACATAGCGATTTGAGTGAAATATTAAATCACTGTACACCGTAAATAAAATGACATTGAAAGGACCAATCAGAATTAAAATCAAAATCGCTACACAATCGCTGGCAAAAAGCGTACACGTTTTAAAATTGCAACCAAAATCGCCGGAAATTGCTTACAAAATGCTCATTAAAAACCGCTAGCGACTGCGATAACAATTTGTTGTGGGTTCCAGGCCTCAAGCAAGAAAATACTCAGAATCAGGACAGATTTACCTTAACCACTTGAGGACCACAGTGGTAAAACCCCTAAAGACCAGGCTATTTTTATCAAAATTGGGCCACTGCAGCTTTAAGGCCTCTTAAGGAAGAGGAGGAATATATTATAGATAAAAAGAACCCCCAGCATGCAGTTCTTTGGCACCGACTACCAAAGAGCCAGTGCTCCTAAGGTATGTGATAACTCCAAATCATAACAGCATAAAAAGTTTTGAAAGTCTTGAATGCAGGATTAGCATCTTTATCACTTAATACACTCAGACCAGTTGCTGTTGAAATTTGATTTTTATGGTGACGATACCGCTTTAAGGTACATGCCTACAGGCGCCTGCTGATGGAAAAGTGGCTTACCCCCCATCCCCCCCATAGTGCCTTCCTCCTTCCCTATGCAATGTCCTGATGAGAGTGTAAATAATCAGTCAGGGCCCCCCATAGCTACTTAATACTGAGGTTCTTCTAGCTACCTAATACTTGGGGCAGTGGCGTAGCTAGGATGTTTGACACCCCAGTATGGGTTAGATTAGGTAGGTGCCCCCCCATAATGGAGGGGGGAGCCGCGGGGAGGGTAGCCCGACCTCTCCCTCCCTTCCTCTCCCCGGGCCGCCCTCCATGCTCCCCCTCCGTGTGCAGAGTGAGCACGCAGCCGCAGGGAAGCGCTGTACTAAACTCACCTCCCTGGTTCCAATTGCCCCACTCGCCGCCACTCTCCTCCCACTCTGCATAGATGCTGATACACACGCTGCTTCCTGTTTAGCCGGAAGCAGTGTGTGTATCAGCAGCAATACAGAGAGGAGAAGATCAGTGGCGAGTGCGGCGATTGGAACCAGGGAGGTGAGTTTAGTACAGCGCTTCCCTGCGGCTCCGTGATCACTCTGCACACGGAGGGGGAGCATGGAGGGCGGCCCGGGGAGAGGAAGGGAGGGAGAGGTCGGGCTGCCCTCCCCACGGCTCCCCCCTCCATTACAGCGCACCCCCTCTAGGGCGGCGGCTGGGGGCACCCCACCTGGTGCGGGTCACACCCCCCACACCCCCATCACGACGCTACAGAGTCTTGGGGCACCTCTAGCTACTTTATACTGAGGTGTGTGGCACGTGCCTACAGGCGCCTGATGATGGAAAGGCGGCTTACACCCCTTACCGAGCGCCACCCACCTCCCCTATGCAGAGTCCTGCGCAGAGTGTAAATGAGAAGTTAGGTAAGGAAGGATCCGCAAGCCAGACAGAGGTTGAAGAAAAAGCTTAGTATATTTTATTCGAAAATCCACAGGACAAGTGCAATAAAACCACAGGATCAACTGACGCGTATCGGGCCTACAATCTGCACTTAGTCATAGTTAGTTAACTATAGTTAGTTGACTATGACTAAGGGCAGGTTGTAGGCCCGATACGTGTCAGTTGATCCTGTGGTTTTATTGCACTTGCCCTGTGGATTTTCAAATAAAATATGCCAAGCTTTTTCTTCAACCTCTGTCTGGCGTGCGGATCCTTCCTTACCTACACTTGTGATTGGCTTGGTTTCCCAGATCCTGCACCGACTGGCTTGTTATTAAGGGGGTAGAGCGTGCATGAACTTTTCTCGAAATGAGAGGTTACTCACCCTGCTCTTGACATTCCACTGATGAGATCTCCCTTCAGTCGAGTGCACTAGTAGCTACTTAATACCTTTGGCTACCTAATGTTAAAAGACACTTGTAGCTACCTATGACAGGCAAGGGAAGTAAGGGAGAAGTGACAGCTGGGATAGCCAGCACACTTGTGTTGCTGTTCAGGAGGAGTTTGTAGGTTCATGGAGGGCGGAGTCTAAGGTGCCAGGACATCTGTGACTATAGGCTCCGCTCCTGTAAGGTAAATCCGGGCCTGCTCAGAATAATTTTAGCAGTACTTTTTTACCAATGTCCTAGGACAGAGGTTCTTAACCTCCCTGGCGTTCTATTAAAGATCGCCAGGGGGCAGCGCAGCGCTATTTTTTTTAAAAAAAATTTCAATCATGTAGCTAGCCTAGCGCTAGCTACATGATGCCCCCCTCCCTTCCGCATCCCTCCCACCCCTCCGATCGCCGCCGGCGCTGTAAGCCATAAGGAAATCCCGTTCTGACACGGGATTTCCTTTAGGGCTTCCCCCGTCGCCATGGCGACGCACGTCCGTCACAGGGAGACCCGATCCACCCCTCAGCGCTGCCTAGCACTGATTGGCCAGGCAGCGCACGGGGTCTCGCCTGGGGGGGCCCTGCATCGCGGTGGGCGGCGGCGATCAGGTGAGACATGCAGCAAGCAAAGTGCTTGCTGCGTGTTTAAAAAAAAAATTATTCAAATCGGCCCAGCGGGGCCTGAGCGGCGACCTCCGGCGGTAATGGACGTATTAAGTCGTCCATACCGCTAAGGAGGTTAAAGTGGGTGTTATAGCACCCTGGTGGCGCTGTGAGGCCTTCCCAGGGGTGTAGTGCCTGCCCTCCCAGTCACATGTTCCAGTTCTTCTGCAGGACTCAATAGTCCTCAGCATTAATGCGCCCACGTCAGCCGATTTTGAAGGCCTCTACTGTTTGAACTTCGCCTTCTCACAGGACAGGACAGGAAGTGAAGAGAAGATGCCGGAAGAAGTGAGAGACTGCTGGGACCCGGGGACTCGTGCCGGCCGGACAGGTGAGATTATTGCTGCGTCAGTTGTCGCTGTATTGAACGCTGCTAACAACGCACTCCCAACCCACCGATGATCAAGCAAAATTTTCCACCTAGGCAGATTGACGGAATCAATCGATTTTGGATGGAAATCGGTCGATCGGTCTACGTTTGTGTTATTGATTTCACAGCAGGTTCGATCACAGTGATTGAATCTGCTGTCTATCGGCGAGAAATCGTATTAGTGTATGGGCACCTTTAGAATAAGGAAGTCCGAGGTGAACTTTTACTCATTGCATAATTGTGTTCCTTTCCTATTGTTTATAGGGCATTCCTCAAGCCAAATACTTTTTTGTTTTAATACTCTAATTCCCTATAAACTAAATAAACCACGCCCACAGGTTTTCAGAGAGCCTTGGCAGTAGCAAGGGCTTTTGGGAGCTCAGTCTGGGCAGGAGGAGGTGTTACTAGCCAATGATTTCTGAGGCAGAGGGGAGGAGGGAGGAGGAGGGGGGATTAGGTTTTTTTGCTCAAGATACAGATAAACCTGCCTCTGTGTAATGTTTACAAACAACATGGCTGCTGTCATTGTAGCACAGGAAGAAATAATCATATTCTATAGATTTGCTGTGTAAACTATCTAAACTTTAGATAAGATATATAGACAAGTTACTTGTTATAGTTAGTTTTTCATCTTGGATCCGCTTTAAGCAAATGTTTATGTAGAGAGAAGCCTTTGACTGCCAGGCAACTGGTGTTGTTGGAAAGGAAATAAATATTGAAGCCCCCATACCCCTTCCACTTCAGGTATCCTTTAAGGGCTGGTCCACACCGCAGGCAATTGCGATCAGCGCAGCATCAGCCTATGAGGGTGTTCCCACAGCGGCATTGCGATTCAATTAAGATAGCGCTCTTTCTGCATTCCTTCCAAGCACATTCCTTCAAAAATTGCTCTGAAAACTGCAATTGCTAAACGCATAGCGATTGTGCTTTGCAGTGTGAACCAGGCCTAACAGGCTTCACCCATGGAGAGACCTCTGTGCCTTCATCCCCACCCTCTCGTACTGCGGCTCCTGCGTCTGGCGGCGTGCTGCCCCCTCCCCCTCCATGCTCGCTGTATGCCCTGCAGCCAACATTACTCACCAGCCTATTAAACACTGTTTTCATTAGGAAGAGAAACTGAATTATCCGCAGCTCTTCACCTGGAACCGCCATCCACAATGCACAGCGGTGAGAGAGCGATGACCGCACGGGCTTACAGGAAGTGCTAAGCATACGTGGTGGTCAGACAGACTCAGGCAGCCTCCCTGCATGACTGTCTCTGATAGTTCCTCACTGTTCCATTTCCCAGATGTGTACTGCAAAGGGCACTCCCGATTTAAGAACTGCTCTTAAAAAAAAATTTATGGCCTTGTTCACATCTAAAATCGAAATCTTAAACGCAAGCATTTTGCAATTTTGTGAGCAATTTTTTTAGCGCCTCTTAGCGCATGCCTGCGCGCAACGCGTTTATTTAAAAGCGTTTTTCTAAAGCGCTTTTGCAGAGCGATTTTTTTAATTCTCTCCCTGACACAAGTCAGGAAGTGAACTCTTTGACCCGGAAAACAGGTCAATGCATTTATTCTTAAAATTTCGAACGCAATCGCCGCATAAAGCGGTTTTGTGAGCTTTAAGCACTCTTCCTATACCTTCCATTAGAGCAAAATCACCCCAAAATGGTACAGGGAGCGCAAAGTGGATGAAAAGTGCTGATATGAATCTTCTCATAGAGATTCATTACACAAATGTTTTGTGGGCGATTTTGAAAATCGTCTGCACATGAAGAAAGGCCTAAAATGCCCTAGATGTGATCAAGCCCTAAATTATGAAGTAAAAAATAAATGATCAAATCATCTCAGTGGGGTCCTGTTCAGACAAGCCTATAATCTGCTATAGGTAGCTCTGGAGGTTCACTGCCTCATCCGCTAACCCCTGTGTCTCCTCCCCTAATGTCTCCACCCCACTACCCTATAGATTGTAAGCTAGGAAGGCCAGGCTCCTCCCTCTAGTGTCCCCACCCCACTACCCTCTATATTGTAAGCTCGCAAGGGCAGGGACCTCCTCCTAGTGTTTCCTATTCCCCTGCCATTTATCATATGAACATGTACCAGTCTGGGGCATAACTGCAAATCAAGGGGCCCCCCAGCAAGACTTTGATTTTATACCCCTTTCCTTGACTCCACTTGGTGACCTTCACAGCCTGGGGGCCCATCTCACAATGCTCATAAAACAAGTGTTTTCATCAGGATCTTCACATCCACAAGTGTAGCCACAAAAAAACTTGAACTGGAGTATCGGAGGAAGGGAAGGTTAGTCTTGGGGCCCCCCACACCTCTGGGACCCCCTGCACTCGTAGGAGCTGCTCCCTTTTAGTTACACCCCTGGTCAGGGCTGGATTTACCATAAGGCACTGTAGGCATGTGCCTACTGGCGCCAGATGATGGAGGGGCTGCTCATTCCCCTCCCCTAGCACCTCCCTCCTTCCCATGCGGAGCATATATGAGAGGTTACTCACCTCTCAGCATTCCACTGACAAGATCTCCCTTCAGTTAGGGGCATCATTAGCTACTTGATACTGAGCAGTGAGGGGCACCAGCCCCGCTAGCTACTTAAAGAGAAACTCCAACCAAGAATTGTACTTTATCCCAATCAGTAGCTGATACCCCCTTTTACATGAGAAATATAATGATTTTCACAAACAGACCATCAGGGGGCGCTGTGTGACTAATTTTGTGCTGAAACCCCTCCCACAAGAAGCTCTGAATACCGCGGTACTCTGGGCAAACTGCCACAATGTAACAATGTTCACAGACAGGAATTATCTGTTTACAGCTGTCTGTAACAGCCAGAGCAGCTAGAAACAGCTACATAACTTGCCCACAGTAACAATGTCACCATGTAATACATGTCAGAATGTGAATCTGGGAGAAGAAAGATTTTACAATGAGCAAACACTGACTAAATCATGTATACATAAATATGGTAAAAAATGAAGCACTTTTTTTATTAAATTATTTTCACTGGAGTTCCTCTTTAATACTGAGGTTACCTCTGTCTACCTAATACTAAGGGGCACCTGTAGCTGTAGCTACCTATGCTGGGAAGTTAGGGAGAAGTGACAGCTGGGACAGCCAGCACACTTGCGGTGCAGTTCAGTGGGCTTTGTAGGTTTATGGAGGGCGGAGTCTGGGGTGCCAGGACATCTGTGCCTATAGGCTCCTGTGATGTCACTCCTGGCCTGCACCAGGTACCAGCATTGCTGATGTCCCAAACCAGACATCAGCTACGTACGTATTTCTACTTGTATTGTGGGATGCCCTGATTGTAGAGTTTTTTTAACTTCTCAGATATCGGTGTTCCCCATTACTTGCTTTGCAATATGTACAGCACTACACAAGATGGCAGCACTATATAAATAAAAAATAAATAAGTAAATAATTAATGATAATTGCAAAATACCATAAGTAAAAAAAAAACCCTCACATCATACAAACCAAGTATTGCCAATCGAGGCACATCACACCCGGGCCCATTCAGTCATTCTAGTAATGTATATGATGTCCATGGGGAACATTTCTTCAAGCTGCTTTTAGGCATATTGGGGCTGGTCTCTGTTGTTTTTGTGCAGGTTATTTATTTATTTATTTTTAAACTATTTTTATTAAAGTTTCTCAAAGAGAATATACTCAAGCAATACATTCCAGATGGATGCAAGCATAGACACATTACAATTTTCTGTTATCAACTCCCCCTTCCCCCCGCCCACTCAACATAACCTCTCGCCCACTCAACATAACCTCCCCCACGAGTCACTCCGTGGCCCAGGTCCCAATCCCCAGATCTCAGATAGTCCATATCACTACCTATTAACAGGTACTTTTAAAGCTCCCAGGCTGTCCCCTATCAGTGCTGGACTGGGAGGTGGAAAAGCTGAGGAGATCCACTTGCTGGCCAAGCAGCAGTAATCAGGTGTTGCTGCTCACAGTGAAGACTTGCTGCAGGTTTCTATTGGGAGTGATAACACAGGGTTACTGCTGCTTGGCCAGCAGGTGGATCTCCTCAGTTTTTCCACCTCCCAGTCCGACCCTGTCCCCTATATCCTCCAGACGGTACACAGTCCGTCATCAAGGCCTTTATCTAGTGTGAAGTGAACTGATAAAGAATAAAGGAATAAAGATCCTCCATACTTTGAAGAAGGATTTAGTCCGTTTCTCTTTCACTTGAAAAATATTTAGATGCTCGCTCCATGAGGAAAACATAGAAGAGTTCCTTACCGACCATCCATCTCTATATCTGGGGGAGTAGGTTCTTGGTGCATGTACTTCAGCACTACACGTCACATATCACCTACTGCTTCACTAACCCTAATAAAAGTCTTATGGTCTGCGCATGCACAGAACACTCCTGGTCATGGGAACGTGTTTGGGGAGGAGCGTTGCTGGGACTGCGCATGCAAAGTAGTCACACGATTGAGCTGAGTCACAGACTCTAACTTATGTTATAAAAATAGACACAAACTGATGCCAACGATTCTAATTCATCTCGTGAATGAACTGAATTTGATTCAAATTGAGGCAAATTTGAGCAGTGCTAATCAACGTGATGGTCGGCCAAAATGTAACTTTTAAGAAAGAATCCTGCAGTCGTAGGCTCCAATATTTCTCTCAGAATCCTTGAAAAGAAAAAGTTTACACAGACGTCTGATGAAAAAGCTATTTTTGGCAAATAGTTTACCTTTTAATGAGAAGCCAGGGCGGCACCTCCCACTCGTATCTTTAAAAAAAATGCAAATATACGCAGACAACCAGCTGTCAGATCTTTTCCCCGCTTCTCACCGACCCCCATATGCTGCACTGCTTCTGTTCTTCTGTCTGCTTCTGTAGTGACAGCATTTATGGAGGCTGCTGGTACTGTTCTCAAAAAATGCTATTTCACCGGTTGTCTTAGCAATCCATTGGCGTCAGCATTTTCTGAGTCACTTATGTGGAAAAATGAGGCAGTGCGTGGAGTCAGAGCACATGGCCTGCTTACCACCTCTCCACACAGCGGTTCCAAGAGGGCGTAACTATAAAAATGATGCAGGGGGAGGAAAAGTGTCAGAGACTGTCAGTAGTAGAATATCGGTCCAATTACAGATATTTTACTATGACCTTACCCTTACCTGCTCCTGCTGACCTGCTGTTCGAGTCTTCTCCCCTTCCTGGTTAGTCTGTAGGTGTCCTGCAGCCAGCCATCACCATGAGGGGACTGAACCCATATGGTGATTGGTTGGCTGTAGCACACCTGCAAACTTACCAGGAATTGGAGGAGATGCGATCGCCGGGAGCAGGTACTGTATAGCTCTCACCAAGGTGGTCAACGGACTTACCCTTGCCAGAGCCAAAGGCAATTACTCCATCCTACTCCTCCCTGACCTATCCTCTGCATTTGATACTGTAGACCACCCCCTCCTCCTCCAATCCCCACTGACCTTGGGCATCCATGGCCTTGCCTTGTCTTGGATCTCCTCCTACCTCCCTTCAATGGTCCCTACTCGGCCCTTCTCCCCTTTCAGTCGGAGTCCCCCAGGGACCTGTTCTTGACCCCCTTCTGGTCATGCACATGGATTACGGGGGGTGGGGGGAGAGGTGTTGCTGCACAATAAAAGGAACCCACTAGAAAGTTATCCCAGAGATGGAAAAACTCCTGCCTTGGGTGTGAACATCAATTATCAACAAATGCACAATGCGATCGTCTAAGGGCAAGTTCACACCGAGGGCGATGCACTTGCCAATCCTATTGCCAACATTAATTCCCGATGGCAAATCGTAACCCTATATCTCCCTTGACTTGTAAGAAAGGAGCACACTTTTTTATGGGGCTTAGTTACCGTGACCAGACATCCCAGGTTGCCTGGAACACACCCCCAATAAGGTTCTACCATATCAAGGTCCACAAAACTGAGCCCCAGACAGTGGTGGCATATGACTCTGTGGGCTGAACATGGGGGTGGTTCTGTTGGGACTACTCCTTGTCCTATTGTAAGCCTAGTATGGGCTTATGGGCATGAGCTCATATTGGACTGGATTGGACTACCTTGCAGTCCTAGCGTGATTGACCTTGGCCTGGTTGTCCTAGCAGCATGTGGAGAGATTGCAGAAGTGGCTCTGTGAACTGCTTGGAACAGTTATGGCTGACCTGGTGAACACCAGTGTCTTGATTCACAAAGCGGTGCTAACTGTTAGCACGCCTGTGAAAACCCCCTTAGCACGTCTAAACCAGCTTTTCGTGCGTAAAACTTTACGCGCACACTGCACAGAGCGCAGGGGGCACCGCGCGAAGTGCCCATTAAACCCTATGGGACTTAGTGCGCATAAAACTTTGTGCGCGTAAAACTTCGCGCGTGCAAAGTTGGCGTGCGCTCTGATTGAGAAATCCGGTGCTAACCTACTTAGCACCCTGGTTAGCACGTCTAAAGACTTTAGACGTGCTAAGTAGGTTAGCACCGCTTTGTGAATCAAGCCCCAGGTCTCCTTCCACTGGGTGTGGTAGCTTCGAGATTCGGTGCTCCTGCTGATCAGAACTGTGTGATAGCAGCTGTATGTATTGTGTGTATGTAGTGTATGTATTGTATTGTCATTGTCACCAGCACATCTGGTGACAATGAGGTGGACCTCTGAGATTATTAGTGGTTATAGTTTGCAAACTGTTGATTACCCTTCAAATTCACCCCCTACCATTTGATCAGTGATTGGCCTAACGATGGTGCCTCCGGGGTCCCGTCCGCGAGATCATCGGCACGTCAGCAAAAGGAGCACCAGGCGGCTGTGGTTGGCCAGTCTGGTAACAGCTTCCCCACCTGATTGGTCACGTGACAAAGCTTCCCCTCTGACTGGCCATGGTGATCTCTCTCTGGTGATGGGGTTTTACCGTACCATGCCTCGATAAGAGGCGTATAGATCGCCATGTCACCTGCTTATGAAGTCATAGGGAAGGGTGGCAGGTGCCACCGGTGGAATGAGGATGGGGATTCAGGGATATGTAGATGAGGAGGGTAGTCTGTGTGCCAGGAAGGAGGGTGGGAGAGTGGAGAGGAGGCAGATGCCAGGTGGCCAAACCTGTTTTTTCAAACGCCGCCCCCTAGATTTTGCCGCCTAAATCACGAGGTTCGGGTGGCTTCATGGTAGCTCCGCCCCTGTCCCTGAGTCACCCACATGTGCTGATCAGGTGACTTGACTATCCTTTGACCTACGTACATGTCTGAGACTCACTCTGTTAGTCCTGGTTCACCATGAGCTTGCTGGGCAATCTGTAACACTGTTAGTCAGACAGCGAGTGTATTCACAAGATGCTCTGCTATGGTGACCTCCCTGTTTCTCTAGCAGCAGATTCCCTATGCAATGAGGCTGGGATATATACTGTATATATTGCACTGAGTTCAGTATTGCCGATCTGAAATCCATGTGCTCGGAAGTTAGATCGGTAATTGGATGAACGTGTAAACATTGCTACATATGTTCACCCAATTTAACGATCAACTCCCAGTGTTGAGCATATGGAAGATTTTTGTTTTTACATTTTTAGAGATCTGAGTTTTATTCTAAGAAGGCTTCGTTGTAAATCACCTTTATACATTGTTACTTTAGTAAATACCAGTTTATGTTCATTTAAGCTCTGGGTAAAATGGATAAAAAATACAGGCAGGAGCATAGGGTGGAGTAAGGGGCTGCAGGCAAAAGCGTAGGGCAGGGTAATGGGCTGCAGGCAGGAGTGTAGGGCGGGGTAATGGGCTGCAGGCAGGAGTGTAGGGCGGGGTAAGGGGCTGCAGGCAGGAGTGTAGGGCGGGGTAAGGGGCTGCAGACAGGAGCATAGGATGGGGTAAGGGGCATAAGGTGGGGTAAGGGGCTGCAGGCAGGAGCATGGGGTGGGGTGAAGGGCTGAAGGCAGGAGTGTAGGGCGGGGTAAGGGGCTGCAGGCAGGAGCATAGGGTGGGGTAAGGGGCTGCAGGCAGGAGCGTGGGCTCAGCCCAGCGGACAGTGACAACGATACAGACCAATCGCTGCAGCCCTGGCTCAGCCCAGCGGACAGTTACAGCGCTACAGACCAATCGCTGCAGCCCTGGCTCAACCCAGCGGACAGTGACAACGATACAGACCAATCCCTGCAGCCCTGGCTCAGCGGACAGTGACAGCGCTACAGACCAATCCCTGCAGCCCTGGCTCAGCCCAGCGGACAGTGACAGCGCTACAGACCAATCGCTGCAGCCCTGGCTCAGCCCAGCGGACAGTGACAGCACTACAGACCAATCGCTGCAGCCCTGACTCAGCCCAGTGGACAGTGACAGCGATACAGACCAATTGCTGCAGCCCTGGCTCAGCCCAGCGGACAGTGACAGCGATACAGACCAATCGCTGCAGCCCTGGCTCAGCCCAGCGGACTGGGACTGCTTCTGAGAGTGCATACAGTGGCGTAGCTAAGAAGCTATGGGTCCCAGTGCAAGTTTTACAATAGGGCCCCCCAAGACAGAGGTGCAAGAAGGGGTAAGGGGCTGCAGGCAGGAGTGTGGGGTGGGGTGAAGGGCTGAAGGAAGGAGTATGGGATGGGGTGAGGGGCTGCAGGCAGGAGCGTGGTGTGGGGTGAAGGGCTGCAGGCAGGAGCGTGGTGTGGGGTGAAGGGCTGCAGGCAGGAGCGTGGTGTGGGGTGAAGGGCTGCAGGCAGAAGTATGGGATGGGGTGAGGGGCTGCAGGCAGGAGTGGTGGTGGGTGGAGTGATGGGCTGCAGGCATGAGTGGTGGTAGGCTGGGGCTGCAGGCAGGAGCGGGGGTGGGGAGGAAGAGGGGCTTAATGAAAAGTTCAGAAATGAATGAGGAGGCAGAGAGGGGATTATGGAGCATCGGGAAGGACTGAGCACACTCCCAGAGATAATCTTTTCTAAAGTCACCTATCGGGGATTTCGGGAGAACGAGGAATGACCTGGAACTTTGGGAAACTATAAGAAGCTTTATAGGCTTAAACAAAACATAACGTAGACAGACAGTGGCTCCCAGGTTGCTATGCAGTAGTTTCCCTAGCAACTGACTCAGTTGATCTGATACTGGAAAGTTGGTGTTTCAGCGGAGCGCAGCTGTCTGAGGCAGCCAATCACGTCTCAGGCATTTCAGTTCTCAGCTCCATCCTCTCTCTCTCCTCCGCTCATCCGAGGCTGGCAGACAGATAACCTCATTCTCCCTTCCTTACAGCAGAATGCAGGAGGTACACAGAGAGATGTGGAAGCTCGGACCCAGCTGGAGTGCAGACCAATCCCTGCAGCCCTGGCTCAGCCCAGCGGACAGTGACAGCGATACAGACCAATCGCTGCAGCCCTGGCTCAGCCCAGCGGACAGTGACATCGCTACAGACCAATCCCTGCAGCCCTGGCTCAGCCCAGCGGACAGTGACAGCGCTACAGACCAATCTCTGCAGCCCTGGCTCAGCCCAGCGGACAGTGACAGCGCTACAGACCAATCGCTGCAGCCCTGGCTCAGCCCAGCGGACAGTGATAGCGCTACAGACCAATCGTTGCAGCCCTGGCTCAGCCCAGCAGACAGTGACAGCGCTACAGACCAATCGCTGCAGCCCTGGCTCAGCCCAGCGGACAGTGACAGCGATACAGACCAATCCCTGCAGCCCTGGCTCAGCCTAGCGGACAGTGACAGCGCTACAGACCAATCGCTGCAGCCCTGGCTCAGCCCAGCGGACAGTGACAGCGCTACAGACCAATCGCTGCAGCCCTGGCTCAGCCCAGCGGACAGTGACAGCGCTACAGACCAATCCCTGCAGCCCTGGCTCAGCCCAGCGGACAGTGACAACGATACAGACCAATCGCTGCAGCCCTGGCTCAGCCCAGCGGACAGTGACAGCGATACAGACCAATCCCTGCAGCCCTGGCTCAGCCCAGCGGACAGTGACAGCACTACAGACCAATTGCTGCGGCCCTGACTCAGCCCAGCGGACAGTGACAGCACTACAGACCAATCGCTGCAGCCCTGGCTCAGCCCTGCAGACAGTGACAGCTCTACAGACCAATCGCTGCAGCCATGGCTCAGCCCAGCGGACAGTGACAGCGCTACAGACCAATCGCTGCAGCCCTGGCTCAGCCCAGCGGACAGTGACAGCGCTACAGACCAATCGCTGCAAGCCTGGCTCAGCCCAGCGGACAGTGACAGCGCTACAGACCAATCGCTGCAGTCCTGGCTCAGCCCAGCGGACAGTGACAGCGCTACAGACCAATCGCTGCAGCCCTGGCTCAGCCCAGCGGACAGTGACAGCGCTACAGACCAATCGCTGCAAGCCTGGCTCAGCCCAGCGGACAGTGACAGCGCTACAGACCAATCGCTGCAGCCCTGGCTCAGCCCAGCGGACAGTGACAGCGCTACAGACCAATCGCTGCAGCCCTGGCTCAGCCCAGCGGACAGTGACAGCGCTACAGACCAATCGCTGCAGCCCTGGCTCAGCCCAGCGGACAGTGACAGCGCTACAGACCAATCGCTGCAGCCCTGGCTCAGCCCAGCGGACAGTGACAGCACTACAGACCAATCGCTGCAGCCCTGGCTCAGCCCAGCGGACAGTGACAGCGCTACAGACCAATCGCTGCAGCCCTGGCTCAGCCCAGCGGACAGTGACAGCGCTACAGACTAATCCCTGCAGCCCTGGCTCAGCCCAGCGGACAGTGACAGCGATACAGACCAATCCCTGCAGCCCTGGCTCAGCCCAGCAGACAGTGACAGCGCTACAGACCAATCGCTGCAGCCCTGGCTCAGCCCAGCGGACAGTGATAGCGCTACAGACCAATCGTTGCAGCCCTGGCTCAGCCCAGCGGACAGTGACAGCGCTACAGACCAATCGCTGCAGCCCTGGCTCAGCCCAGCGGACAGTGACAGCGATACAGACCAATCCCTGCAGCCCTGGCTCAGCCTAGCGGACAGTGACAGCGCTACAGACCAATCGCTGCAGCCCTGGCTCAGCCCAGCGGACAGTGACAGCGCTACAGACCAATCGCTGCAGCCCTGGCTCAGCCCAGCGGACAGTGACAGCGCTACAGACCAATCCCTGCAGCCCTGGCTCAGCCCAGCGGACAGTGACAACGATACAGACCAATCGCTGCAGCCCTGGCTCAGCCCAGCGGACAGTGACAGCGATACAGACCAATCCCTGCAGCCCTGGCTCAGCCCAGCGGACAGTGACAGCGCTACAGACCAATCCCTGCAGCCCTGGCTCAGCCCAGCGGACAGTGACAGCGCTACAGACCAATTGCTGCAGCCCTGACTCAGCCCAGCGGACAGTGACAGCACTACAGACCAATCGCTGCAGCCCTGGCTCAGCCCTGCGGACAGTGACAGCTCTACAGACCAATCGCTGCAGCCATGGCTCAGCCCAGCGGACAGTGACAGCGCTACAGACCAATCGCTGCAGCCCTGGCTCAGCCCAGCGGACAGTGACAGCGCTACAGACCAATCGCTGCAAGCCTGGCTCAGCCCAGCGGACAGTGACAGCGCTACAGACCAATCGCTGCAGTCCTGGCTCAGCCCAGCGGACAGTGACAGCGCTACAGACCAATCGCTGCAGCCCTGGCTCAGCCCAGCGGACAGTGACAGCGCTACAGACCAATCGCTGCAAGCCTGGCTCAGCCCAGCGGACAGTGACAGCGCTACAGACCAATCGCTGCAGCCCTGGCTCAGCCCAGCGGACAGTGACAGCGCTACAGACCAATCGCTGCAGCCCTGGCTCAGCCCAGCGGACAGTGACAGCGCTACAGACCAATCGCTGCAGCCCTGGCTCAGCCCAGCGGACAGTGACAGCGCTACAGACCAATCGCTGCAGCCCTGGCTCAGCCCAGCGGACAGTGACAGCGCTACAGACCAATCGCTGCAGCCCTGGCTCAGCCCAGCGGACAGTGACAGCGCTACAGACCAATCGCTGCAGCCCTGGCTCAGCCCAGCGGACAGTGACAGCTCTACAGACCAATCGCTGCAGCCATGGCTCAGCCCAGCGGACAGTGATAGCGCTACAGACCAATCGTTGCAGCCCTGGCTCAGCCCAGCGGACAGTGACAGCGCTACAGACCAATCGCTGCAGCCCTGGCTCAGCCCAGCGGACAGTGACAGCGCTACAGACCAATCGCTGCAGCCCTGGCTCAGCCCAGCGGACAGTGACAGCGCTATAGACCAATCGCTGCAGCCCTGGCTCAGCCCAGCGGACAGTGACAGCGATACAGACTAATCGCTGCAGCCCTGACTCAGCCCAGCGGACAGTGACAGCGCTACAGACCAATCCCTGCAGCCCTGGCTCAGCCCAGCAGACAGTGACAGCGATACAGACCAATCACTGCAGCCCTGGCTCAGCCCAGCGGATAGTGACAGCGATACAGACCAATCCCTGCAGCCCTGGCTCAGCCCAGCGGACAGTGACAGCGCTACAGACCAATCGCTGCAGCCCTGGCTCAGCCCAGCGGACAGTGACAGCACTACAGACCAATCGCTGCAGCCCTGGCTCAGCCCAGCGGACAGTGACAGCACTACAGACCAATCGCTGCAGCCCTGGCTCAGCCCAGCGGACAGTGACAGCGCTACAGACCAATCCCTGCAGCCCTGGCTCAGCCCAGCGGACAGTGACAGCGATACAGACCAATCGCTGCAGCCCTGGCTCAGCCCAGCGGACAGTGACAGCGCTACAGACCAATCGCTGCAGCCCTGGCTCAGCCCAGCGGACAGTGACAGCGCTACAGACCAATCGCTGCAGCCCTGGCTCAGCCCAGCGGACAGTGACAGCGCTACAGACCAATCGCTGCAGCCCTGGCTCAGCCCAGCGGACAGTGACAGCGCTACAGACCAATCGCTGCAGCCCTGGCTCAGCCCAGCGGACAGTGACAGCGCTACAGACCAATCGCTGCAGCCCTGGCTCAGCCCAGCGGACAGTGACAGCTCTACAGACCAATCGCTGCAGCCATGGCTCAGCCCAGCGGACAGTGATAGCGCTACAGACCAATCGTTGCAGCCCTGGCTCAGCCCAGCGGACAGTGACAGCGCTACAGACCAATCGCTGCAGCCCTGGCTCAGCCCAGCGGACAGTGACAGCGCTACAGACCAATCGCTGCAGCCCTGGCTCAGCCCAGCGGACAGTGACAGCGCTATAGACCAATCGCTGCAGCCCTGGCTCAGCCCAGCGGACAGTGACAGCGATACAGACTAATCGCTGCAGCCCTGACTCAGCCCAGCGGACAGTGACAGCGCTACAGACCAATCCCTGCAGCCCTGGCTCAGCCCAGCAGACAGTGACAGCGATACAGACCAATCACTGCAGCCCTGGCTCAGCCCAGCGGATAGTGACAGCGATACAGACCAATCCCTGCAGCCCTGGCTCAGCCCAGCGGACAGTGACAGCGCTACAGACCAATCGCTGCAGCCCTGGCTCAGCCCAGCGGACAGTGACAGCACTACAGACCAATCGCTGCAGCCCTGGCTCAGCCCAGCGGACAGTGACAGCACTACAGACCAGTCGCTGCAGCCCTGGCTCAGCCCAGCGGACAGTGACAGCGCTACAGACCAATCCCTGCAGCCCTGGCTCAGCCCAGCGGACTGGGACTGCTTCTGAGAGCGCCATACAGTGGCGTAGCTAAGGAGCTATGGGTCCCAGTGCAAGTTTTACAATGGGGCTCCCCAAGACAGAGGTGCAAGAAGGGGATGGGGAACAGTTTGTTAATGATTACCACTATTCAACGTATCTATAGAAGTGATTATTATAAGCGCAGGACCAACAGAGAGCTAATACTGTAGTTGAGGAAAGGCCATTCGGGGCCCCTCTGGCCCAAGGGCCTTGATGTGGTCGCAACCTCTGCAACCCCTATTGCTACGCCCCTGGTGCCAGCTACCTGGCTGCCATGCTGCTGACTACAATACTTTCTGACTTGAAAAACGTATTCAAATTATCGGCAAACTAGTCAGCTGCCAAGAGCACCATACTATAAAAATTATAGGGAACTAGGCAGTTGCCGAGGGCACCAAAAAACCATCGCCCCTCTAATAAAACGCAAGTGTCTCTGTGTCCCGTGTCCCTGTGTATGTCTTTTTTTGTGGTGCACATGTGCAGGGAGGGACTCAGAGACACTGAGGAGAGCTGGAGGAATGACGCGGCGGGGGGCCAGGAGGTACGGGCGTGTGCGTGCGGCGGCAGTGTGTGTGCACGTGAGCGCGTGGCAGATTAGCAGTGACAGACCTAGCCTGTTTTTAAATGGGCTAAGGTCACTAGTACTGCTCTGCTGTACATGGATGCTACACATGGAAGAGGAGGCTGCACATGGAATGGGAGGGAGGCTGCTGTACATGGATGCTACACATGGAAGAGGAGGCTGCACATGGAATGGGAGGGAGGCTGCTGTACATGGATGATACACATGGAAGAGGAGGCTGCACATGGAATGGGAGGGGCTGCTGTACATGGATGATACACATGGAAGAGGAGGCTGCACATGGAATGGGAGGGGCTGCTGTACATGGATGATACACATGGAAGAGGAGGCTGTACATGGAATGGGAGGAGGCTGCTGTACATGGATGCTACACATGGAAGAGGAGGCTGCACATGGAATGGGAGGGGCTGCCGTACATGGATGATACACATGGAAGAGGGGCTGCACATGGCATGGGAGGGGGCTGCTGTACATGGATGATATATATGAAGGAGGGAGGCTGCTGTACATGGATGTTACACATGGAAGAGGAGGCTGCATAATGAATGGGAGGGAGGCTGCTGTACATGGATGATACACATGGAAGAGGAGGCTGTACATGGAATGGGAGTGGCTGCTGTACATGAATGTTACACATGGAAGAGGAGGCTGCATAATGAATGGGAGGGGCTGCTGTACATGGATGATACACATGGAAGAGGGGGCTGCACATGGAATGGGAGGAGCTGCTGTACAATTGATGATACACATGGAAGAGGAGGCTGCACATGGAATGGGAGGGGCTGCTGTACATGGATGATACACATGGAAGAGGAGGCTGCATAATGAATGGGAGGGAGGCTGCTGTACATGGATGATACACATGGAAGAGGAGGCTGTACATGGAATGGGAGGGGCTGCTGTACATGGATGATACACATGGAAGAGGGGGCTGCACATGGAATGGGAGGGGCTGCTGTACATGGATGATACACATGGAAGAGGGGGCTGCACATGGAATGGGAGGGAGGCTGCTGTACATGGATGTTACACATGGAAGAGGAGGCTGTACATGGAATGGGAGGGAGGCTGCTGTACATGGATGATACACATGGAAGAGGAGGCTGTACATGGAATGGGAGGGGCTGCTGTACATGGATGTTACACAAGGAAGAGGAGGCTGCACATGGAATGGGAGGGAGGCTGCTGTACATGGATGTTACACATGGAAGAGGAGGCTGTACATGGAATGGGAGGGAGGCTGCTGTACATGGATGATACACATGGAAGAGGGGGCTGCACATGGAATGGGAGGAGCTGCTGTACAATTGATTATACACATGGAAGAGGAGGCTGCACATGGAATGGGAGGGAGGCTGCTGTACATGGATGATACACATGGAAGAGGGGGCTGCACGTGGAATGGGAGGGAGGCTGCTGTACATGGATGATACACATGGAAGAGGGGGCTGCACATGGAATGGGAGGGAGGCTGCTGTACATGAATGTTACACATGGAAGAGGGGGCTGCACATGGAATGGGAGGGAGGCTGCAGTACATGGATGATACACATGGAAGAGGGGGCTGCACATGGAATGGGAGGGAGGCTGCTGTACATGGGAGAGGAGCCCCAACATACTTGGCCTAGGGGCAGAAAAAGTATAAATCTGACCTTGATTTCCAGTCCTTTGTTTGAGGGTGAGTATAACAGACAAGAGGCAGAGCTCAGCTCCCCTCCCCTCCTGCTCACACCCTGTGCAGTGCTGTATAGATCATTACTGCAGAAGCTAATTACACGCTGCACTGCACATCCGTGCATACAGCATATGGATGGTGTACAGGTTGTACTGCGAGAGATAGGAGTCCGCGGAGACGGGAATCAAGTTACAGGTTACCAGGTTACACATATAACCACCTACTAACCTGTGTGACGCGGCAAGGACACACCGCTGTGTGCATAGCCATAAAAATATACAATATAATAAAGATGAACACTGATTCCTTCCTCTCATATTACTGTTCAGTGTAAGCTACCTTCCATAGGAAGGCCAATCCCCAAGGCTGGATATCCATGGGTTATACCAAACAGGGCAACACATAGTGTATATATATATATATATACACCTTGCTGTGAAAGGAAGCAAAAGCTTTCAAATAAGATCTGAATACACAGAAGTCCTGTTTAACATTAGTCAAGGTTCTGTGGTGAATAGCTAATTAATATTTACAGCTGCTTTCGTTAAACAGTCTATGGGCTGCATGAAAAAATATATGCCATTTATCTTGCTGCATATTTCTGAAAAACATATTTAAAACGCACATAACATATTTGAATGGAAACGCAGAGGATGTGTTTTTACATGTATTTTTGATGTATTTTTTTATTAAATAAACAATACTATATTTTACTCCATTAAAAAAGGGGTAATATTTAAAAAAAACACAAAATGCAAAAACGCATGATAAACGTATATGCTTAAAAAAACTGCCTAGTGTGCTCCCAGCCACACATGGGGACAGCACAGTGACAGTGAGCCAATCAGCAGGTGCTGTGTCTGGAATGCCTGCCATCTAGAGGTGGTCAACGATATGAAAGCCATTTTGACTTGTATGCAAAGTTGATGCAAATGACATAATTTTGGAGCAGAGCAGAGCCCCCCGATCCTCCTTGATGCTAGCCTGCACTCTAGTGACGCATCTGTACAGCATCAGGCCCTGTCGCTAGAGGTATTTATTCGGAATCCCTGTTGGACAACAGAGTTCGCATGGGTATCCCTAGGATGCCTACACACAACCAATTTTGATTGGCTGTTTGATTGCCCAATTTTACATTTTTTATGACAGCTTGCCTGCACAATCTGTTCATAGTATTCAAAATCTGTTTGCCCTTATACTATATAGAAGGGTTAAAATTGCCCAATCATTGACCAATCAAATTGGCTACGTACACACACTTTCAATAATTCTCACCTAATGCTGTACTGGAGGGCCTGATGCCGTACTGACGCTTCACTAGTGTTCTGTTGCTGTGTAGGGGGTGTAGGGGGTTACATTATTTATAAAGCCCTAACATATTATGTAGCGCCATACACAGGAGACATTACAGCATCAAAAAATGTTATACGGGGACATTTTAACATTCAACAATGGCACACAAAATAGTGATGTAGTAATGTAGGTATATGTATAGCAGACGAGTCACTGAGTGCATATGGTGGTGGAGAAGAGATCATGGGTAGGGAAACCCTGCCACCATGGCTTACAATCTAAAGCTAAACCTTCACCTTTATCATTACAGTTTGAGGTCCAAGGTGACATCATTAACCATTTTAGCCGCATGTCCAGGCGGCTGCTGTAGCGCTCTGCGTGCTCCCGCCCGTGATCGCGCTTGCGCACTCCCGTGCCGCCCCATTAGCCCGGAGATCAATGAATGGGAGCATAGTTCCCATTCATTGATCTAAGTCCCCGGCAGAAAGACCAACAGCTTCTTCTCAGAAGCCGCAGTCTTTCTGAGAAAAAAAAAGTTTCCCGTCCTCCCTATACTTCCCGGAAGCGAGAGCGTTCACTTGGACAAAAAAAATATTTTGACTGTGGCCATTTTGTGGCCAAATAGTAAAACTACATCCACATACATTTTTTAGTAAATAAACACATATTATTACATTTAAAATTACCTGTCTACCTCCCACACAAAAAATTACCCAAATAACATTTTTAATGAAAAAAAATTACAATAAAAAACCAAAAAAAAAAACAAAACATAAATAGTCATCTAAGGGTCTGAACTTTTTCCAGTACTTATCCGTTAGCCGGGCGCATCCGACAGGTGGCGACAAAACTCCACCAGAGTTACATCTTTCCCTACTATCCATGGCGGCCTGGGGGGGGAATAGTAATTAGCGCCAACTGCCGGATGCGCCCGGCTAACGGATAAGTACCCTTTTTTCATATGCATGTGAAGAGGGTGAATTTTTTCCATTTTTTTCTTAATATTCCTGTGCAAATGCATTTAGAAAAAAATTATTCTTAGCTAAATGTACCACCCCAAGAAAGCCTAATGAGTAGCGGAAAAAAACAAGATATAGATCAAATCATTGTGATAATTAGTGATAAAGTTATTGGCGAAGGAATGGGAGGTGAAAATTGCTCTGATGCATAAGGTAAAAAACGATTGAGGGCTGAAATGGTTAATCAGGATAAGCGGTGGTCAACAATGAGAAGCTATGAATTCCGGTTTGCATGCAAATTTAATGCAAACTGCAGGCAGCTTGGCCAATCATTAAACAGGAAGGGCAGTGGATTGACCCAAAAGGTTCAATTTATTCCTGTCTTTAGTACTGTCAAAAAGATTTACACATTTCCTCTCAAGACAGGAAGTCAAGCATAGATGGGTACACAGATGGCAACAAAAACCCAACAGGGATACTAACCCCTCCTTTTCCACCAAGTCCAAAGTAAATTTAAAATAAAAATATATTCTGTTATTTCTATAATTACAGATTAAATACAATTTTATTAGCTGAGTTCACATATATTCACTTTCCATTTGATCGAATGGTCGATTGTCCGAGAATCATGGGTGCATTCTGCGGCATGCAGATAGTGGAGACAACTGAAAATGGGGCAGTCAATCAATTATTTAGCAACCAGACAATCTGGTGAATATTGATCGATTGAATACAAGTTGTACTGTGTGTACACAAAAACAATTAATCCAACCAGTGCACGCAATGGAGTTTGGTTGTCTGGTCACAAAATGAATGCATCAAAAAACAGAGCCATTGTCCACGTATCTGCACTGATATGACATGACCGGGAAGAAATCGATCTGACCATCTGTGTTAAACCTCAATGCAAGAGCTTCAGGAGGTATACATTCATTTGAAGATATCGGCCACAGATCAGACCTGCGCAAATCCTGTTTCTGGTCAAATGACGGGTCTGGTCTGATAATTTCCTCAATTGTAAGGTGGCCAATTTTTAGTGAGCGATTGTATTTTCGATCAAATTGCATAAAAATAGGGGCTGGTGGGTCCAATTGATCCTGAACAATTGCATTATCAATCGTTTCCTTAAAAAACGGTCAATCGGGATGGTGATTTTTCAAAGCTATGATCATAACTAGTTAAAGGTGTCCACTGATAGTCCATTTCGCTAAACAATCCGCCGGCCTAAAATCGTCCGGAAATGATTGATTGAGAACATCAAAAGGAAGAAGACAAAAGAAATACTGAGAGCCCAATATAGTGTAGTATGCAAAACAAGGGGTTGGAAATGAAAAGTATATAATGTATATACTCACAAACAACCACTGTATAGGCAGGTGAGGAGATTAGACCTGTCCTCACTCAGGATTAAAAGTCGCTCTCTGTAGATAAGGAAAAATGGGGATCAACAGATAGGAGTACACAGTATAGTCTCAATTCACGTCAGAGTCGCTATTCGTGACCTTGAGACTATACAGTGTACTCCTATCTGTTTGTTGCCTGAGGAAGCGGGAACATACCGTGAAACGCGTTGCACTGTTTGTTTTGGAGTATATGAATACACCTGTTGTCATAAAACTGACGGTATCTTGTCTGCTTCGGGGAGGCGAGTCCACCACCACCTCCTGAGGGATTTTAAGCCTTTTAGAACCTTTTATCCTGCTGGCGCCTTTGTTCACTCTTACATTATCAAAAGGAAGAAGAAAACTTGTCAGATCCTATCACGCTATTCGATCCATTTTTCCGATCGATTTCATTGATTAAATCGAATTGGGTAAGTTTTCACTTCTAGTTAGTGTCCCTGAACGATTGTTTCTGGATGATTTTGGCTAATGGGACCTTTAGAAACAATAGCAGGTTGGATTCTTTATTGCTGTAGATCGATTAACTACAATCTTCTCTTTTGGTCTGAATGAGCTTATCAAAAATAAGATCGCTAAAAATCTTAATGTTAATGGGCAACTTTAGTGGTGTGAATCAATTAAATACGATATTTTCTTTCGGTTTGAATGATTCTTTTGAAAATATGGTTGTTTGCTAAAAATTGCACCTTTCACAGGCACCTTAAAGGACAACCCAAGTGAGAGGGATATGGAGGCTGCCATATTACCTGTTAAACAATACCAGGTACCTGGCAGCCCTGCTGGTCTGTTTGGCTGCAGTAGTGTCTCAATCACACAAGAAAGAAGCATGCAGCTAATCCTGTCAGATCTGACAATAATGTCAGAAACACCTGATCTGCAGCATGCTTGTTCAGGGGCTATGGATAAACATACTAGTGGCAGAGGATCAGCAGGACTTGCGGGTAATGTGTATTGCTTAATGGACACATCCGAGCAGAATAACAATAAAAAAATCCACTTACCTGGGGCTTCCCACAGCCCCTGCCTGCCGTTCTGCGCAAACACTGCAGCTTCACTCCATGCTGGTGGCCCTGGGTCCCCTCAGCGCAGGATTCCTACTGCGCCTGCGGCTCTCAGAGTCACGCTGATGTCATCTGGACTGTACAGCGCAGGCGCAGACGTCAGCGCGACCAGTGAACCGCATGCTGGACTGCCAGGCAACTGGTATTGTTTACAAGGGAATAATTATGGCAGCCTCCATATCCCTCTCACTTCAGATTCCCTTTAAAGTGGACCTGAACTCAGAACTTCCTCTCTGCTCTAGAAGATAACTTCCTCTCTGCCTCTAATACTTGCAGCCACAGCCCCTGAACAAGCATGCAGCAGATCAGGTGTCTCTGCCCTTATTGTCAGATCTCACAAGATTAGCTGCCTGCTTGTTTCTGGTGTGATGCAAACAGTACCGCAGCAAAATAGAGCAGCAGGGCTGCCAGGTAACTGGTATTGTTTAAAAGGAAATAAATATGGCAGCCTCCATAGTCACCTCCTTAAGCTATCCTTTAAAATTGCAAGCAATCTTGGCCAGTGCTCTGCCTCCTAGTGTATCTCACATCTCTATCCCCTGCAATGTTCCTGCAGCCTGTCAATGTGTGCAGCGCCACGGTAGATGTTGGCGTCATTTGAGCTGATGCTCAGCGCAGATAGCGTTTGATTTGTTACAGAGTGCTGGCAGTGGATTTTTTAACCCCATCCCCGGCCAACCGCAGCATCAGCACCAAGGACAGCGCCCGGCTAACCCTGCATACAAATGTGTGTGGATACAAGCACTGCAGCAGTACCTATGTGTGCTAATACAGGGATAGCAGAGGCAGCATCCACTCTCTCTCTCTCTCTCTCTCCCTCTCTCGCTCGCTCTCCCTTGCTGTCTCATCGATGCAGCACTGAGCAGACACATAAAGGGAGGGACACAGCAAGGGAAAGGATGCTATGACAATGATAAAGCAGGGAAGAGCACAGGGAAAGTAGCAGGGGGAGGGAGGGAGAGAGGACTGGACAGGGTGGGAAAAAATATGCAAGACAGGCAGCTAGAAGGGGGGGTGGGGGAGGGAGACAACAGGACAGCGTAGGGGAACCAAACACAAGCAGAGTCTCTCGCGGAGGGTCTGTCTCCTAGGGAAACAGCGGGGACGACACCGCATTGCGCTGCGTGGAACAAATCACAGCCGCTCCAGGAAATCCCCGGCTGGGAGACGGTTACCTGGCTGAGGTCCCTCAGCCCGCCACAGCTACCTGCACCTGAGGGATGCCAGCGGAGGCGTAACGGCAGCCCACCGAGGCCAGGACAAGCCAGCCAAGGGGAAGACAGGCAAGTAGCACCGCAGCAGCACCCATCCCTGGCTATTGTGGACCTGCCGCATACGCTGAGATACAGGAGGAGAGGGGGAGATACTGCAGAGAGAGAGGGGGGGAGAGGCTGCTGGGGATGGAGAGGCCGGAGTGAGGATGGTGGATGCGGGTACCCGGGGATATTTCTGAAAAGTGATGCAGGCAGGATGGGATGCTGAGGGGTTGCCGGGCTACTAACGAGCTCAGGGGAGAATGCAGAGAGGTGTGCAGAGAGGTGAAAGGGTGAGAAGCAATTCACTACAAGCACAGAGAGACTAAATAGTGCTGCAGATAGAGGGGAACACTGCTGGGAGAGGTGCGCAAAGTCATATTGGTGGGGGGTTTGGCTAAGATGATGGAGAGATAACCCTGGGACAACACAAGATAAGACATGTGCTCAGACTAAAAACATGACAGAAGGGTAGTTGGGGGACCAGTAATGGGGTATCTCTGATCAGGAGTGATGTGTAAAGTGAAGGGGTAAGATGTGGGGGGCAGTAATGGGGTATCTCTGATCAGGAGTGATGTGTAAAGTGAAGGGGTAAGATGTGGGGGGCAGTGATGGGGTATCTCTGATCAGGAGTGGTGTGTAAAGTGATGGGGTAAGATGTGGGGGGCAGTGATGGGTATCTCTGATCAGGAGTGGTGTGTAAAGTGAAGGGGTAAGATGTGGGGGGCAGTGATGGGGTATCTCTGATCAGGAGTGATGTGTAAAGTGAAGAGGTAAGATGTGGGGGGCAGTGATGGGGTATCTCTGATCAGGAGTGGTGTGTAAAGTGATGGGGTAAGATGTGGGGGGCAGTGATGGGGAATCTCTGATCAGGAGTGGTGTGTAAAGTGAAGGGGTAAGATGTGGGGGGCAGTGATGAGGTATCTCTGATCAGGAGTGGTGTGTAAAGTGAAGGGGTAAGATGTGGGGGGCAGTGATGGGGTATCTCTGATCAGGAGTGGTGTGTAAAGTGAAGGGGTAAGATGTGGGGGGCAGTGATGAGGTATCTCTGATCAGAAGTGGTGTGTAAAGTGAAGGGGTAAGATGTGGGGGGCAGTGATGGGGTATCTCTGATCAGGAGTGGTGTGTAAAGTGAAGGGGTAAGATGTGGGGGGCAGTGATGGGGTATCTCTGATCAGGAGTGGTGTGTAAAGTGAAGGGGTAAGATGTGGGGGGCAGTGATGGGGTATCTCTGATCAGGAGTGATGTGTAAAGTGAAGAGGTAAGATGTGGGGGGCAGTGATTGGGTATCTCTGATCAGGAGTGGTGTGTAAAGTGAAGGGGTAAGATGTGGGGGCAGTGATGGGGTATCTCTGATCAGGAGTGGTGTGTAAAGTGAAGGGGTAAGATGTGGGGGGCAGTGATGGGGTATCTCTGATCAGGAGTGGTGTGTAAAGTGATGGGGTAAGATGTGGGGGGCAGTGATGGGTATCTCTGATCAGGAGTGATGTGTAAAGTGAAGGGGTAAGATGTGGGGGGCAGTGATGGGTACCTCTGATCAGGAGTGATGTTTAAAGTGATGGGGTAAGATGTGGGGGGCAGTGATGGGTATCTCTGATCAGGAGTGATGTGTAAAGTGAAGGGGTAAGATGTGGGGGGCAGTGATGGGTATCTCTGATCAGGAGTGGTGTGTAAAGTGATGGGGTAAGATGTGGGGGGCAGTGATGGGTATCTCTGATCAGGAGTGGTGTGTAAAGTGATTGGGTAAGATGTGGGGGGCAGTGATGGGTATCTCTGATCAGGAGTGGTGTGTAAAGTGAAGGGGTAAGATGTGGGGGGCAGTGATGGGTATCTCTGATCAGGAGTGGTGTGTAAAGTGATGGGGTAAGATGTGGGGGGCAGTGATGGGGTATCTCTGATCAGGAGTGGTGTGTAAAGTGAAGGGGTAAGATGTGGGGGGCAGTGATGGGGTATCTCTGATCAGGAGTGGTGTGTAAAGTGAAGGGGTAAGATGTGGGGGGCAGTGATGGGGTTTCTCTAATCAGGAGTGATGTGTAAAGTGAAGGGGTAAGATGTGGGGGGCAGTGATGGGGAATCTCTGATCAGGAGTGGTGTGTAAAGTGAAGGGGTAAGATGTGGGGGGCAGTGATGGGTATCTCTGATCAGGAGTGATGTGTAAAGTGAAGGGGTAAGATGTGGGGGGCAGTGATGGGGTATCTCTGATCAGGAGTGATGTGTAAAGTGATGGGGTAAGATGTGGGGGACAGTGATGGGGTATCTCTGATCAGGAGTGGTGTGTAAAGTGAAGGGGTGAGATGTGGGGGGCAGTGATGGGGTATCTCTGATCAGGAGTGGTGTGTAAAGTGAAGGGGTAAGATGTGGGGGGCAGTGATGGGTATCTCTGATCAGGAGTGGTGTGTAAAGTGAAGGGGTAAGATGTGGGGGGCAGTGATGGGTATCTCTGATCAGGAGTGGTGTGTAAAGTGATGGGGTAAGATGTGGGGGGCAGTGATGGGGTATCTCTGATCAGGAGTGGTGTGTAAAGTGATGGGGTAAGATGTGGGGGGCAGTGATGGGGTGTCTCTGATCAGGAGTGGTGTGTAAAGTGAAGGGGTAAGATGTGGGGGGCAGTGATGGGGTATCTCTGATCAGGAGTGGTGTGTAAAGTGATGGGGTAAGATGTGGGGGGCAGTGATGGGTATCTCTGATCAGGAGTGGTGTGTAAAGTGAAGGGGTAAGACGTGGGGGCAGTGATGGATATCTCTGATCAGGAGTGATGTGTAAAGTGAAGGGGTAAGATGTGGGGGGCAGTGATGGGGTATCTCTGATCAGGAGTGGTGTGTAAAGTGATGGGGTAAGATGTGGGGGGCAATGATGGGGTATCTCTGATCAGGAGTGGTGTGTAAAGTGATGGGGTAAGATGTGGGGGGCAGTGATAGGGGATTTACCAAACAGGAGTATTGTGAAAATTAGGTTGGAAAAGTGTCAATACAAGTTATGAACTCCCACTAAACAGGAGTCACATATGAATTGAAGTAAATACGGTGGTGGAGCTGGGGTCTTACAGTAGATGTGGTACTACTGGAAATAAGCAAGTTCTGGGGGCAAGCTTGGTGCACAGCTGAGCAGGAACATTGAAATAAACAATATGGAGACACTGGTCAGAGGGTTAGGAACGATTTGAATGTGAAAGGAGGTGAGGAGGGTGAAGGGACACTAGTGGGACACCACCGACTATGACTAATATGTGTCATGAAGCAGATAGGTGCAGGTGATGGGCTATTAAGAGTGAGTGATATAGGAGTATAGGGAGTGATTATAGGGTACTACCAAAAACAGTGATGTATAGGTAGGGAATGATGTATGAAGTTAAGCAGATGGGATGATGGGGTAGAACTAAGAAGGAGTGATATATTCAGTGAAGGACTTGAGGTGGTGGTGGTAGTGATGGCGGTGGTGGTGGTAGTGATGGCGGTGGTGGTGGTAGTAGTAGTGATGGCGGTGGTGGTGGTAGTGATGGCGGTGGTGGTGGTAGTAGTAGTGATGGTGGTGGTGGTGGTAGTGATAGCGGTGGTGGTGGTAGTAGTAGTGATGGCGGTGGTGGTGGAAGTGATGGCGGTGGTGGTGGTAGTGATGGCGGTGGTGGTGGTAGTAGTAGTGATGGCGGTGGTGGTGGTAGTAGTGATGGCGGTGGTGGCAGTGGTAGTAGTGATAGTGGTGGTGGAGTCAGTGGTTGTGGTAGTAGTAATGGCGGTAGTGGTAGTAGTGAGGGCGGTGGTGGGAATGATGTATGAAGTTAAACAGATGGGATGATGGGGTACAACTAAGAAGGAGTGATGTATTCAGTGAAGGACTTGAGGTGGTGGTGGTAGTGAAGGCGGTGGTAGTAGTGATGGCAGTGGTAGTAGTGATGGTGGTGGTGGAGGCAGTGATGGTGGTAGTAGTAATGGCCGTAGTGGTAGTAGTGAGGGCAGTGGTGGTGGTAGTGATGGTAGTGGTAGTAGTGATGGCGGTGGTAGTAGTGATGGCGGTGGTGGTGGCAGTGGTAGTAGTGATGGTGGTGGCAGTGGTAGTAGTGATGGCGGTAGTGGTAGTAGTGAGGGCGGTGGTGGCGGTAGTGATGGCAGCGGTGGTGATAGTGATGGTAGTGGTAGTAGTGATGGTGGTGGTGGTAGTGAAGGCGGAGGTAGTAGTGATGGCAGTGGTAGTAGTGATGGTGGTGGTGGAGGCAGTGATGGTGGTAGTAGTAATGGCGGTAGTGGTAGTAGTGAGGGCGGTGGTGGCGGTAGTGGTGGTGGTAGTGATGGTAGTGGTAGTAGTGATGGCGGTGGTGGTGGTAGTAGTGATGGCGGTGGTGGTGGCAGTGGTAGTAGTGATGGTGGTGGCAGTGGTAGTGGTAGTAGTGAGGGCGGTGGTGGCGGTAGTGATGGCAGCGGTGGTGGTAGTGATGGTAGTGATGGTGGTGGTAGTAGTGATGGCGGTGGTGGTGCTGGTGGTGGGTTCACAGAGAACCAGTGGAAAGAATTTACGTATAAGTTGAAGAAGTGAGGAAGGGAAGAGTGACATTGTGATTCTCATTATCAGCGCTAGGAATTGTGATTTTTGGCAATTTCCATGGTGAAGTGGCCCTTAGAGTCACTGAAGAAAGTGTGATTGGGTGGAATTTTTATCTACAAACTGCTATGCAAATTTGCTGGATTGGTCTTTTTTTAGCCAACAATTAGGTGCACTTATAGATACACAAATCAATGCTAATACATTTTGTTTCTTGTATTTTTTTATATTTTCCATCTTCTGGATTCGTGCTAAGAGGAAGTTTGGCTATTTTTGGCTAGAGTTGAACTTAGTGTTGGTCTGTTTCGTCACTTTCACCCTGAGACCTTTCTGACAGAGCAGGAGAGATGTGAGGAATCCCGCTAAACAGTGGCGTAGCTAAGGAGCTGTGGGCCCCGATGCAAGTTTTACAATGGGCCCCCCATGCACTCTATACATAGCAATTGAAACGGCGCACTAAAAGCTGCCAATGGCAACTACAATGTCAGAGGTGCAAGAAGGGGATGGGGAATAGTTTGTTAATGATTACCACTATTCAAAGTATACATATAAATGATTATTATGAGCACAAGACCAATATAGAGCTAATACTGTAGTTGAGGGAGGGCCATTCGGGGCCCCTCTGGCCCAAGGGCCCCGATGCGGTCGCTACCGCTGCACCCCCTATTGCTACGCCCCTGCCGCTAAAGACACAGAGCTCCAGAAAACACACATACATAGAAAGTACAGGAGGTTACTGGGGTAACATGGGGGGCAGAAACTGGCAAGCGGAGCGGGAGACACCTGGAGAATGATGCAGATAGGTTGGAATGGAAGAGTATGACGTAAAGTCATGCACTGTAAAAGTGTTTACAACAAGTCTTGCACCTTGGACATACCAATGGTAGATCATCATATAAAATAACAGCTGGGAGCATCAGACTTGGAGAAGGACATAGGAATACTGGTTGATAACAAGTTAGATAATCTTACACAATGCCAAGCAGCGGCAGCTAAAGCAAATACAATTCTGGGATGCATAAAAAGGGAAATAATATCTCGAAATGCTAGTCTACTACTACTCCCTCTGTATAAATCAGTTGGGAGGCCACATCTGGAGTATGGACAGGGGAGGACTGGCCAGGGGGGAAAGGGGGAGATTTCCCCCCAGGCTGCCTCTCATTTAATGGTTTAGGGCTGGTACAGTGCTTGCTGCATTCAGGTTTTTGTATAAGGCAATGTGAAACATTAGGCTGGCTTAGAAACATAAAGGTGCAATTACGGAGCAATTAGAGGATGGGTAAGCTGGTAAATGTACACAACAAGATGCAGAGCAGAGGCTTGCCTGCAGGGTCCATAGAAAAAAAAAACCCTGTCTGCTTTCACACCGTTATAGCTCATGTCCCTCTTCTGAAGGGACAGTACCTCAATGGACATAAGTGTGTGTGTGTGTGGGGGGGGGGTCTTGGGGAATTAAGGTGGCCATACATCTGTTGTCTCGGCGATCAACCAACCGTTTTGATAATTACTATCAGATTGGGTGAAAATCGGTGCCGCCACAAGCATGCCCAATTGACGATTTGACTGATTTTGGGCGGAAATTGGTTGAATCTGAGATGCTGGGAAATCTCAGGCCGATGTGGTTGATTTGGTGTGCAGCGGTAACGACGTGCGATAATCCCGAACAACGGACACAACGGAAACCGCTTGCTGTCATCCCTTCAAATGTATTATGTGACCCCCGGTGCCTGTGTAGTTGTACTTTACCTGTCACACTGCCCTGGAAGTGTCCTTGCTGTATTTCCACATGGGTGCCCCACGTGACTACCAGCATGTAGCATGTGGGGTACGTATCTGACGTCATTTGTGCTGGGGCTGCCATGGAAACGGGCCTCTACTTTGTGTTTTCCCCCCAGGCTGAAAGGTCCCAGTCCTCCCCTGAGTATGGAATACAGTTATGGGCGGCACACACTATAGACAGGACAATGACCTTTCGGAAAGGGTACAAAGACGTGGAAACTAAATTAATCAAAGGGATGAAAGATCTCACTTATCAAGAAAGGTTGGACAAACTGGGCTTATTTAGGTTGGAAAAAAAGCAACTGACAGGTGACCTGATTAGCATGTATAAGTACATCAGAGGGCAATACAAAAGCTTGGCAGACGAGGTTTTTGTAGGGTTGTGCAACAGACAAGAGGACATGATTTGTGTGTGGAGGAAAAAAAGTTTTTGCCATCTACTGTATTAGAAAGGGGTCCTTCACAGTGAGAGTGGTTGAAACCTGGAACATCTTACCTCAGGAAGTAGTTATGGCAAACTCTATATCTGCATTTATTTAGGGATTTATCTGACTGCCATCTGGAGTCAGGAATTTTTTTTTCCCTTTTAAAGAGAGTCTGAGGCGTTTTATATTTCCTTTTTATTCAGCAGCCAGCTTCAGCGTTAAAATCCAAACTGATTTGCCGCATCCCCATGGCAGAACAAGGTATTTATCCCGGGGCAAAATTCCAAGACTTTCCAAGTCGCAAATTTTGCTGCTCGGGGGAGGTAGAGCTTTGTGCAGTAGCTCTGCCTCTTATCCAGTCAATCTCCGCCGATCTCTGCCTCTCCCCGCCCCTCTCAGTGAAAGAAGACTGAGAGGGGCGGGGAGAGGCAGAGAGGGGCGGAGATTGACTGAAGAAGAGGCAGAGCTACTGCGCACAGCTCTGCCTCTTCCAGAAAGCCTCTTCCACGATTACAGAATTTTGTTCTGGGATTTCAGGACCTTGTTCTGCCGTGGGGTTGCATCAAATCAGTTTGGATTTTAATGCTGAAGCTGGCTGCTGAATAAAAAGAGGTAATGTAAAACACTTCAGATTCTCTTTAAGGCTTGTATGGTTGGAAAGTGCAATGGTTAAGGGCTCTGCCTCTGACACAGGAGACCAGGGTTCAAATCTTGGCTCTGCCTGTTCAGTAAGCCAGCACCTATTCAGTAGGGAGACCTTAGGCAAGTCTTCCTGCTACTGCCTATAGAGCGCGCCCTAGTGGCTTCAGCTCTGGCGCTTTGAGTCCGCCAGGAGAAAAGCGCAATATAAATGTTATTTGTCTTGTCTGGCTGATATTGTGGTGAAACCCCTCCCACAAATGATGTCAGCACTAGAGATGGCCCGAACGGTTCCCGGCGAACTTTCGGTGGTTCGCGTTCACCATGTAAGGCGAACTTTTCCGGAAGTTCGGTTCGCCCCCATAGTGCACCATTAGGGTCAACTTTGACACTCTACATCACAGTCAGCAGGCACATTGTAGCCAATCATGCTACACTCCCTTCTGGAGCCACTCCCCCCTTATAATAGGCAGATACAGACGGCCATTACACTCACTCGTGTGCCTGCATTAATTAGAGAAGGGACAGCTGCTGCAGACTCTTATAAGGAAAGATTAGTTAGGCTCTTGTAGGCTTGTTAGCTTGCTCCTTGCTGATTCTTATTGCTAAAAAAGCACCCTACAACAGCTCTTTTTAGAGCTAATCTTGTTCTTGTGATCTATTTTTTTTCTGTGTGTCCCACTGACACTTGTGTTGCATAGACAGCCTTGCTAATTCATACTGTGTGTGCCACTGCCAGGCCCAGCACATTCAGTGACTACCTGTGTGTATGACAGCCAGGGAGCTGCACATTGTAATACTCATTACTGCATATACCTACCTGTTGTGTTCAGTGCGCCCACCTCATCACTGCATATACTTACCTGTTGTGTTCAGTGAACTCACCTCATCACTGCATATACCTACCTGTTGTGTTCAGTGAACCCACCTCATCATTGCATATACCTACCTGTTGTGTTCATTGCACCCACCTCATCACTGCATATACCTACCTGTTGTGTTCATTGCACCCACCTCATCACTGCATATACCTACCTGTTGTGTTCAGTGAACTCACCTCATCACTGCATATACCTACCTGTTGTGTTCAGTGAACTCACCTCATCACTGCATATACCTACCTGTTGTGTTCAGTGAACCCACCTCATCACTACATATACCTACCTGTTGTGTTCAGTGAACCCACCTCATCACTGCATATACCTACCTGTTGTGTTCAGTGCACCCACCTCATCACTGCATATACCTACCTGTTGTGTTCAGTGAACCCACCTCATCACTGCATATACCTACCTGTTGTGTTCAGTGCACCCACCTCATCACTGCATATACCTACCTGTTGGGTTCAGTGAACCCACCTCATCACTGCATATACCTACCTGTTGTGTTGAGTGCACCCATATGGGCTTAAAAACCGCCACGGCCTGCACTCTCGCCATGGTGCGCACCAGCCCAGCACGGCCGTCACTACGCAAACAGCTGTTTGCAGTGCGTTACACAGTGAATTACACTCCCTGGTTGATGTATACACATGCAAGATGTTTTAAAGCACTTTAGGCCTGCAATTTAGCATTCAATGTGATTTCTGCTCTTAAAACACTGCTTTGCGTCAAATCCAGATTTTCCCCCGGGACTTTTGGCATGTATCCCACTCCGCCATGCCCCCCTCCAGGTGTAAAACCCCTGAAACATGTTTTTCCATCACTTTTGTGGTCAGCATAATTTTTTCGCCTCCCCATTGAAGTCTATTGTGGTTCGTGAAAGTTCGCGCGAACCGAACCTTTCGCGGAAGTTTGCGAACCGAAAACTCGGGCCACCTCTAGTCAGCGCTAGGGATGCTCGGAAAATTCCGTGGAATTATGAATTCCGTGATTCCGGCCGGAATTAGGTTAATTCCGATTCCGGTAGTCAAATCGGAATTCCTCCTCCTCTTCCTCCTCCTCCTCCGTTCAAATCCCAGCTATGGTATATAAGCTGTTTTGAAAATCTGCAATTCCCTACTGCATGATATGGATGGATGGAGAGAGAGAGAGAGAGAGAGAGAGAGATTTTAAAATTTTTCCGACGGAATTCCGTATAAGTCGGAATTCCGCGGAACTGCCCCGGTATACCGTCGGAATAGAACGGTAACGGAATTTCTATATGATGGAATGCGGAATTGTGCCGGAAACGGAAATCGGCTATTCCGACCATGCGCCTCACAGCACTGAGGTACTGACATCACACTGTAGGAGCCTTGATGGATTGTGGGAAATAACAGCTGTTTCCAACTGCCAAAAAAGCAAGCAGCATCTCCTTCCAGTGACATCACCTGCCAGTGACATCACCTGCCAGAAATAAAAATGGCACCATGTGATAAATGTCGTAATGTAAATCAGGGCGAGGAAAGATTTTAAAGTGGGCAAACACTGACATAATTATTGTAAAAATTAAGCACTTTTTTATTACATTATTTTCACTGGAGATCCTCTTTAAGTTCACTATTAGGTTGTGTTAGATTAAATCGTAGAGAAATATCAGTATATTACCAATATTTTACTATGGTAATTAATTTTAAAACGTAGAATATCGGAAAATTTTACCAATATTCTACTAGCCGAAATTGGGCCGCCAAATTTCCTTGCACTCCTTTTTCATGCATGCGTGGATACAGACACAGGTTTGACTAGTGATGTGGATAACATTGTGAGCAGAGAGTGACACACAGAGATGGGGAAAGTGATGATGGGGATTCTGGGTACCACTGAACAGAGTGATACACAGAGATGTGGGGAACTGTGGTTACCCACAATGCACCACTACTGAATATGCAAATGATCTCTTTATGTCCCTGAAGGCAGGCTTACATTCAGAACCGCTGGTGTATAGCCAGCCTAGAGCTTACATATTTTACAGAGCCACATCAACCCAACATGCAGACCGCCCGTTTCAGACTTTTTGGCAAACTACATTGAGCATCGAGCAGCACGGTGGCATAGAGGTTTGCGCTCTTGCTGGCAGCGCTGGGTCCCTGGTTCAAATCCCAGCCAAGTCAACATCTGCAAGGAGTTTGTATGTGTTCTCCCCATGTCTGCGTGGGTTTCCTCCAGGCACTCTTACATCCCAAAAATATACACACAGGGTATTTGGCTTCCCCCTAAATTGGCCCTAGAGTCTAGGGCCAATTTAGGGGGAAGCCAAATAACCTGTGTGTATCTAGGGCCTAGACTATGATACATACACTACATACACTACACAATACATACATAGACCTATGACTATAGTAAAAACTAGATTGTGAGCCCCTCTGACTCGGGACAGTTAGTGACAAGACAACATATACTCTGTACAGCGCTACGTAATATGTCAGCGCTATATAAATACTTAAAGAGAACCTGTACTGAGTAAAATTATTTAAAATAAACACATGAGGTAACTTCAAATGAACATGACATAGTTACCTTGCCATCAGTTACTCTCAGAAGCTCACCATTTGCTTCTGACAATAATCCCTTCCAGTTCTGACAACATTTTGAGCCTGATTCACAAAGCGGTGCTAACAGTTAGCACCCTGGTGAAAAGCCCTTTATCATGCCTAAACTCAGTTTAGGCATGATAAGTTTAGGTGTGATAAGTTTAGGTGTGATAAGTTTAGGCATGATAAGTTTAGGTGTGATAAGTTTAGGCATGATAAGTTTAAGCGCCAACTGCGTTAGCACCGCAGTGCACAGCTGATCAAAAGTTTTACGCTAGCAAAGACTGGTGCACTTCGTATAAAGATTAATGGCGCTGCTTTGCGTGCGGGACTTTGCAAGCGATCTAAACTTATCTAAACTTAGCATGCCTAAACTTATCACACCTAAACTTATCATGCCTAAACTTATCATGCCTAAACTGGCTTTTCACCAGCGTGGTGCAATGGTTATCATGCCTAAAGTCTCTAACTGGGTTAGCACCGCTTTGTGAATCGAGCCCTTTGTCAGAACTGAAATATTTCAGTTGCTGTCAGTTACATATCGGTTGCTGTCAGTTACAGCTGAGAGGAGAACTGATGTGTCCATGTTTCCCTATGGCTCAAGTGGGTGATATTACAGTTTAACTGTGTGCTGACCAGAAAGCTGTTATGGGGTAATAGCCATATTCAAAATGGAGGACGGAGAATTCCATTGATCACAGTGGACAAACAGGACACAGGAGAAGAGAAAGAGATTGAGGAGTAGACTACACAGGAGGTAAGTATGACTTGTGTATGGTTATTTTGACTTTTAATTTTCAGTACAGGTTTACTTTAAATAAGTAACTTGAGTGTTGCTTTATATTAGGAGGGCTATTAGAGGTCTCCTTTAGTCCCCTATACCTTCCTAGTGGTATTGGGTCACCATGAGCTACTTGGATATTCTGTAGTACTGGTCCAAGCTCCTATCCCATAGAGCCATATCAATCCCTGCCATGTACCAATGAGGACCAGGGGCGGTTCTTTCATGAGGCAACATAAATTACGTGCTTGAGGGTGGAAAGAGGCGGCTCCCCTCCCAAAATGTCCCCTTCCGCGCACACCCTGTCTCCCCCTCCCTAGATGCACTGCGCCACTTCACTCTTCATCTGTCCATCCAGCGTCCTATATCCATGGCTACAGCAGTGCCTCATGTGACCTGTTATGTGCTGCCGGGTCACATGAGGCGGCGCTGTAGTCAGAGAGGAAGCAGGACTTCATGTGTGGCTGGTAGGGTGGCCACTTGCCGAACCCCAAAAAGGAGGACATCACACCCTGAAAAGGAGGACATTGTACCGAGGACAGTGGCGCACAATAGTCCACATGGTGGAGGGCCGGCCGACCACAAAATGCAATCTTATTGGCAGCAGATTTCCCCACAAAATACAATATTATTGGCAGCAGATTTCCCCACAAAATGCAATCTTATTGGCAGCAGATTTCCCCACAAAATGCAATCTTATTGGCAGCAGATTTCCCCACAAAATGCAATCTTATTGGCAGCAGATTTCCCCACAAAATGCAATCTTATTGGCAGCAGATTTCCCCACAAAATGCAATCTTAATGGCAGCAGATTTCCCCAAAAAATGCAATCTTATTGGCAACAGAATTCCCCATGAGAATTGGCAGCAATCGATTTCCCCACAAATGCAATCTTAATGGCAGGCAGCACAGCAATTCATTCACTCACCTGACTCCTGAGTCTCTGGGTCTGGGTGGAGGAGGGAGAAGGATATAGTCAGTGGCTCTGCCTCTGGAAAAGGATGTCGGCCTGTCGGGTCGGGCGGCGGCGGCGCGGCAGCGGCCCTCACACACTTCTGGGCCTGGCTCTGGCTCAGTACTGGCACTCTGTTGGCTGGCTGCGGCTGCTTAGCTGCCTCTCTCAGAGAGGCTCTCTCTGGGTGGGTGGGCTGTGCTAACCATGGGTGGGCGGCGCTGCGGCACTCACTCAGTCAGGCTGGCTGGTTGCGTAATGGCTGCCTGCGGCTGCGTCGTCGGCTCGGAACGAACTTGCGTGAGGTCAGGTGGGGGCGGGGCTGCCTTTTTCCGCTGCGCGGTAGTGAGCCGGCGACATCTACGTGTGACGTCTAGGGACATCAGTCACGTCACTTTCCTTTGGGGAGCTGCCGGAGATCGGGCCGGGCGGTCCAAAAAGGAGGACATCTGGCCACCAGTCTGGCCTTGCGCCGGACGGAGGACCAGAAGTCCAAAAACCGGACTGTCCGGCCTAAATCCTTACAAATGGCCACCCTAGTGGCTAGTGGTCCCATCACTAATCTGCTCAGAGCGGGTGAGTGATGCAGCGGCGGTGCAGCGCATAGCTAGCATTCTGAGGATCAGATGCTACGGGCCAGCAGGGAGGAGATACTGTCTTGGAGCGAGCAGAGGGAGGTTAGCGTAGTGCCAGTGCCTGCAATGCATAGCCCAATGTGTCTCTCCTCTTTGGTCCAGCTTTGCACACACACATCAAGGGGGAGGGGGGGAGGGCAATTGCATCCCATTAAGTAGCTAGAGTTGCCCCTTAGTATTAGCTAACTAGAGGAACCTCAGTATCAAGTAGCCAGTGGGTCCCCTAACTGAAGGGAGATCTGGTCAGTGGAATGCCAAGACCCAGATAAGTAACCTCTCGTTTACACTCCGCTCGGGACTCTGCATAGGGATGGTGGGAGGGAGGCACTTGGGGGGGAGGGGAGTGACCTTTCCATCATCAGGTGCCTGTAGGCATGGGCCTACAGTGCCTTATGGTAAATCCGGCTCTGAATATATGTATTCTTCGACTGAAAAATGTGTTTAACTGACTCCAAACGTTATTCCCATGCTTTAAATTGATATATTTCTTATTTTCATGTTACTGTGAAGGAAAATGAACCAGGATAGAAAGGACCAGTATGATGTTAATTATAAAACAACATATTTTTCTTATAAAACCTTTATGGAATGTGTGACAAGGGGGCGTGTCGGGGCGTGGTAAGAGGTGTGGGAGGGGCATGGCTTAAATGTCCCTCGTTCTTATCTTAACTTCTTACCGACCGCTCCACACCAATTGGCGCGTACGCAGTGGGAGCCCCAGGACCGCTACACGCCGTTCGGCGTGAACGGCTTCTTATGGGGCTACCAGGAGATCGCGCTCCTCTCCACCTTCAGTTTCCCAGCAGCTCGGAGACTGTTAGACGGCGAAACCACCGTCTATAAACATTGTACAGCGCTGCGAGCTGCAGCAGCGCTGTACTGGGGCACTAGAGAGAGCGATCGGCTCTCATAGGCTGAAGCCTATGACAGCCGATCATGCTGATTGGCTGGCGGGGGGAGGGAGTGGATATAAAATAAATTTTAAAAAGGTGAAATGTATTCAAAAATTAATAAAATAAATATTTATAAAAAACCCCAAACAAGTGGGGAGCGATCAGACCCCACCAACAGAGAGCTCTGTTGGTGGGGAGAGAAGGAGGGGGGGGGGGGTGGACCACTTGTGTGCTGAGTTGTGCGGTCCTGCAGCTAGGCCTTAAAGCTGCAGTAGTTCAATTAGTAAAAAATGGCCTGGTCACTAGAGGGGATTTAACACCCCGGTCCTCAAGTGGTTACAATGTTGGGAGGTATGTTATATAAACAGAAAGACACATGTACACTGTGATGTAGGGCCACACAGGCAATAAGGCTGGATGTACAGTATGGAGGTCACAGGTCAGTGCAGAGGCTGACAAGGTCACAGCCAGGTCTCTGCAGCACCTCCCTGCCTGCAGCAGCCTCCAGCCGCCCCTGAATGCTGCAGTGGTTACAGCACCATGACTGCAGTGCCTGGGAGTAACACAGCCCAGCATCCGGCACACGGTGACCTCAGGCTGGGACAGCAGAGAGATGGAGGCACTACTATCCAATCAGATGTCAGCGTTCATCAGGGGAGATTGCACAGAGCTGAGTAACGATGATGCTTATTGGCTGAGTGGTGTAGAAGAACATTGCTGTGTAGACTGGGCTATGAAAATGTGTGCAGCAAAGCAACGGGAAGAGAATGTATGTGAGATGCGGCACACCTGAGCGCTCTTTCCCTGACTCCACCTTCTTTAAGGTTTAGGGCCCGTTTCCACTTGTGCGTTGCGATTTTGTTGCGGAAAACGCATCATGCAGGTGCGGATTCATTTGCGTTTTCATGCGGATTTTCACGCGAAATTGCTGGCGGTTTGCGCTATGCGATTTTAACCATGTCAATGCCGGTAAGCATTTAAATGGGTTTTTAAGCGAGAACGCATGCAAAAACGCATGGAAAACCGCAAGACAAAGACGCTTTGCGGTTTTCCTATTAAATTACATTAGCGGCGATTCGCGTGCGGGTGTGCGGCATGCGAATTCTGATGAGTCTGGAGTGCAGATTTTTTCTGCACAGCAGACCGCACAGAATTCCTGACAAGTGGAAACAGCCCCATCCACCTGTATTGGTTATGCGAATCTGCATGCAGGAAACGCATGCAGATTCGCTGTAGTGGAAACGGCCCCTAAGAAGCATAAACTCCTAAAGGACTTAGAGCCTAACTGTAAAAACAAAAATATTTTAATTTTTGTTAGTGTAAAAGAGGTTTTGGAATCGCTGTGGGATTTTAATAGCTATCCATATTTCCTGCAAGGAATTTTTTATTTACTTCTTGTTTCCCATGGGCCCTAACTTAAAGGGAACCGGCCGCCTAACCTCCCTTAAGGACCAGGCGTTTTTGCATGGGGGGGCGCAATTGGAGGGTCAGACAGCCGGTTCCTGTTAGGGCTTGCTGGGCTGTGTGTCCCCCCTGCCTCCAGATGTCCCCCCTTTCGCCAGCTGCCTTCACTCACGGCCGGAGCTACCATAGGAAAAAATGGGCAATTGCCCCAGTTGTCCCTCCCCCATCTTAACTGTTGCTCCCCAGGGACTCTGCAGAGTCTGTTAAGTTGGGAAGTGATTGGGGGAGGGTCAACAGCCAGCTCAGGGGCCCAGGAGGGAAGTTTGGCTGCAACAAAGGGCCTCTAATGACGCTTTTTGGTCGGGGGGTGTCTGTTGGGGGGCCGCCAGCCTAATTTTGCCCTAGGGCCCCATTGTTACTTGAACCGGCCCTGCCTTCACTCACCTTCCAGACTCCAGCGATGAGCTGTTGTGGACACCTCCGCTCTCGCTGGCTTCCCCGCTTGTACTGGTGCTAAATTCCAGGTCGTGGCTTGATGACATCATCAAGCCGCGACCCGGCACTTCGCATCAGTACAGCGGGAATGCCGGCTAGAGCGGAGGGGAGCGCCAATCGTCGGGGAACAGCAGGGAGGTAAGTGGATCCTCTTCTTTCCCCCCCACCGCCGCAGCTCTGTAAGTGATTACTACGATCCGCCGGCGATCACAGTGATCACGTGATCAGAAGCCATATGCGATGGCTTCTGATCACTGAGGGGAGATGTCAGCTGTCATATGACAGCTTAATCTCCCCTCTCGGGTGCGTACGTCGCGTAGGGAGTGGAAAAGGCGTAGATCGTACGCTGCATCAGGCTAGAACACCAAGTGCAGCGTAGAATCGAATGTAGGCAGTCCCCAAAAGGTTAAGGTGCATACACACATCCATTTTTGATTGGCCAATGTTACCACTTGCATGTAGTATGAGGGATTTTGAATACTATGAACTGATGTGTAGGTAAGCTCTACTACTACTTTGAAGTAGTAAAATTGGCCAATCAAAATTGGGTGTGTGTACACAGCCTTAAAGTGTACCCGAGGTAGAAACAGGAAGAATCGATACTTACCCAGGGCTTCCTCCAGCCCCATAAACACGTCTGAGTCCCTCGCCGTCCTCCCGCAGCCTGACGTTCACCCGCGACCAGCTCCAGTAACAGGCTCAGTTGGGTCCAGTCTGGGTCTTCTGCGCATGCGAGGACCTCCCCTCCCCTGCGAAGAAGACCTTGATTGATGCGACTGAACCTGTTACCGGGGCTGATTGCGGCTGAACGGCAGACCGCAGGAGTACAGCGAGGGACTCACACATGTTTATGAGACTGGAGGAAGCCCGGGTAAGTATCCATTCTGCTATGTTTACACCCCTGGTTTACTTTAAGGCTGTCAGCCTATGGTGGAGCCCAAATGACCAGGCGAGCCTCGTGCACATTTTACCTGCTATGGTCGTGGGCCCCCAGTTTTTCTGGGTTTCATAGCAGTTGTATTGTGGGCTATGGAGAAAAAGACCCCCCCCCCCCCCTTGTGAGCGAGTTTTCATAAACGGAGGGTTGTCATTGTGGCTGGAGGGAAACAGGAGAAATGGCCAGAGAGACAGACATGAGAAAACAGGAGCTGCGAGACAGGGAGCTGATATTAATTAATACTGCAGTTCATTATGGAAAGGATGATTAAGGCTTGTGTCATAATGAGCTGAACTTTCCCCAGAGAGGAGGATGGGGGGATAATGACACATTTTGGTGACACAAAGTGACAGATTGTGAGGGGAACGATTACAACGCATATATATATATATATATATATAGACATAATACAGTATATCTATCTATCTATCTATCTATCTATCTATCTATCTATCTATCTATATCTATCCATCCTGACTATCTATCTATACTATCTATCTATCTATCTCTATCTATCTATCTATCTATCCATCCTGACTATCTATCTATCTATCTATCTATCTATCTATCTATCTATCTATCTAACTATCTAACTATCTATCTATCCATATCTATCCATCCTGACTATCTATCCATCCTGACTATCTATCTATCTATCTATCTATCTATCTATCTATCTATCTATCTATCTCTCTCTCTCTCTCTCTCTCTCTCTCTCTCTCTCTCTCTCTCTCTCTCTCTCTCTCTCTCTCTCTCTGTCTCTCTCTCTCTCTCTCTCTCTCTGTCTCTCTCTCTCTAGCTATCTATCTATCTATCTAATCATATATATCCATCCTGATATAGTGAGCTGAGCTACAAGCTTCAGTGAAATATAATTGTGCAAAATTTAGTTTGAATTTTGTGACTTCAATGACCCTTCTTGAATCTTCTTGTTTAGTTAACAGAATATTTGGGGCTTTATAAATACATATTATAATACATACAAACAATTTTTTAGGACATTAGACTATGACTATGGTAGGATTAGACTGTGAGCTCCTCTGAGGACAGTCAGTGACACGACTATGTACTCTGTAATGTGCTGCAGGAGATGTCAGTGCTATATAAAGACATAATAATAATAATAATAATAACATGGTAGGACATTACACTATGACTATGGTAGGATTAGAGTGTGAGCTCCTCTGAGGACAGTCAGTGACACGACTATGTACTCTGTAATGTGCTGCAGGAGATGTCAGTGCTATATAAATACATAATAATAATAATAATAATAATATGGTAGGACATTAGACTATGACTATGGTAGGATTAGAGTGTGAGCTCCTCTGAGGACAGTTAGTGACATGACTATGTACTCTGTAAAGTGCTGCAGAAGATGTCAGTGCTATATAAATACATAATAATAATAATGTGGTAGGACATTAGACTATCACTATGGTAGGATTAAACTGTGAGCTCCTCTGAGGACAGTCAGTGACATGACTATGTACTCTGTAATGTGCTGCAGAAGATGTCAGTGCTATATAAATACTTAATAATAATAATATGGTAGGACATTAGACTATGACTATGGTAGAATTAGACTGTGAGCTCCTCTGAGGATAGTCAGTGACATGACTATGTACGCTGTAAAGTGCTGCAGAAGATGTCAGTGCTATATAAATACATAATAATATGGTAGGACATTAGACTATGACTATGGTAGGATTAGAGTGTGAGCTCCTCTGAGGACAGTCAGTGACATGACTATGTACTCTGTAAAGTGCTGCAGAAGATGTCAGTGCTAAATAAATACATAATAATAATATGATAGGACATTAGACTATGACTATGGTAGGATTAGATTATGAGCTCCTCTGAGGACAGTGACATGACTATGTACTCTGTAATGTGCTGCAGAAGATGTCAGTGCTATATAAATACATAATAATAATATGGTAGGACATTACACTATGACTATGGTAGGATTACAGTGTGAGCTCCTCTGAGGACAGTCAGTGACATGACTATGTACTCTGTAAAGTGCTGCAGAAGATGTCAGTGCTATAGAAATACATAATAATAATAATACGGTTGGACATTAAACTATGACTATGGTAGGATTAGATTGTAAGCTCCTCTGAGGACAGTGAGTGACATGACTATGTACTCTGTAAAGTGCTGCAGGTGATGTCAGTGCTAAATAAATACATAATAATAATATGATAGGACATTAGACTATGACTATGGTAGGATTAGATTATGAGCTCCTCTGAGGACAGTGACATGACTATGCACTCTGTAAAGTGCTGCAGAAGATGTCAGTGCTATAGAAATACATAATAATAATAATAATAATAATAATAATAATAATAATAATAATAATAATAATAATAATAAAAATAATAATAATACGGTTGGACATTAGACTATAACTATGTTAGGATTAGATTGTGAGCTCCTCTGAGGACAGTCAGTGACATGACTATGTACTCTGTAAAGTGCTGCAGAAGATGTCAGTGCTATAGAAATACATAATAATAGTATGGTAGGACATTAGACTATGACTATGGTAGGATTAGATTGTAAGCTCCTCTGAGGACAGTCAGTGACATGACTATGTACTCTGTAAAGTGCTGCAGAAGATGTCAGTGCTATATAAATACATAATAATATAGTAGGACATTAGACTATGACTATGGTAGGATTAGAGTGTGAGCTCTTCTGAGGACAGTCAGTGACATGACTATGTACTCTGTAAAGTGCTGCAGAAGATGTCAGTGCTATATAAATACATAATAATATGGTAGGACATTAGACTATGACTATGGTAGGATTAGAGTGTGAGCTCCTCTGAGGACAGTCAGTGACATGACTATGTACTCTGTAAAGTGCTGCAGAAGATGTCAGTGCTATAGAAATACATAATAATAATATGGTAGGACATAAGACTATGGCTATGGTAGGATTAGAGTGTGAGCTGCTCTGAGGACAGTCAGTGACCATGACTATGTACTCTGTAATGTGCTGCAGAAGATGTCAGTGCTATAGAAATACATAATAATAATACGGTTGGACATTAGACTATGACTATGTTAGGATTAGATTGTGAGCTCCTCTGAGGACAGTCAGTGACATGACTATGTACTCTGCAAAGTGCTGCAGAAGATGTCAGTGCTATATAAATACATAATAATAATATGGTAGGACATTAGACTATGACTATGGTAGGATTAGAGTGTGAACTCCTCTGAGGACAGTCAGCGACATGACTATGTACTCTGTAATGTGCTGCAGACGATGTCAGTGCTATATAAATACATAATAATATGGTAGGACATTAGACTATGACTATGGTAGGATTAGATTGTGAGCTCCTCTGAGGACAGTGACATGACTATGTACTCTGTAAAGTGCTGCAGAAGATGTCAGTGCTATAGAAATACATAATAATAGTATGGTAGGACATTAGACTATGACTATGGTAGGATTAGATTGTGAGCTCCTCTGAGGACAGTCAGTGACATGACTATGTACTCTGTAAAGTGCTGCAGAAGATTTCAGTGCTATATAAATACATAATAATATAGTAGGACATTAGACTATGACTATGGTAGGATTAGAGTGTGAGCTCCTCTGAGGACAGTCAGTGACATGACTATGCACTCTGTAAAGTGCTGCAGAAGATGTCAGTGCTATAGAAATACATAATAATAATAATAATAATACGGTTAGACATTAGACTATAACTATGTTAGGATTAGATTGTGAGCTCCTCTGAGGACAGTCAGTGACATGACTATGTACTATGTAAAGTGCTGCAGAAGATGTCAGTGCTATAGAAATACATAATAATAATATGGTAGGACATTAGACTATGACTATGGTAGGATTAGAGTGTGAGCTGCTCTGAGGACAGTCAGTGACATGACTATGTACTCTGCAAAGTGCTGCAGAAGATGTCAGTGCTATAGAAATACATAATAATAATACGGTTGGACATTAGACTATGACTATGTTAGGATTAGATTGTGAGCTCCTCTGAGGACAGTCAGTGACATGACTATGTACTCTGCAAAGTGCTGCAGAAGATGTCAGTGCTATAGAAATACATAATAATATGGTAGGACATTAGACTATGACTATGGTAGGATTAGAGTGTGAGCTCCTCTGAGGACAGTCAGTGACATGGCTATGTACTCTGTAATGTGCTGCAGACGATGCCAGTGCTATATAAATACATAATAATAATATGGTAGGACATTAGACTATGACTATGGTAGGATTAGAGTGTGAACTCCTCTGAGGACAGTCAGTGACATGACTATGTACTCTGTAATGTGCTGCAGACGATGTCAGTGCTATATAAATCTATATATATAAAATCGGATGTGTGTGTGTGTGTGTGTGTGTGTGTGTGTGTGTATGTGCCGCGATCACTCGAAAACCCCTTGACCGATTTGAACGAAACTTGGTATACAGGTTCCTTACTACCTGGGATGATAGGTTCTGGGGGTCTCGCGGCCCCCCTGCCCACCTGGGCGGAGCTACAAACAGCAAATCAGATTCCACCCATTCAAGTCAATGGAAAAAATGTAAAAGGCTGCCATTCTCACAGTAATCAAGCCACAGTCCCCACACTTGGCACAGTTGGTCACTTGGTGACCGAGGTTACAAATCCAGGAAAAGCGGGTGGAGCATAAAACAGCCAATCAAAATTCAGCCATTCCTTTTAAATGGGAAAAAATGCAGCCATTCTTACACTGTTAATCGCAGGGTTCTCAAACTTGCCACACTTCGCCACTGGGTGAATAAGATTAAGATTTTGGAAAGTGGGTGGAGCCTACAACAGCCAATCAAAATTCACCTATTGCGTTTAAAGGGGAATATTTAAACTGCTGCCATTCTTACACTGTTTATGGCAGAGGCTTCAGACTTGCTGCAGTCAGTCATTAGGTGACTGGGGTCCAAATTCACTAAAGGGGCGGGGCCACAAACAGCCAATCAGATTTCTTTGCTGGATAAACTGCTTCCATTCACACAATTTTGATGCCAGGAACCTGAAAGCTCACAAAATTGGTCATTGAGTGACTGTGTGACAAGGTTACACAAAGTGGGTGGAGCCAAAAACACATTTTACTGGGAAAATATAAACTGCAGCCATTCTTACACTGTTAATGGCAGGGTTGTCAAACTTTGCACAGTTGGTCATTGAGTGAATGTGATTAAGATTTTGGGAAGTGGGTAGAGCCTACAACAGCCAATCAAAATTCAACTTTTGATTGTCAAAGGGAATATTTAAACTGCAACCATTCTTATACTGTTAATAGCAGATGCCTCAAACCTGGTACAGCTGGGCACTGGGTGACTGGGGTTCAAATTCAGAAAGGGGCGGAGCCACAAACAGCCAATCAGATATACAAAGTATTGATACCAAGGATCCCAAAGCTGATAAACTTGGTAATTGAGTGACTATATGTCAAGGTTACAAAAAGTGGGCGGTGCCAGAAACTTAATTTTTTACATGGCAGGGTTCCCAAACTTGATACAATTGGCCACTGGGTGCCTGGGATTATTATTCAGAAATGTGGGTGGAGCCTACAACAGCCAATCAAAATTCAGCTATTGATTTTCATGGGGAATATTTACATTGCTACCATTCTTACACTGTTAATGGCAGAGGCCTCAAACCTGATACAGTCAGTAATTGGGTGACTGGGGACCAAATTCACTAAAGGCGGTGGAGCCACAAACAGCCAATCAGATTTGTTAGATTGATTTCAGCCATTCTGTTATTGGCAGGGTTCTCAAACTTGACACAGTTGGCCACTGGGTGACTAGGATTAATATTTAGGAAAGTGGGTGGAGTGTACAGCAGCCAATCAAAATTCATCTTTTGATTTTCAAGGGGAATATTTACATTGCTGCCATTCTTGCACTGTTAATGGCACAGATTATTATACAGAAAAGTGGGTGGAGCCTAAAAAAAACAATCAAAATTCACCTGTTGATTTTCAAAGGGAATATTAAAATTGCTGCCATTCTTGCACTGTTAATGGCACAAGCCTCAAACCTGGTACAGTTGATCATTGGGTCACTGGGGTTCAAATTCAGAAAAGGGGATAGAGGAGGCATGGGCAAACTTGGCCCTCCAGCTGTTGAGGAACTACAAGTCCCACAATGCATTGCAGGAGTCTGACAGCCACAGTCATGACTCATAAAGGCAAATGCATTGTGGGATTTGTAGTTCCTTAACAGCTGGAGGGCCAAGTTTGCCCATGCCTGTGATAGAGCCACAAACAGCCAATCAGATGTTTCATTTCACTGGGGAAATACAAATTATTGATGCCAAGGACCCAAAGCTCACAAACATGGTCATTGAGTGACTGTGTGTCCAGTTTACAAAAAGTGGGCGGAGCCAAAAACAAATTTCAATGGGAAAATGTAAACTGCAGCCCTTCTTCACTGTTAATGGCAGGGATCTTAAACTTTGCCAAGATGGTCACTGGGTGACTGAGATTAATATTCAGGGAAGTGGGTGGAGCCTATAATAGCCAAAATAGCCAAAATAGTCAAAATTCACCTGTTGATTTTCAAAAGGAATATTTAAATTGCTGCCATTTTTACACTGGTATTAGCAGATCAGAGCAGTTTCTAGGCTAAATTTCACCCAGGGCGAGGGTGTAAAAATCGCCCCCCACCCCACCCCCATGGAGCCAGGCATAGGTGCCCGCAGTACAGGTTGAACAGGTTAGCTACGTAGGTGCCTCCAGTATAGGGTAGCCTGCATAGTTGCCCCCAGTGTAGGTTAGATAGGTAGGTGCCTGCTTTATAGGTTATCTACGTTGGTGCCTCCAGTATAGGGTAGCCCGTATAGTTGCCACCAGTGTGGGTTAGATAGGTAGGTGCCCCCAGTATAGTTTAGATAGGTAGGTGCCCGCAGTATAGGTTAGATAGGTAGGTTCCCGCAGTATAGGTTCGATAGGTAGGTTCCCCCAGTATGGGTTAGATCGGTAGGTTCCCCCAGTATAGGTTCAATAGGTAGGTTCCCCCAGTATAGGTTAGATAGGTAGGTCCCCCCAGTATGGGTTAGATAGGTAGGTTCCTGCAGTTTAGGATAGTTAGGTAGGTTCCCGCAGTATAGCTTGGCTAGGTAGGTTCCCGCAGTATAGGTTAGTTAGGTAGGTTCCCGCAGTATAGGTTAGTTAGGTAAGTTCCCGCAGTATAGGATAGTTAGGTAGGTTCCCACAGTATAGCTTGGCTAGGTAGGTTCTCGCAGTATAGGTTAGTTAGGTAGGTTCCCGCAGTATAGGTTAGTTAGGTAGGTTCCCGCAGTATAGGTTAGTTAGGTAGGTTCCCGCAGTATAGGATAGTTAGGTAGGTTCCTACAGTATAGCTTGGCTAGGTAGGTTCCCGCAGTATAGGTTAGTTAGGTAGGTTCCCGCAGTATAGGTTAGTTAGGTAGGTTCCCGCAGTATAGGTTAGTTAGGTAGGTTCCCGCAGTATAGGTTAGTTAGGTAGGTTCCCGCAGTATAGGTTAGTTAGGTAGGTAGGTTCCTGCAGTGTAGGATAAATAGGTAGGTTCCTGCAGTTTAGGTTAGTTAGGTAGGTTCCCACAGTTTAGGTTAGTTGGTATGGGCGGTATGAGTTGGGCGCAGGAGCGGGGGGAGCGAACATAATAGTAATAACTCACCTGCTTCCGCCGAACCCGCGCTGCTTCAATGTCCTTCCTTTCCCGGCATCTATCTCATTAGTCACAGTGCTTCCTGTGATGACATGCGGTATGTCATCACAGGGGGCGCTGTTACCAGGCGACGGACGCCGGGAGAGGAAAGATATTGAAACTGCGGGGAACGGATGAAGAAGGTGAGTTATAACTATTATGTCCGTTCCCCCGCTCCGGCGCCCCCCCTCCTGCCGCACAATAAAGCACCCCGGGCGATTGCACGTATCACACACCCATAGAAACGGGGCTGTAGCAGATGCCTCAAACCTGCTATAGTTGGTCATTGGGTGACTGGGGTTCAAATGTTGGAGAGGAGTGCAGCCACAGACAGCCAATCTGATTTGTTTAATTTCTATGGGAATATACAAATTATTGATGCCAAAGACCCTGAAGTTCACAAACTTGGTCATTGAGTGTTCGTGCATTAGGGTTAGAAAAAGTGGGCGGAGCCAAAACCGGTCAAATACATACACAGGCAGTTCCACGTCATTAGTGGGTGGAGACAAATGCAAATTTCACTGGGAAAATGTAAACTGCAGCCATACTTACACTGTTAATGGTAGGGTTCTCAAACTTTGCACAGTTGGTCACTGGGTGACTGGGTTAAATATTCAGAAAAGTGGGTGGAGCCTACAAAAGTGAATCAAACTTCACCTATTGCTTCTCAAGGGGAATATTTAATTGCTGCCATTCTTGCACTGTTAATGGCACAGGCCTCAAACCTGCTACAGTTGGTCATTGGGTGACTGGGGTTCAAATTCAGAAAAGGGGTGGAGCCACAAACAGCCAATCAGATTTTTTTCATTTCAATGCAAATTATTGTTTCCAAAGACCGCAAAGCTCACAAACTTGGTCATTGAGTAATTGTGTGTTAGGGTTAGAAAAAGTGGGCGGAGCCAACACTAGCCAAATACATACCCGGGCAACGCCGGGCAATCAGCTAGTACATAATAATAATATGGTAGGACATTACACTATGGCTATGGTAGGATTCGATTGTGAGCTCCTCTGAGGACAGTCAGTGACATGACTATGTACTCTGTAAAGTGCTGCAGAAGATGTCCGTGCTATGTAAATACATAATAATAATATGGTAGGACATTAGACTATGACTATGGTAGGATTAGATTGTAAGCTCCTCTGAGGACAGTCAGTGACATGACTATGTACTCTGTAAGGTGCTGCAGAAGATGTCAGTGCTATATAAATACATAATAATAATAATATGGTAGGACATTAGACTATGGCTATGGTAGGATTAGAGTGTGAGCTCCTCTGAGGACAGTCAGTGACATGACTATGTACTCTGTAAAGTGCTGCAGAAGATGTCAGCGCTATAGAAATACATAGTAATAATATGGTAGGACATTAGACTATGACTATGGTAGGATAAGAGTGTGAGCTGCTCTGAGGACAGTCAGTGACATGACTATGTACTCTGTAATGTGCTGCAGAAGATGTCAGTGCTATAGAAATACATAATAATAATATGGTAGGACATTAGACTATGACTATGGTAGGATTAGAGTGTGAGCTCCTCTGAGGACAGTCAGTGACATGACTATGTACTCTGTAATGTGCTGCAGACGATGTCAGTGCTATATAAATACATAATAATAATATGGTAGGACATTAGACTATTACTATGGTAGGATTAGAGTGTGAGCTCCTCTGAGTACAGTCAGTGACATGACTATGTACTGTACTCTGTAAAGTGCTGCAGAAGATGTCAGTGCTATATAAATTCATAATAACAATATGGTAGGACATTAGACTATGACTATGGTAGGATTAGACTGTGAGCTCCTCTGAGGACAGTCAGTGACATGACTATGTACTCTGTAAAGTGCTGCAGAAGATGTCAGTGCTATATAAATACATAATAATAATATGGTAGGGCATTAGACTATGACTATGGTAGGATTAGATTGTAAGCTCCTCTGAGGACAGTCAGTGACATGACTATGTACTCTGTAAAGTGCTGCAGAAGATGTCAGTGCTATATAAATACATAATAATATAGTAGGACATTAGACTATGACTATGGTAGGATTAGAGTGTGAACTCCTCTGAGGACAGTCAGTGACATGACTATGCACTCTGTAAAGTGCTGCAGAAGATGTCAGTGCTATAGAAATACATAATAATAATAATAATAATATGGTTGGACATTAGACTATAACTATGTTAGGATTAGATTGTGAGCTCTTCTGAGGACAGTCAGTGACATGACTATGTACTCTGTAAAGTGCTGCAGAATATGTCAGTGCTATATAAATACATAATAATATGGTAGGACATTAGACTATGACTATGGTAGGATTAGAGTGTGAGCTCCTCTGAGGACAGTCAGTGACATGACTATGTACTCTGTAAAGTGCTGCAGAAGATGTCAGTGCTATAGAAATACATAATAATAATATGGTAGGACATAAGACTATGGCTATGGTAGGATTAGAGTGTGAGCTGCTCTGAGGACAGTCAGTGACATGACTATGTACTCTGTAATGTGCTGCAGAAGATGTCAGTGCTATAGAAATACATAATAATAATACGGTTGGACATTAGACTATGACTATGTTAGGATTAGATTGTGAGCTCCTCTGAGGACAGTCAGTGACATGACTATGTACTCTGCAAAGTGCTGCAGAAGATGTCAGTGCTATATAAATACATAATAATAATATGGTAGGACATTAGACTATGACTATGGTAGGATTAGAGTGTGAACTCCTCTGAGGACAGTCAGCGACATGACTATGTACTCTGTAATGTGCTGCAGACGATGTCAGTGCTATATAAATACATAATAATATGGTAGGACATTAGACTATGACTATGGTAGGATTAGATTGTGAGCTCCTCTGAGGACAGTGACATGACTATGTACTCTGTAAAGTGCTGCAGAAGATGTCAGTGCTATAGAAATACATAATAATAGTATGGTAGGACATTAGACTATGACTATGGTAGGATTAGATTGTGAGCTCCTCTGAGGACAGTCAGTGACATGACTATGTACTCTGTAAAGTGCTGCAGAAGATTTCAGTGCTATATAAATACATAATAATATAGTAGGACATTAGACTATGACTATGGTAGGATTAGAGTGTGAGCTCCTCTGAGGACAGTCAGTGACATGACTATGCACTCTGTAAAGTGCTGCAGAAGATGTCAGTGCTATAGAAATACATAATAATAATAATAATAATAATACGGTTAGACATTAGACTATAACTATGTTAGGATTAGATTGTGAGCTTGTAACGATCGGTGTCAGCAACCAGAGAGAGAATCTGATCCTTGGCAATCCGCAGTATCCCCAAGAATACAGATATACCCGATTATTGAGGATCTGCGGAATCGTCAATAATCAGATATGTCTAACCTCTAGACACCAGGGAGAGTGTAAGTGTTTGGTGCAACAGTAACAACTCTGAGTAAAGACCACCAGAGGAGCTGGCGGCCTATACTCCCGAGGAATTCACCCCTGAGCGGTGGGTGATATTCCTGTAGCCTGTGGACCCCTGAGCGAGGGACCAAGGCTGGGACGCAGGAAGCCCTGCTGCTAATATGTAAGGCTTTGCCCTGAACTGGGCTAACGTAACACAGTAATAACACAACCTAGTCTGGGTGTGAGGTCCGTATTCACAACACCCTGGAACTAGTCTGGAGCATAACAAATGATAATACAGTTCCCTAGTCTTGGGTGTGAGGTCCGTATTCACAACACCCTGGAACTAGTCTAGAGAATACACAGAAGATACACAGTATTTCTAGTCTGGGGTGTGAGGGCCTTGATCTCAACACCCTGGAACTGGTCTAACAAATAATACCATACAATTAGTACTTTAAGCTATCAAGAATCTGACTCAGTGTGGATTCCCAGCTCCAGCCGGTTCTGGCACACTGTCGGGTCTAGCTAAGGTCAGAGTGCCTTCACGCAAGTGTTAGCAATGGCAGACAACCAGCAACTGACAAGCAGCAGAATATATAGTTGCTGGACTCTGCTGCCCCGCCCGAACCATTCAGCCAATCATGAGTCCTACAGGAGTCAGCTGACCTTCCTGATCAGCTGACACTTCCCCTGCTGGTATAAAGGTCCTGCATTCAGGCCCGCGCGTGCATAGCTCTCCATCTGTCTAGGTGCACTAACAGACCCAGCAACACCAAGCACACGCCGCCGCATGCAAGCAGCCGCTTTGCTGTGAGGACATGCTGCGGCTTTTCCGCATTCCACCATACTACCAGACGCGTGTCCATGCGTGCAAACCGCCGCTTTGGACGCGGAATCAGCCGCCTCGTTCTTGGCATATGCGGCGGCTTTTCCGCGTTTTCTCACAGAGCTCCTCTGAGGACAGTCAGTGACATGACTATGTACTATGTAAAGTGCTGCAGAAGATGTCAGTGCTATAGAAATACATAATAATAGTATGGTAGGACATTAGACTATGACTATGGTAGGATTAGAGTGTGAGCTGCTCTGAGGACAGTCAGTGACATGACTATGTACTCTGCAAAGTGCTGCAGAAGATGTCAGTGCTATAGAAATACATAATAATAATACGGTTGGACATTAGACTATGACTATGGTAGGATTAGAGTTTGAGCTCCTCTGAGGACAGTCAGTGACATGACTATGTACTCTGCAAAGTGCTGCAGAAGATGTCAGTGCTATAGAAATACATAATAATATGGTAGGACATTAGACTATGACTATGGTAGGATTAGAGTGTGAGCTCCTCTGAGGACAGTCAGTGACATGACTATGTACTCTGTAAAGTGCTGCAGAAGATGTCAGTGCTATAGAAATACATAATAATAATAATAATAATAATAATACGGTTGGACATTAGACTATGACTATGTTAGGATTAGATTGTGAGCTCCTCTGAGGACAGTCAGTGACATGGCTATGTACTCTGTAATGTGCTGCAGACGATGCCAGTGCTATATAAATACATAATAATAATATGGTAGGACATTAGACTATGACTATGGTAGGATTAGAGTGTGAACTCCTCTGAGGACAGTCAGTGACATGACTATGTACTCTGTAATGTGCTGCAGACGATGTCAGTGCTATATAAATACATAATAATAATATGGTAGGACATTAGACTATGGCTATGGTAGGATTCGATTGTGAGCTCCTCTGAGGACAGTCAGTGACATGACTATGTACTCTGTAAAGTGCTGCAGAAGATGTCCGTGCTATGTAAATACATAATAATAATATGGTAGGACATTAGACTATGACTATGGTAGGATTAGATTGTAAGCTCCTCTGAGGACAGTCAGTGACATGACTATGTACTCTGTAAGGTGCTGCAGAAGATGTCAGTGCTATATAAATACATAATAATAATAATATGGTAGGACATTAGACTATGGCTATGGTAGGATTAGAGTGTGAGCTCCTCTGAGGACAGTCAGTGACATGACTATGTACTCTGTAAAGTGCTGCAGAAGATGTCAGCGCTATAGAAATACATAGTAATAATATGGTAGGACATTAGACTATGACTATGGTAGGATAAGAGTGTGAGCTGCTCTGAGGACAGTCAGTGACATGACTATGTACTCTGTAATGTGCTGCAGAAGATGTCAGTGCTATAGAAATACATAATAATAATATGGTAGGACATTAGACTATGACTATGGTAGGATTAGAGTGTGAGCTCCTCTGAGGACAGTCAGTGACATGACTATGTACTCTGTAATGTGCTGCAGACGATGTCAGTGCTATATAAATACATAATAATAATATGGTAGGACATTAGACTATTACTATGGTAGGATTAGAGTGTGAGCTCCTCTGAGTACAGTCAGTGACATGACTATGTACTGTACTCTGTAAAGTGCTGCAGAAGATGTCAGTGCTATATAAATACATAATAACAATATGGTAGGACATTAGACTATGACTATGGTAGGATTAGACTGTGAGCTCCTCTGAGGACAGTCAGTGACATGACTATGTACTCTGTAAAGTGCTGCAGAAGATGTCAGTGCTATATAAATACATAATAATAATATGGTAGGGCATTAGACTATGGCTATGGTAGGATTAGAGTGTGAGCTCCTCTGAGGACAGACAGTAACATGACTATGTACTCTGTAATGTGCTGCAGACGATGCCAGTGCTATATAAATACATAATAATAATATGGTAGGACATTAGACTATGACTATGGTAGGATTAGATTCTGAGCTCCTCTGAGGACAGTCAGTGACATGACTATGTACTCTGTAAAGGCAAAAAGGAACAATTAGATGGTTAGAGTCATAAATAACAACTTCAAAAAGGGCTTCATTTATAAGACTGCATTCTAAACAGCAGCCATGACGGTCTCGTGTAAAATCTGCTTTGTTGAGGTGGAAAACAAGGAGAAGTAATGAACGTTTTATTTTTTCTAGCACTAAAACCCGATCAGCATTGTTTCCCCAGCCAGATTAAACTGTTTTGGCTTCTGTGTACTTTTCAGGAGAAGAAGCCAAATCCCACAAGCTGTTGGACAAGCTCATTTGAATAGACAACAGAACTATTTTTTTAACACTTAGGCCCATATGCAATTCCCTTTTTCTCCTGAGTTTTCTCCCAGGTGATATTTTCACACCCTATCAATGGCACGCCTTTTAAACCCGCAGCAAGCAAGAAAATACTGAAAATAATTTTGGCAGCAGTTTTTCGGTATGTTTTCCACTCCAAGGTGCTGAAAAGTTATATTAAATGGAGGATGAAAAATGATCTCCTAGAAGAAGACTCAAGAGAAAAAAGTGAATTGCATATGAGACTTGTTGCAAAGCAGAAACAGAGAAACAGACAATTTCTTAGTAGGACAAGTTCTCTGTTTATCTCACCATGTGGCATGTCACGTCGGGTATGCTTTAACCTCCCCGGCGTTCTATTGAGATCGCCAGGGAGGCTGCGGGAGGTTTTTTTTTTTATTAAAAAAAAACTATTTCATGCAGCCAACTGAAAGTTGGCTGCATGAAAGCCCACTAGAGGGCGCTCCGGAGGCGTTCTTCCGATCGCCTCCGGCGCCCAGAATAAACAAGGAAGGCCGCAATGAGCGGCCTTCCTTGTTTTGCTTAGATCGTCGCCATAGCGACGAGCGGAGTGACGTCATGGACGTCAGCCGACGTCCTGACGTCAGCCGCCTCCGATGCAGCCCTTAGCGCTGGCCGGAACTTTTTGTTCCGGCTGCGCAGGGCTCAGGCGGCTGGGGGGACCCTCTTTCGCCGCTACTCGCGGCGAATCGCCGCAGAGCGGCGGCGATCAGGCAGCACACGCGGCTGGCAAAGTGCCGGCTGCGTGTGCTGCACTTTATTTGAAGAAAATCGGCCCAGCAGGGCCTGAGCGGCAGCCTCCGGCGGTGATGGACGAGCTGAGCTCGTCCATACCGCTCAGGAGGTTAATGCTGAGCTTTTCGCTTCCCACCCAAATCGTGCCCAGTTTGTTGCCAGCAAAGTCTAGCGCCCTGCTTCTATCTCCCTCCAGCAGGGTGTGTGGGAAAGGAGGGAAGAAGTGAGCATTTCCTATCTGCAATTCTTTTCTGGAGGATTTGCCGGGGAGCGATCTGTGAAAAGCAAAGCGAGCAGCGAGAGCAGGGAACTCCGAGTAAAATTATAAATAGCGGAGCGTGCGGCTGACCCGGCGTGCAGGGATAAGAAGGAGGGGGCGAGCGGTGAAAACACGGCATGGAGGAAGGATAAGCTGCTGGTAGTACGTAGGACGGGGGAACACGGGAAAAACAACGCATTCAAACAAGAGGCTCTGGTTAAGCCCTTTATGAATGGAGAGGTTTAGTGCTGCGGCCTTCTTATCAGGTGATCACCATTAGCTGAGGGTGCTCATCAGCTAAGTGCGCAGCAGTGCAGCTACCACAGGAGCGCCCATCTCTCGCTGCAGCACTGGCTCCTTGCTGTTCCCTTCTGATGATTGGTAGAGCCGGCTCTGTCTGTCAACTCACTGGCATCTCATTGGTGCAGATAATGAAGTGGATGATGTGACATTCTTAGCAGCTCTCTAACATGTGACCGGTGATGATGTCATCATACACCCGCGACCTCAGCACACACACCATGTAACCTATGATGACATCATCATACATGTGCGCCCTCAGCATACAGGGGATGCACCAGGAAGTGATGTTCAAATTTGCCAAAATTTTGAGTTTGACTTCTTGAAGAGTTAGGCCTGGGTGCGCTTCTGCAGTGATCGCCGGCGACCGGCAAAGTGCTGCAACACTTGGCGCTTTATACAGCGCTGCGTAGTATGTTGGGGTTTTATAAATACAATAAATAAATAACACTGGAGCCCTATGGGGTGGATCCACCTGCAGGAGCAATTGCAAACTGCCACGTGCAGCATTCTGGGAGGGATCCCGGAGTGATCACATTACCGGCTGCAGAGCCAAATCGCAAACGCTCTGGGAAATGGGTTGGAAATCATAGTGCTTCCGGGGTTGGGAATTGTGATCGTTTCACGATTCCATGGAAAGCTCTGTCAGTGCGTTCCTAGCTTTAGATCAGGGGTCTCAAACTCAATTTACCCGGGGGCCGCAGGAGGCAAAGTCAGGATGAGGCTGGGCCGCATAAGGGAGTTCACGTGTCCCCGCCGCAAAACGAGGGCTGCAGAGCCCCCAAATTGCCCCGGGGGCAATCCGCCGGCATTTCCTGGAAGGGGCAGAGCTTTCAGCTTCAGCTCTGCCCCTCCTGACGTCAATCGCGGCGGATCGCCGCCTCTGCCCGCCCACTCTAAACATAAAAAAAAAAATTGGGAAAATAGGAAAAAATGCCAGGAATCTTCATACAGCCATATTACGGCTGTATAGCGATACCTGGCCAAAGCGCTGCGGCTGCGTATGGACCCCCTGGAAACTCTGTCAGGAAATGTATTGCTCTTTCTTTTGATACATGTAAAATTACACTACCGTTAGGCTTGCTACTAAAAGTGACATTTACCGCATTTAAAAGTATACTATTTTCCTTCGAAACTTTAAAATCGATTTTCTCAAAAACTATAAGGTCTTTTTGAAAAATTGTTTTTTCCTCTTATTCCTAATGATCTCCTTAACATATCCTGCAAATTTAGGGTTTCTAGCATTTAAGGTGGATTTGCTATTAACCATTAAAGTCGGCGGGTTTTTAAATGTGTATTTTTTTCCTTTGCAACTTTAAAATCGATTTTCTCAAAAACTATAAGGCCGATTTGAAAATTTTTTTTTTTCCTCTTGTAGCCACTGGGGGCCCCTACAAGCTCTGGGGCCTTGGGGCCACAAAATATTGTATCGCGGGCCGCAAATGGCCCGCGGGCCGCGAGTTTGAGACCCCTGCTTTAGATGTTGGCAAATTCAAAGGGCAGCATGGTGGCATGGTGGTCAGCACCCTTTTCTTGCCGGTTCAATTTCTGACTTATTTATTATGTACTAGCTGATTGCCCGGCGTTGCCTGGTTATGTCTTTGGCTGGTGTTGGCTCCGCCCACGTGTTCTAACCCTAACACACAATTACTCAATGACCTAGTTTGTGAGCTTTGCAAGCTTTGGCATCAATAATTTGCATGGAAATGAAACAAATCTGATTGGCTGTGGCTCCACCCCTTTTTGAATTTGAACCCCAGTCACCCAATTGCCAACTGTACCAGGTTTGAGGCTTGTGCCATTAACAGTGCAAGAATGGCAGCAATTAAATATTCCCCTTAAAAATCAATAGGTGAATTTTGATTGGCTTTTGTAGGCTCCACCCACTTTTCTGAATATTAATCCCAGTCACCCAGTAACCAACTGTGCAAAGTTTGAGAACCCTGCCATTAACAGTGTAAGAATGGTTGCAGTTTACATTTTCCCACTGAAATTTGTATTTGTCTCCGCCCACTTATGACCCGGCGTTGCCCGGGTATGTATTTGGCTGGTGTTGGTTGTGCCTACTTTTCTAACCCTAACACACAATTAATCAATTACCAAGTTTGTGAGCTTTGCGGTCTTTGGCATCAATAATTTGCATTGAAATGAAACAAATCTGATTGGCTGTTTGTGGCTCCACGCCCTGAGTTTAAAACCCAGCCACCCAATGACCAAATCTACCAGGTTTGAGGCTTGTGCCATTAACAATCCAAGAATGGCAGCAATCAAATATTCCATTTGAAAATCAATAGGTTAATTTTGATTGGCTTTTATAGACTCCACCCACCTTTCTGAATATTAATCTCAGTCACCCAGCGACCAACTCTGCAAAGTTTGAGAACCCTGCCATTAACAGTGTAAGAATGGCTGCAGTTTACATTTTCCAGTGAAATTTGTATTTGTCTCTTTTTGGTTATGAGATTAAAAAGTAACCTATATGTTATTCCAGGTAATGTACTATGTGTGTGCCAAATTTCATTCAAATCCGTTCAGCCATTTTTGCGTGATCGAGTAACAAACATCCAAACGTTCCCATTTATTATATTAGTAGGATATCTTTATTTTCTGGGCCCCCTTCTGTTCTCCATATACACTTCTTCAATTGGCAAACTTATCTCCTCCCTGGGCTTCAAATACCAACTTTATGGCGATGACACTTATATTCACCTCCATACCCCCGATATCTAATCCACCACCAGATTATTAACATAGAGTCTGTATGTTCTCCCTATGTTTGTGTGGGTTTCCCTCAGGCTTTGTTATTTCCTCCCACATGTCGAAAACATAACAATGAGCTAATTGTCCCACCCACCACCACCAAAATTGGTGTTACAGTACGGTGGGGAATAGCGAATGAACTCCATTGAGCGTGTTAGAAACATTAAAGGACACTTGAAGTGAGAGGTATGTGGAGGCTGCCATATTTTTTACTTTTAGGCCTCTTTCACAGTGTGACGTTAAAGTTGCACGTTAGAAAATACTTTAGCGCAGAGTAACGCACAGCAATACTAAGTCTGTGTGACATTCACAGTGCACACGTTGCGTTGTGTATAACATGTAGCAACATTTAGAAAGTGCTGCATGCTGTGCGTTTAGCAATACATTTGCTGCGTTATGTGTGTTGCACATGCTCAGTAAGGTTTTTTTTTTATATGTAACGCATGCGCCGTTTTTGTTCCACAGGTATGCGACAAAAACGGCGCACCAAGAGACACATAACGCAGTGCAAAATAACGAACAACTTCATAACCTACATGCGCTGTGTTAGGGGCACGTTGTGCGACTTTAACGTTGCATCAAACACAATGTCCCACTGTAAAAGAGGCCTTAAAGAGAGTCTGAAGCGAGAATAAATCTCGCTTCAGACCTCATAGTCAGCAGGGGCATGTGTGCCCCTGCTAAACCGCCGCCATCCCGCGGCTAAACGGGGGTCCCTTATCCCCCGAAATCCCCTCCGAGCAGCGCATCCCCTCTTCCGGATTAAGGCAGGGCTAACCGCCGCAGCCCTGCCTCACGCGCGTCTGTCAGCGCGTATCTCCGCCTCTCCCCCGCCCCTCTCAGTCTTCCTTCGCTGGGAGGGGCGGGGGAGAGACAGTGCTGAGAGGCAGGGCTGCAGCCGATAGCCCTGCCTCAAGAGCAGCAAAATCTACGACCAAGTTGGTCGTTGATTTTGCAGGGGGGGGGGGGGGGTCGGGTGGTAAGGGACCCCCGTTTAGCCGCGGGATAGCGGCGGTTTAGCAGGGGCACACATGCCCCCTGCTGACTATGAGACAAGAAGCGAGATTTATTCTCGCTTCAGTGTCTCTTTAAAGGACATTTATCGTAAAAAAAAGTAGGCATTTAAAATCTGACAAAACCGACAGGTTTTGGGAAAATCCATCTCCTCATAGGGTATTTCAAGGGTTTGCTTTGTTTTCAACAGCATTTCCTGAGCAGCAGTTTAACTGCCAAAATAGCAAGATACCAGCCAGCCTCCCTAATCACTTGCACACTATTATGTCAGTTACATTTTGCAACTGCTGTTCAGGAAATGCTGTTGAAAACAAAGAAAGCCTTGAGAATCCCCCATGAGAAGATGGACTGGCCCAAAACCTGTCATCTGTCACATTTTTTAACTGCCTACTTTTTTCGCGATAGTGGTCCTTTAAGCAATCCTGCTGATCCTTTGCCTCTAATACTATTAGCCATAGCCCCAGAACAAGCATGCAGCAGATCAGCAGTTTCTGACATTATTGTCATATCTGACAAGATTAGCTGCATGCTTGTTTCTGGTGTATTTCAGACACTACTGCAGCCAAATAGATCAGCAGGGCTGCTAGGCAACTGGTATTGTTTAAAATGAAATAAATATGGCAGCCTCCATATTCTTCTCGCTTCAGTTGTCCTTTAAATATCCAGTGTGTTCTGTCAAGAGCTGGGGAAGGTGTCTGTGTTTTACAGATATGCGTAGATGTTTCCATTAGTGCGCTTCATTTACTACACAATTTCTTAAGATCGCAGTCGTCATGCCTGCTGAATTTTCATGCGATTTTCTTGCTATACAAAGTATAGTACAGGAAAAGCAGGTCGCAGTTGCACCCTAATACGATTTTTCTGTCATTCTAAATATTTTTCCCGGCTTTTTTTTCCCCTCCAGTCAGAAATTGCGCATGCACTGTGATTGCGACATATACCTGACAAATCATGTCGGAATAGCGGCACATTTGCTGTTGGGTCCACATTTCTTAGCCCATAGGTTAGTTAGAGGAAGATGGAGGGTGTGTTTGAATCAGGGGCATAACTAGGTCCCCCCGGGCCCCCCTGCAGAAATTCTCTAGCCTCTGATGTGACTTCCTGTATAAACAGGAAGTGACATCAGACACTAGAGGGAGAAGCGTCCTCGTTGGAGCACACGGAAGGTAAGTAGCTGCCACTGCCCCGCCGCTGCACAGATCAAGGTATTGATGCTGGAGCTGAGCGCAGAGGGGAGAGCCCGAGGTGAGGGAGGGGGGGGGGACCATCCCCCCTCCCCGCCGAATTGCTGCAGGGCTTTCCCCTCATGCTGCATCCCCTCCAACCCCCACAAAACGGCCCTGAGCGGGCCCCCCACGAAGGCAGGAGCTGCAGGGCATATTGTTACGCCAGTGATTCAAATGAAATCTCCCCAAAATTGGCTTTTATCCTTGTTTCCGCCAGGAATTCTTACTTTCTGTAATGTACGCATTTGCGGGCGTGTAAACATATGAGATTTAGCAACTTTAATAAACCTGCTGGAAAATAATGACAGTTTATTAAAGCATTTCCCCATCCGCATTATGCTAAGTGTAAAGATGAAAGGACTTTCCCCTGTAAAATGCTGGTGTGGTTAGGATGTAATAATCAGACAGGAAAGCAGAGAAGTGATATAATGCTTTGTGTACGTTGGCCCGGGAGGATTGCGAAACACCAACCATAATGCAGCTATTCCAACAATTAACGTAATGAGGAAAAATGCAGAGACGCCGGCTTACGGGAGAGAGAGTCACAGGTATACAGGACAAATACGGGGGGGGGGGCTGGGGGCTCTAAGGAGTATCTGCACTCAAGGAAATGACACTGCAGAACTCTCAGCAAGGCCAAGCTTAAATAGAGTCTGAAGCGAGAATAGATCTTGCTTCAGACCTCATATATAGCAGGGGCATGCGTGCCCCTGCTAAACCGCCGCTATCCCGCGGCTTAACGGGGGTCCCTGTCCCCCCAAATCCCCTCCGTAATGCAGGGGAGTGCTTCCGCATTGGGGCAGAGCTAACCGCCGCAGCCCTGCCCCACTCGCGTCTGTCAGCGCGTATCTCCGCCTCTCCCCCGCCCCTCTCAGTCTTCCTTCACTGAGAGGGGCGGGGGAGAGGCGGCGATGCGCGTCTGATAGTTGCGCTGAGAGGCAGGGCTGCAGCCGTTAGCCCTGCCTCCAGGAAGCATAATTTACGACCAACCTTTGCGACCAACTTTTGCGGGGGGTGGGTTGGGGGGTCAGGGACCCTCGTTTAGCCGCGGGATAGCGGCGTTTTAGCAGGGGCACACGTGCCCCTGCTATATACGAGAGCTGAAGCGAGATTTAGTCTCGCTTCAGTGTCTCTTTAAAGGACACCCAAGGCGAAAATAAACTAATGAAATCAACGATCGTATCTATCCTCCTTCTCCTAAAAAATGACTTTTTAAGATATTCCACAGTTTTATTTTATGTTTAAATCTGCTTTTTAAGTTTTAACTGTTTTATTGTGTTTGCTCAATGACACATTCATTGAAGTATGCCAGAGCTAAAATTTATGAACTATTCACCCTTTTTCTCTCTTTCCTGCTCTCAGAAGCCATTTTCTGTTAGGAAAGTGTTTTATAGTTGGAATTTCGTATCAGTGAGGGTCACACTTCCTTCACTTCCTGAGTCAGTGAAGAATAAAAAAGGAAACCGAGAGCCCAATATAGTGTAGTATGTATTGGAATAAGGAGAATATTTAGATGTAAGTAAATATACTTACAAACCAGGGTTACCATCTAGGCAACCACTGTATAGGCAGGTGAGGAGATTAGACCTGTCCTCACTCAGGACTAAAGGTGCCCATACACTCGTCAGATTGGCAGCAGATAGATAAGAAATGCATCTGATGATCTATCTGACGTGTTTTTAGAACATTTTTTACCAGGATAGAATTCCAATAAATTTCAGTTTGAAATCTATTGAAATTCGATCTGATAGCATTTTTTTGCCATCAGATTTCCATTAGGGCCCTTTTCCACCAGCGCGTTTGCGCTGGCTGAATCGCAAAAACGCAAACCGCTAGCGATTTTACAATCACTACGGTTTGCTTTTTAACATAGGAATCGCGGTAGGTAATTTCCACTACCGCGATTCGTTTTTTACTTGATCACGCCGCGGAGCGACTTTTGCCGCGATTTTGCTATGCAATGCATAGCATAGCAAAATCGCGGCCGCGAACGTCGGGGAATCGCCGCTAATTGCGATTCAGCAATCGCTAGCGTTCAGCGTGAACGCTAGCGATTGCTAGTGGAAAAGGGCCCTTAGGGCCAATGCAAAATGATAAGCAATCTCATCAGATCGACCTAGATTTTCCACCCTGCCAGTTCGATGGAAATCCATCGAAATCAATCAAAATCGGCCGTCGATCGGTCGATTGGCCAACCGATTTGCAATCGATCGATCGATTTCGATCGATCGGTCGGCCAGAAAATCGGCTGAATGTATGGGCCCCTTTAGATGTCGTTCTCTGTAGATCAGGAAATAAGGGTATAGACCCTCCTCCACCCGGGGTGCACACTGGTATTGTAGATAGAGAACAGAGGCGCGAAAAGGATAAAATATGCTAAAATTGTTAGGGAGGCGGTGGTGGACTCACCATCCCCAAACAGACACAAAGCTGTCGATTATCAACGAGAAAATGTATTCACATTCTCCAAATATTACAGGCAACGCGTTCCGCTGGTATATTCCCGCTTCCTCAGGCAACACATGAGGAGTATCACACAGCAAGGAATCTAGTCAACGCTTAGCGCCTCTGTCTGAGTCAGGACTGAGTCAGCCACTTACATACCTGATATATAACTCTTTCAGGCAGAGAAAGAAAAAAAGGAACACAGCCTAGTTATTTGTGTGCTTGGCACTGTACATACACATTAGTAACACACATGTGAACCTCATGAGGTAGATTCCTCTATTTAATATCATACCCTTGGGTTTTCAATCAAAACATCAAACCACCAAAAGAAAAGGGAAAACCTATTTGGTAATATATCCAGGACAATCTGAATCTCAATAGTTCAAATTCATAATCTTTATTAGCAGACAAACAACAATATTTATAAAAACAATTAAAATCGATCTCTTGGTGCGTGTCAAACGTTATTGGCACTATCCACCTCAGGAACACAATTCTAAGCAAATCACATTATAATAGTATAATATACAGTTCATAGGGCTGGGTGCCACCAAATGTGCATAATTGTGCAAATAACCATCCTCTACAGGGATAAAGTGCCGCTGTGCATACAAGTATACGTCAGAGAAACATTCAAAAGTCTAAAAAGGTCAAAAAATCAAAAAATACATATATATATATATATATAGATGCTATGTACATGCCCACGACCACGCCCAACAGCGTGGGCGCACGCATATACACAGCAAGTGAAGATACAAAATATAATAAATGAATGGATACTACTAGTATCCCCAAGTGTCCACTTGCACATAAACAAACCAAACTGTGCTAATTGACCCTCCTGTTTTGCACTACAAAATAAAGTGCTATGTGCTACATAATATGCTGCCAACCTAAAATCACATTTGTATCTTCACTTGCTGTGTATATGCGTGCGCCCACACTGTTGGGCGTGGGCATGTACATAGCATCTATATATATATATATATATATATATATATATATATATATATATATATATATATATATATACACACCGTATATTCCGGCGTATAAGACGACTGGGCGCATAAGACGACCCCCCAACTTTTCCAGTTAAAATATAGAGTTTGGGATATACTCGCCGTATAAGACTACCCCTCTTCCAACGCACACCAAATTAAAATAAAAATAAAAAAATCATGTACTGCTGCTGTGTATGAACAGATACTGGTGCTGTACTGTATGTGTTACCCAGTATATAACAGTATATAGTTAATTGACTTGTTGCATTGGTCAACTCTCCTTCAGTAGACTGGTCAGCTCTCCTTGTCTACCTGTTTATCAGAGTGGTATGGAAGAATAGATTGCGCTCAGCAGTGAGATCTGAGAGGCGGTAACAGGATAGGGCGTATCACCCGGCATCAATGACATCTGGCGTATAAGACGACCCCTGACTTTTCAGAAGATTTTCAAGGGCTAAAAAGTAGTCTTATACGCAGGAATATACAGTATATATATATATATATATATATATATATATATATATATATATATATATGTGTATTTTTAGATTTTTTGACCCAGCCCTATGAACTGTATATTATACTATTATAATGTGATTTGCTTAGAATTGTGTTCCTGAGGTGGATAGTGCCAATAACGTTTGACACGCACCAAGAGATCGATTTTAATTGTTTTTATAAATATTGTTGTTTGTCTGCTAATAAAGATTATGAATTTGAACTATTGAGATTCAGATTGTCCTGGATATATTATTTTTGGCCCAAATAGGTTTTCCCTTTTCTTTTGGTGGTTTACTGTACATACACATGTCTATCTCATCATGTCACATGTCACTTCGGGTATCCTTTAATCCTTTCCAATCCTATGTCTGCGATTGGCCTTTACCAGTATAGGTCCAATGTCAGTTATAGTCCAAACTAGGAAAAATAGCTGCTGCTAGGTGGCGCTAAAGTCAGACACTTTGCATGCCACCGACCTCATCCTTTGCCCTTTTTGTCATTGTGTGATCAGCACCCATGTGCAATGTAGAGTGGAGTCAGGCCTGGTACACCCATGATGCCAAGTGAGGCGACTTCCTCAGGTGGCAGAAACAGGAAGTGAAGAGAGTGCCTGGCCAACCTACATTGGGGGCAACTGTACCTGGCTAACCTATACTGGGGGCAACTGTACCTAGCTACCAATACTGGGGGTCCCTACAACTGGCTACCTACCTATACTGGGGGCAAATGTACCTGGCTAACCTATACTAGGAGTTACTGTACCTAGCTACCAATACTGGGGGCACCTATATCTGGCTAGCTACCTATACTGAGGGTGTTTTTGGGGGGTTCATTGCAGCTACAGTATAACGTGCGGTGCAAATTGTCTGGTGCTATGCGGTCATTCCAATTAATAATAATATACGATAGTATACAATCCTCAGAATGGGTCAGCACCTCCAAACATTTATAGCTCTCGTATTGTAAAAATAGGTCATGATTTCAATCCATTAAAAGCTTACAGCAGAAAATGAAGGCAGTGGCATGCCTAGGGAACACCGCACACAGCACAACAAGCTGCTTTTCCCCAATGATGCTCTCCTGCCTCCCCCTCCTCACTCACTGTCAGGCACCGCACACAGCACAACAAGCTGCTTTTCCCCAATGATGCTCTCCTGCCTCCCCCCTCCTCACTCACTGCCATACTTCTCACACAGCACAACAAGCTGCTTTTCCCCAATGATGCTCTCCTGCCTCCTCCCTCCCTCCTCCCTCCTCACTCACTGTCAGACTCCTCACACAGCACAACAAGCTGCTTTTCCCCAGTGCTGCTCTCCTGCCTCCCCTCCTCACTCACTGTCAGACACCGCACAACAAGCTGCTTTTCCCCAGTGCTGCTCTCCTGCCTCCCCTCCTCACTCACTGTCAGACTCCTCACACAGCACAACAAGCTTCTTTTCCCCAATGATGCTCTCCTGCCTCCTCTCTCCTCACTCACTGTCAGACTCCTCACACAGCACAACAAGCTGCTTTTCTCCAATGATGCTCTCCTGCCTCCCCCCCCCTCTCCTCACTCACTGTCAGACTCCTCACACAGCACAACAAGCTTCTTTTCCCCAATGATGCTCTCCTGCCTCCCCCCTCCTCACTCACTGTCAGACTCCTCACACAGCACAACAAGCTGCTTTTCCCCAATGATGCTCTCCTGCCTTCCTCCTCCTCACTTACTGCCAGACTCCTCAAGCTGCTTTTCCCCAATGATGCTCTCCTGCCTCCTCCCTCACTGTCAGACGCCTCACACAACACAACAAGATGCTTTTCCCCAATGCTGCTCTCCTGCCTCCCACTCCTCACTCACTGTCAGACTCCTCACACAGCACAACAAGCTGCTTTTCCCCAATGATGCTCTCCTGCCTCCCGCCTCCTCACTCAGTGTCAGACTCCTCACACAGCACAACAAGCTGCTTTTCCCCAATGATGCTCTCCTGCCTGCCCCCTCCTCACTCACTTTCAGACTCCTCACACAGCACAACAAGCTGCTTTTCCCCAATGATGCTCTCCTGTCTCCTCCCTCCTCACTCACTGTCAGACTCCTTACACAGCACAACAATCTGCTTTTCTCCAATTATGATCTCTTCACCTCACTCTCCTCTTGCTTCTCCTCCTACTCTGACTGCATGCTGTTAGTGTAAACACAGTACAAACATGTTTCACCTTGCTTCCGGCCCTGGTGGTGTAGGCCTTCTCAATCACCTTTTTATCGTTTGCACTCGTTACACATCTCATTTCCAGGGGCGTAGCAATAGGGGGTGCAGAGGTTGTGACCGCATTGGGGCCCTTGGGCCAGAAGGGCCTTCCCTCAACTGCAGTATTAGCTTTCTATTGGTCCTGTGATCATAATAATCCCTTCTATAGATGCTTTGAATATTGGTAATCATTAACAAACTGTTTCCCATTCCCTTCTTGCACCTCTGACACTGTAGTTGCCATTGGCAGGTTCTGGTGCCCCGAATCAATTGTTATGTATAGAGTGCTTGGGGGGCCCCATTGTAAAACTTGCATCGAGGCCCACAGCTCCTTAGCTACGCCACTGCTCATTTCAGACATGAACTAAGGGATTTGAGTAAAGAGTTGCAAACCAGTGGATGTGTATTCCACACACCCTGGAATTCAATAAACACCGGCTACCGGAAACATTTTTAATAGCACCATATTTACAGTTCCCTCACTAAGCAAATATACTGCGTCATACAGAGTTCAGGCCTTCCTGGTGTTCTCATGGAATAACCGTCTCACCGGCCTCCCTCCAAAACTCGCTCACTCCAGTTTCAGCCAGAGAAACAGGTCGGCCGGAGGACTGCTGCAGCCTGATGCGTAGATTTTCCACCGCGATAGTCTGGCATCTTCCTTGTTGTCCCGGAAGCTTCAGTCAATATATCTCAGCTTCCTGCTTTATAGATCTGTCGCCTACATTTGCCCATCAGCCTTCGATTGAGAGATGTGGCCCCACTGAGGCTCCGATCCTCTCTATGTCCTAGCTTTTCCCGCTAGCTAGTCAGAAGATTAGCCCAGGCCTGTCTGGTGACCTCACCTTCTCAGGGAGCCAAGAACTGAAATCCCAGCTTCCCTCTACACAGGAGGACCACATGTGACATGTTTAATCTTAAAGAGGCCCTGTCATGACATGTTGTAAAATGCAGCCGTCCCCAGGCCTTATACACTATATTACTTAGGTGAACCTCGCCATTTCTTATTCCTTTCTTCTGCTTTCACACCTTGCCTCAACCAGCCTACCTCATTACACTTGTCACTGTTCACATGTTTTTACTTCTTTGCCTATATCATCCTTTTAGTCTTGGCTATCACATCATTCACTATTAATACCCTACCTCTCAGCACCTTGCACCTTATTTCTTGTTGAGCCTTTGTTCTTATCCAATATGCACGTTTCTGACTCATGTAATGTATTGTTTTCTGATTGATGGACTTATTGGTACTAGCACCTTATCTTCGTATAGCATTAGTTAGGATATTTCTTGTCGGTACAGCATTTTCCCTATATGTAGGAGTGCGCCCCTCCCTATATATTGTGTGGTTCAGTATTAACTCAATTTATTTATATTGTTACTATACCTCAATACTGAACTAATCTCTTTTCACGCGATGTTTTGAGAAGGGTTAACTATTCAATATTTATGATGTCATATTGCGTATGTTTTGCTGTATCCCTTGTTTGTGAGGCAACCAGAATAATTGTCATTATTGGGGGCCATTTTCAGGCATGGACACGGCTTGCTTTGTTTTAGATGTTTTTAATTTTCAATTTTTGGCTTAAAGAGAACTCAAGGTGTGTTTAAAGAATGTTATCTGCATACAGAGGCTGGATCTGCCTATACAGCCCAGCCTCTGTTGCTATCCCAAACCCCACTAAGGTCCCCCTGCATTCTGCAATCCCTCATAAATCACAGCCGTGCTGTGAGGCTGTGTTTACATCTGCTGTGTCAGTCTCAGCTGCTCTCCCGCCTCCCTCATAGCTCTGGTCCCTGCCCCCATCCCTTTACTCCAATCAGCAGGGAGGGAAGGGATGCAGGCGGGGACTGGAGTTCTGCAGGAGGCGGGGAGAGCAGCAGACTGACACTATAGAGATAAGCACAGCCAGCTCTGACAAGCTGTTTGTCAGCAGCGTGGCTGTGATTTATGAGGGATTGTAGAGTGCAGGTGGACCTTAGGGGGGTTTGGGATAGCAACAGAGGCTGGGCTGTATAGGCAGATCCAGCCTTTGTATGCAGATAACATTCTTCAAACCCACCTCGGGTTCTCTTTAAATAAAGATATATTATACTTCATTGATTCCTTGGTCCAATTAGTGCTCATTATTACCTTACATATAGAGGGATTGCTTTTCTTTTTGTTGTACATATGTTCTATGTTGGGTCTGTGACCTCTTCCCCCCCTTAAAAATATATGTGACAAGCAATATTAATTGCCTAATTATGCATGCTCGCTTTTCTTTCTTGTTTTAAATATTCAAAAAGTTCCCTGTCTTCATTCTTCACTTTTTGACTGTGGCCGTCTTGTGGCCAAATAGTAAAACTACACCCACATCCACTTTTTATTAAATAAATACATTTTTTAACATTTAAAATTAGCTGTTTACCTCCCACATCAAAAAATACCCAAATAAAATTTTTAATAAAAAAAAAAATGACAATAATAATAAAAAAACGCCACAAATAGTTACCTAAGGGTCTAAACTTTTTAAATATGCATGTCAAAGGAGCATATTAATATAATTTTTAAATTATGGGCTTGTAAATAGTGATGGACGCAAATTGAAAAAATGCACCTTTATTTCCAAATAAAATATCGGCGCCATACATTGTGATAGGGACATAATTTAAATGGTGTAATAAGTGGGACAAATGGGCAAATACAATACATGGGTTTTAATTATGGTAGCATGGATTCATTTCAAACTATAATGGCCAAAAGCTGAGAAATAATGATTTTCTTCCATTTCTTTCTTAATCCTGTTAAATGGATTTAGAATAAATTCTCAGCAATATGTATCACCCAAAGAAAGCCTAATTGGTGGCGGAAAAAACAAGATATAGATCAATTCATTGTGATGAGTAGTGATAAAGTTATTGGCAAATGAATGGGAGGTGAAAGTTGCTCAGATGCAAAAAAAATAAACAACCCTTCGTGGTTAAAGGACTTACGAGGCCAACGGAGGAAAAAAAGTTAATTACCTGCATCGTCGTTTCAGGCGCGGAGGATGCCGTCCGCGCCCTCCGTGCCGATCCGCCGGGTCCCCCCGCTCATTATCCCCCCGGCCCGGCTCCCGCTCTCCTGCATCTCCAAAGATGGCCGCTTCCTCTGGCCACGGCTGCGCAGTCCACCTGGCCGCGAGTGCGGCTGCGCAGCCCAAGAGCCAACCCCCCCGATCCACGCTACTTAGCGTGGATCGGGGAGGTTGGCCCTAGAGCTGCGCAGCCGCACTAAAAGGCCAGAGGAAGCGGCCATCTTTGGAGAGGCAGGAGAGCCCGACCCGGGCCGTGGGGTCGGGAGCCGGCCCGGGGGGGATAATGAGAGGGGGGACCCGGCGGATTGGCACGGAGGGCGCGGACGGCGTCCTCCGTGCCTGAAACGACGATGCAGGTAATTAACTTTTTTTCCTCCGTTGGCCTCGTAAGTCCTTTAAAGAGGAGCTCTTTTTTGTATAAAAGCATAATAATTGTGATAATTGTAATGAAATCACAATCCTTTATGCGGGACCTGTTTCTTTCACAACAGTCCCATGTGGCAGCTGCTCAATAAGCACTGCCACGCCAGGAGGATCACATAGTTTAGCAGAAACCCAGAAACCAGTAGCTGAAATAACCTGGACAAACATACTAATCAGCTTCTTAACCACTTGAGGACCGAAGACTTACACCACCCAGTGATAAGATAAAAAAAACTTTCCGTTCAAATGGCAGCGTTAATGCCACAGCGGAAATCCATTTATTTCTGGCAGTTTCCTGTCGGCCAAGAGCAACGGTAGAATGCCAGCATTTGACACTAGTGTTGTCCGGATCATGAACGATTCGGATCTTTGATCCGAATCTATTTTATGAGTCGATCATCCGAATCATCAAAATGAACGATTCGGATCGCAAAAGGGGCGGGGCCAGGAGCGACACGCCCCCTCTCAGCGGGCAGCGGGGTCCTGGAAGCAGGGATCGCTCTGTTGGATGGGAGGCAGCCTTGCAGGGAGACAGGTAGATGAGAGAGAGGGGACATGGGTGCCACTGCCAGATATGTGTAGAGCACACATACTGGCTGCAAAGTGCTGCCCATTATAGGCTGGCTGTTCCGTAGTGCTGCACAGTGATCACATTGGAAGCTTTTGGCTCAGCACAGCTCAGTAACTTTGCAGGCACTGTGATTGCTTTGCAATATGATCCTCCTGCACTCGGCACTAAACAGCTGCACTTATCTTCTGGGAATGCTTTCTTTCACTGTGCGACCTTTTCTTTCAAAGTGTACAGATGAACATATAGGTGAAATATATGTAAAGCATATGACTTCAGCATGTGGGTATTACGTGCAAACATTTCTGCTCTCTGCTCGTCCCTCCTCCCTTCTCTGTCCACTCCCTGCCCTCTGTCCATCTTCTCCTCTTCTCTGTGTGTCCACCCCCTTCTCCTTCTCCTGTCCACAGACCTGTCCTGCTGTTCATTTCACCCCCGAATGCTTCCGGTAGTAAAATGATCCGAGATTCGGATCAAAGATCCGGATCTCTTCAATGATCCGATTCGAATCATCCGGATCATTGAAAAGATCCGAACTTCCCATCTCTATTTGACACTGGTGTGAATTTCACCTGATGTTGTTTTGCTAGAAACAGCTCCACCATGTGGCTGTCTCCAACATTGCACTGAATTAAGCCTTCTTAACCATTTTAGCCTGCAGGTATTTTTCACCTTGTGGATGAGAGGAATTTTCACCTGTCAGCGCTTCTCCCTTATAACTTTATCACTACTTATCACAGCAAAATGATCTATACCTTGTTTTTTCCGCCACCAATTAGGCTTTCTTTGGGTGGTAAATTATGCTAAGAATTGTTTTACTCTAAATGCATTATAATGGGAATAATAAGAAAAAAATGGAAAAAATGCATTATTTTTCAGTTTTCAGCCATTAGTTTTAAAATAATTCATGCTACCATAATTAAAATCCACACATATTATTTGACCATTTGTCCCAGTTGTTGCAACATTAAAATTATACCCTTAGTGTAATGTTTGGTGACAATATTTTATTTGGAAATAAAGGTTAATTTTTTTCAGTTTTACATCCATTGCTAATTTTTAGCCCATTATTTATTAATTATATGCCCTTTTGACATAGATAATAATTTATTTTTATTCCCCAAAGTCAGTAGGTGTGTTTTACTACTTGGCCACTAGATGTCCCTGCTGAGCAAAAATCCCATTAGCGTACAATGTACGCTAATTGGGATACAATGTATCACAGCATTGTAACCAGGGAAGTGACGTAGGCTTCCATCGGAAGCCTCCAATCACATTGCCGGCATGGAGATTATAAATGTTTCCATTCATAAAATTAACAATCAGGCGGCGGAAACCGGTGGAAATCACGGCTCCATTTACACAATAAACACTGTTTTTGAACAAAAACTGTGTTTATTCTCGACTTTTGTCCCCTGCAGTCAATCCCCCCTGCTAGCAGCAGCAGCGCGATCACGGACATTTGCCCGCAGGATCGCCTGCAGACCCCCCAAACTGCAGGGACGTGACTAGCGTGTCCCTGCGGCTCTAGTTAAAGCATTAGGATCAGCCATACTAAGCCAGGGAAAAAAAAACACATATATAAGTAGATAAATACTTGATCTACTTACATAACACATGTATTGTACTGTCCACATTTTGATTTCAGTGAATTTTATATAGTAAAAGAAGGGAATTCTGTTCCTGGTGGGAACCATGTATTTTGCCCACAGTTTGAGGCTAAATCCTGATGTCATTTCTGCCCTTAACTTTTTTTTCTTTTCTCCTCCAATCGCTGAGTCGCCTCAGCCTTGCTTGTAAACACAAGTGAGCAGAGGATAGGCAGCTAGGCAGGGAAATAAATGGAAGACAATGGATATATTATAGATAAAAAGAACTCCCAGCATGCAACTGTTTGGCACTGACTATTAAAGGGCCAGTGCTCCTAAAGTATGTGATAACTCCAAACCATAACAGCAGAAATAGTTTTGAAAGTTTTGAATGCAGGATTAGCATCTTTATCACTTAATACACTCAGACCAGTTGCTGTTGAAATTTGATTTTTATGGTGACAATCCCGCTTTAAAATAGAAGGAAATTTGCAATAATTCAGCTATAAGTGAACATTTGTGGTTACCCACAATGCACCACTACGGAATATGCAAATGCATAGTTTAGGGCTTTCAAATAAGAAAAGGAGCACAGCATAAGTGTGTGTATGCTTGTAACTGTATATACACATGTCTATCTCATCATGGCACATGTCATCGCTGGTACACTTAAAGAGGAACTCCAGTGAAAATAATGTAGTAAAAAAAGTGCTTCATTTTTTACCATAATTATGTATAAATGATTTAGTCAGTGTTTGCTCATTGTAAAATCTTTCCTCTCCCAGATTCACATTCTGACATTTATTACATGGTGGCATTTTTACTGTGGGCAGGTTATGTAGCTGCTCCTAGCTGTTTTGGCTGTTAGAGACAGCTGTAAACCGCTATTTCCTGTCTGTGAACATTGTTACATTGTGGCAGTTTGCCCAGAGTACCGCGGGCCCAGAGCTTCTTGTGGGAGGGGTTTCAGCACTAAATCAGTCACACAGCGCCCCCTGATGGTCTGTTTGTGAAAATCATTATATTTCTCATGCAAAAGGGGGTATTAGCTACTGATTGGGATAAAGTTCAATTCTAGGTTGGAGTTTCTCTTTAAACTGCATGAATAAAGTCTGATTCCCAGTGTTGGTCACACTTGGCTGTACAAGTAAACATTTTCTTTTACCCAATTTTCAAAAGCCCCCCCCCCCCCCCCCCCCCTCCGGTGGTAAAAGTCTGTTCCAACAGCAGGACATTTGTCAGCAGGTAAAGCCAGACTGGTCCGCTGTGGGCAGAAGGGCGTCCTGTCACAAGCTGCCTAATACGTACAGCTGTGGCCGCAGGGCTGTCATCTATTACCAGTGACAGAATGACATTGCAAGCTGAGCTCGCCTCCCTCTGCCTCCTGCCGTCTCCCAGCCTCCCATGTCACACCAATTATAACCTGCTTTCTCCTTCTCTCTACAGAATCTCACTACCTGCTGGCTGCAGAGACCCTCATCTGCTCACAGATCCCCACCCCATCCTCAATGATATAAAGAACGCTGCCAGGAAGGGCTGGGCGGACCTCCAACCATCGCTATCTAAAATTAGCCCCCTTCGGAATGGTCAGTCGGAGATCGAGTGACATCTTCTAGAAGGGAGACGCAAGAAAGGGGGCGACCAGAGGGGGTGAGGGAGAGATCGCCGGGACGTAGGGCTGCGACACTCAGACGAGTCCTGGGGCCAACAACCGTTTTTAACCGTTAACAACACGAGAAGACCGGGGACATGTGACGCGAGGAGAAACCTGACACTCCGAACACAACCATTAAACTTGAGACTTCTTCAACGAGCCGCTTCTGGACTGGAGCTGCCTCGGGTACTTTCACCGGCCCGGTAAAAACTTTTAATCGGTGGTAGCGGCCAAAAGTGGAGACCATGGACTACTGGCTGGCGATTCTACTATGCCTTATGGCAGGTAAGTGACCTTATTGTGGTATGTTTGACCTGTTTCAAAGGGGAACGCCGTGAAATGTCATGAAAGTGCACATTAACGAGGGATATAAATGGTGATTTATACCTTTAAAGAGCCACTATTGCGAAAACTGTTAAATGCATGAGTATGCACACATAAAAGATGTCCCTTTCTCCCAAAGTAAAATCCACTGTAAATGACCTTTTTCCCATTTCGCTGGCAGTCACTCACAGTAGGTTGTCAACATCTGACAGATCTGACGGGATTTGGACTAGACAACCTCCTCATGGGGGATTCTTAATATTTCCTCTATTCTTTATAAAAGCAATCCCTGGAAAGGATCTATACAAAAATATTGTCTGGCCTGCCTACTCTCTATTTGCCAGTTGCGCTGAGTAACTATCAGGGTAGGAACACACTGGGCAGAATCGCATATGCGTTTTGCACTATGCGCTATGGAAAACGCATATGCGATTCTGCCTAGTGTGTTCCTACCCTCAGTCAGCATATGCTTTTAAAAATAAAGAAGACCCTGAGAATCCGCCATGAGGAGATGGACTGGTTCAAAACCTTTCATTTTACCACTTACTGTAAGTGACAACAACATAGGGGAAAAAAAGAGGGGCTGTCCCTCCAAAAGAGGGACAGTTGGGAGCTAGATTTATATGTTTCTTTCTTGCTTTGTACAGCATTATGGTATATGTTGTTGTTGTACAGATAATTGATATCAGGAAGGGGATACTGTTGTTTATCACATTCTGGATGTCTTTGAAAAATACATTTTTAAAGGAACACTTTCGGTCAAATCTTCCTGGAATTGATACTTTAGTTTTGAGTGCAGTTTGCTAAGTTGAATCACACGCTGGCTCCTCACACCTCGGATGGGTGTTGGGCCTCTAGTAATGAGATATCGTCACCTGAATTCCCATCTGTGTACAGCAGAAGCCACTACATTACCGGAGAATAGCGCCACATGCCAAACATGTAACCCTTTAAAGGGGAACTGAAGGGAGAGGTATACGGAGGCTGCCATGTTTATTTCCTTTTATTCAATACCAGTTGCCTGGCAGCCCTGCTGATCCTCTGCCTCTAATACTATTATCCATAGCCCCTGAACAAGCATGCAGCAGATCAGGTGTTTCAGACTTTAAAGTCAGATCTGACAAGACTAGCTGCATGCTTGTTTCTGGTGTGATTCAGATACTACTGCAGAGAAATAGACCAGCCTGGCTGCCAGGCAACTGGTATTGCTTAAAAGGAAATAAATATGGCAGCCTCCGTATACCACTCACTTCAGTTTCCCTTTAAAGGATACGTCTACTTTCCTCATTATTTACCTCCACACTCCCCTCCCTGTCTCCGATCTGAAGTCCAAGTCCAGCCTCTACTGGAGTTTTATTGCTGTTTAGTCTCCATGTGGGAGATTTTGCCTTATAGTGCCCATATATGGTAAAAAAAAAAATTCATTTTTTTTCGATTAGATAATTTTGTTCAAATATTCCATTAGATCGGATATAAAGATTTTCCCAACATGTCCAATTGGATTTTTACTTTTTTTAAAAATGGGATAATCGATTTTTTTTTTCCTTGATCGAAAAAAAATATTTTAAACTTTCATTTGATTTGATCGTTTTGGTCGAATAAACTGGAAAATTTTACGTTTTTATTGTACAGTGTATGGGCACCTTTAAAGAGAAGCTGTAATAAAAACATTTGATTTTCCCGTTTTTTGACCAAAAAGAATGACATTTTTTTGACCAAAAAGAATGAAAGTTAAAAAGACTGGGAGAAGGGAGTTTATCCTACCCCTGTCTAGGGGAGTGCACACTTGGAAGGCCTTTCCAGTGGCATACTTTTCTTGTGGAGCTGCGACCAACCCCATTGCTAGAAGCAAGGCCGAGTGAGGACGGTACTTCCTCACATGCGATCAAAAGTGGTTGCATATATATAGCAACTTAAACTTTGTGAGTATATTTCCTCCTATCTGTACATATATTCTGGTGTCCCTTTGATAATACACCAGATCGGGCTCCCGGTCTCTCTGTGTCTTTTTTGTCTTTTACAAAGAACCCACTAAAAGTTAAAAAGAATCTTTTTTTCGTTCAAGAAAAATGAACGATTATCCTGTTTTTTTTCTATAAAAATCCGATCAGACATGTTGGAAAAATCTTTATATTCGAACGGAATAATCAAACTAAATTATCTAATAACAAAAAAAAAATAAAAAAATAAAAAGAGAAAAATTGTACCCTGTACCTTTGGAATAGATCATCTGTATGGCTGATAATATTATGGTGAAACCCCGTGTATGTATTACTCAGCCCCTTAGTGAGTTGGGCGCAGGTTGTGCCGAGTGACGCTCTCCCTGCTGCCGCTCAAATCCCCGGGGGCGTTAAATTTTATTCCACCCCACAGTCGTAGCAACTCAGAGGGAGATGTAATTTGTGGTCCCAAATGACCCATGCGCCAAATTATCCATGTACATTAGTGCTATAGAGGTGCCCAGCTCAGGCGCTCTAGCGGATCCGAGATAAAAACGAACTATAACAATTAACTTGTCTATATATCTTATCTAAAGTTTAGATAGTTCACACAGCAAATCTAGCTGCAAACAGCTTTAATAGAATATGATTATTTCTTCCTGTGATACAATGACAGCAGCCATGTTGTTTGTAAACATTACACAGAGGCAGGCTTATCTGTATCTTGAGCACCCAGCCTGTGAAAAAAACCTCCTCCTCTCTCCTCCCCTCTGCCTCTGAAATCAATGGCTAGTAACACCTCCTCCTCCTCCTGCCCAGACTGAGCTCCCATGAGCCCTTGCTACTGCCAAGGCTCTCTGAAAACCTGTGGGCGTGGTTTATTTAGTTTATAGGGAATTAGAGTATTAAAACAAAAAAGTATTTGGCTTGATGATAGCCCTATAAACAATAGGAAAGGAACACAATTATGCAATGAGTAGAAGTTCACCTCGGATCCACTATAAGAGCCAAAACCACCTGCTTCTGAAACCCCTCCTACATTGTGATGTCATGACCATGGTCCTGACAGTTTGCTGTCTGTGAATCTTGTTGCATTGTGGGAAAATAACAGCTTTATCCAGCTGCCAAGCGAGCAGCATCTCCCTCTGGGCATAGAACTCTCAGTAACGAACATTCCGTACAGAGCACCTGGCAGGACTAAAGATGTCACCCCCAGTGATACATTTCACAATGTAAATCAGGGAGAGGAAAGATTTTACAACGGGCAAACGCTGGCTAAATCATTTTTAATTGTAAAAAAAAAAACGAAAAAAAAAACGTGTTTGCTCATTACGTTATTTTTACTGCAGTTGTTCTTTAGTGATCAAAATATCTTCTATTTTACAATATTAATGTATTATTTATTTAGTCGGTGTTAGCCTGTTGTGAAATCTTTACTGTCCCTGATTTACATTCTGAAATTTTTCACAAGTGGCAATATCATGAACTCAGAACTTCCTCTCAGCTCTAAAACATAAGCACCAGTATAATAACCTTTATAGAAAAACATTTATTTGTTACAGCTGATAGAAATCCTGCAATAAATCTGCAGTGAGTCTACTTCCTGCTTTCATGGAAGCAGGCATAAGGTTAACATACTGTGTTAACAAATAAGCAGCTCTGCGGTGGCAGAGAATATTCCTGAGCTGACACAGCTGAGAGATCAAATTACAACATGTGATTAGTCAGATGAGGGGGGATTAGACAGGCTAAACTCTCTAAATACATACAGGGTGCATTTCTCTGCGTTTTCCTTCTGTCCTGTGCAAGAGTTCAGGTCCATTTTAATCATATCTGCCAGGGATTTGTTCTCACCCATTTTGCCAGTTGGTAAACTGTGATCAATTCTGAACAGTTAATCAAGTAAACATGTGATTTGGAAAGGTCGGTAAGTTCTTACTGAGATCTTGGACTGCATAACAATAACAATAATATTTATATAGCGCTTTTCTCCTTGGGGACTCAAAGCGCTGTAGACTTATAGTTCATCAAGCAGTAAAAAAGTTTTTGGTTTTTTTTAGTTTTCTTAAATTGAGGACCAGCGGAGGTGTAGCTAAATATTTTTAGGCTACTCAGCAAACTTTAAATGGAGCTTCTAACCTTACCTGAAGGCAAATCGGTACGGTACGGTACTTGGATTTGAGCAGGGCCGGCTTTCTAGAAAGGTCACAAAGGCTGGTGCCTTGGGAACCTATTGACCAATGGGGCGGGTATGACATGAAAGAGGGGCAGATGCATATGGAAGAAGAAATTGCAAATGAAAAAGGGGGGGGGGGCAGAAAGTGGGGAGCACCAAATAAAAGATAGGGGGCTGCTGCCCCAAAAAAGCTGTATATGGATGTTAGACATGGGAGAGGGGGCTGCACACGGAATGGGAGGGACAGCTGCTGTGCGTGGAATGGGAGGGGCAGCTGCTGTGCGTGGAATGGGAGGGGCAGCTGCTGTGCGTGGAACGGGAGGGGCAGCTGCTGTGCGTGGAACGGGAGGGGCAGCTGCTGTGCGTGGAACGGGAGGGGCAGCTGCTGTGCGTGGAACGGGAGGGGCAGCTGCTGTGCGTGGAATGGGAGGGGCAGCTGCTGTGCGTGGAATGGGAGGGGCAGCTGCTGTGCGTGGAACGGGAGGGGCAGCTGCTGTGCGTGGAACGGGAGGGGCAGCTGCTGTGCGTGGAATGGGAGGGGCAGCTGCTGTGCGTGGAACGGGAGGGGCAGCTGCTGTGCGTGGAATGGGAGGGGCAGCTGCTGTGCGTGGAATGGGAGGGGCAGCTGCTGTGCGTGGAATGGGAGGGGCAGCTGCTGTGCGTGAAACGGGAGCCACAAGGAATTTGGCCTAGGGGCATAAAAAGTATCAATCCGGCCTTGGATATGAGCACAGGCAAATTAGGGACATGCTAGGCCCCGCCCCTGCTTGTATGGCCCACAACAACTGATATGGCTGCTGCCTATTGCTACATCTATGGGAACCAATCAATCATGCACATTATCAGGCTGCTATCGACCAGTGTAGGGCCATTGGTTGTAAAGGCCATACTGTTAGGGCAGCTATTAAACGGTTGTCGCACACTACTATTATTTACATTCAAAGTGGAATGTACGCCTGGGTGTTTGGACAGCAATTGCAGAGCAGGAAGTGGATCAAGTACAGGATTGTCCGGCGATCATTTGCTTGACTAGTGTGTGTACAGCATTCACCCAACATCTCGACATAATGGTACCCACACACGGTACAATAAAAACGTTCGATTTTCCTGTTTTTTCTACCAAAACGATTGAATTGAATAAAAGTTGAAAATCTTTTTTTTCGATCAAGAGAAACAAACGATTATCCGTTTTTGTTTTTTTTCTATAAAAAAATGATCAGACGTCTAAAAAAAATCTATATATTTGATCAGAATAATCAAACTAAATTATATAATCGAATTGTACCATGTATGGGCACCTTTAAATTGTACCTGAGATGGAAATAAAAAAAAAACATACATACCTGGGGCTTCATTTAGCCCCTTCAGACTGATCTGTCCCTCGCCGTCCTTCTCTGCCACCGAGATCCTCCGCTATGGGTTCTGGTAATTTAGCCTCAGCCATGCAGGAAAAGTTTGGCCCCTTCTCTGTGTTACAAGTGTCAGGGCCAGCTGAGATTGGCCGTGGCATGTGGAGGAGGAGCTTAGGACACAGCGGGTCAGGGCATGGAAGGAGGCAGTGAGTGATGTATTGTATTTAGCCTCAGCAATGCAGGAAACGTTTGTCCCTTCTCTGTGTTATACAAGTGTCAGGGTCAGCTGAGATTGGCCGTGGCATGTGGAGGAGGAGCTTAGGACACAGGGGGTCAGGGCATGGAAGGAGGCTATGAGTGATATATTGTATTTAGCCTCAGCGATGCAGGAAACGTTTGGCCCCTCTGTTACAAGTGTCAGGGTCAGCTGAGATTGGCCATGGCGTGTGGAGGGCGGTGGTGTTAAGTTACACTAGTGTACTCAGCGCATGATGGAAACTGGACCTGAGCAGCACTTGTGACATGCTGACAGTGTCAGTAATGTAGATGTAGTTTCCTGTAATCCAACCTATGCATTCTATAGGAATAGGGTCTACAAACTGCAACATAAAGACAGAAGTTATGATGGGGGATGGGGAGGAGGGGGGGGGGGGGAGGGAGAGTGAGGAGAGAGCTACTCAAGACAATGGGCTTGATTCACAAAGCGGTGATAACTCAGTTATCACGCCTAAAAGACTTTAGGCGTGATAAGCGGTGCAAAGCTGAGTTATCACCGATTTGTGCTGCTCTTCGCGCGAAGCTCCAGTAGCGCACCGCGCTGCGCGCGCAAAGTCCCATAGGGCTCAATGGACGCTGCGCGCGAAGCACGGCACACTGCGCGCGCAGCGCGGTGCGCTACGCGCGCAAAACTTAGCGCGCGGGAGATCGCGCGAGTTTCTTCTTATCACGCCTAAACTGAGTTTAGGCGTGATAAAGGGCTTTTCACAGGCGTGCAAAAACTTTGCACCGCTTTGTGAATCAGGCCCGATTTGTGTGAGACACAAACATATATATAGAGGCAAATCATTGCACCAAATGTATTTGGGACAGCAATACTACTTGTTGCCTTTCCTCTCTGGATCCAGCTGGTGGGATCACCAATTGGTCAATCAGGTATGACCATGTGACAGCCATTTAAGAGAAAAAAATGGATGCCAGGCTACATTCCCCTGCATCCCTGCATTATTACAGAAACCATGTGTGTACTTGAGAATGTGGGACTGGTAGTTCATGGGAAGCAGGTGGGGAAGACTTGAAGTGCCGGGTAAGTGTATAGTACAATATCGGTAATTTCAATTACCGACATTTCTACTAGCGGCACCAAACAGAGCCCAGCTTACAAGGCGACGGCGTGACACGTACTCACATGTGTGGCTTTGTGTGGATGAGCTGCAATTATATTTCATTGGGGGCTTTCACACTGTTACTTTTGCCATATGAGGCCAGTTTCACCCTACAAACTGGCAGTGCGGCAGCCACGCCGCACCACCAAAACCAGGCCTTTCGGGGAGATTCGAGGAATACCGCGTTACTGCGCAGTATTCCCCATCTGGCATTGGGCCAAGCAGGAAGTGACGGTCACTTCCTGCTTCGGGGCATGCAGAAAGTGCAAGGAAGCATATTGTAAAAATATGCTTCCGCCCATGCACGCCGAAACGTTGCGTCTGTAATAAAAAAATTAAAAATACATGCGTGGCCATAGACTAACATGACTTCTGGGCCGACTCAGATCGCTACAGCTCGCTGCAGAAGCCGTGCGGTAAAGTAGTTCAGGACCTGAATCGGGGATGCGACGAAAACTTAACAGGCCCTAACAGTTTCCGACAGGATATGGCCCAGCATGCAGTGTGGTAGCAGACGAGGCGTGTGGGGCAAGCATGCAGTGTGGTAGCAGGCGAGGCGTGTGGGGCAAGCACGCAGTGTGGTAGCAGGCGAGGCGTGTGGGGCAAGCATGCAGTGTGGTAGCAGGCTAGGCGTGTGGGGCAAGCATGCAGTGTGGTAGCAGGCTAGGCGTGTAGGGCAAGCATGCAGTGTGGTAGCAGACGAGGCGTGTGGGGCAAGCATGCAGTGTGGTAGCAGGCGAGGCGTGTGGGGCAAGCACGCAGTGTGGTAGCAGGCGAGGCGTGTGGGGCAAGCATGCAGTGTGGTAGCAGGCGAGGCGTGTGGGACAAGCATGCAGTGTGGTAGCAGGCGACGCGTGTGGGGCAAGCATGCAGTGTGGTAGCAGGCGAGGCGTGTGGGGCAAGCATGCAGTGTGGTAGCAGGCGACGCGTGTGGGGCAAGGATGCAGTGTGGTAGCAGACGAGGTGTGTGGTAGCAGACGAGGCGTGTGGGGCAAGCATGCAGTGTGGTAGCAGACGAGGCGTGTGGGGCAAGCATGCAGTGTGGTAGCAGGCGACGCGTGTGGGGCAAGCATGCAGTGTGGTAGCAGGCTAGGCGTGTGGGGCAAGCATGCAGTGTGGTAGCAGGCGAGGCGTGTGGGGCAAGCATGCAGTGTGGTAGCAGGCGAGGCGTGTGGGGCAAGCATGCAGTGTGGTAGCAGGCGAGGCGTGTGGGGCAAGCATGCAGTGTGGTAGCAGGCTAGGCGTGTGGGGCAAGCATGCAGTGTGGTAGCAGGCGAGGCGTGTGGGGCAAGCATGCAGTGTGGTAGCAGGCGAGGCGTGTGGGGCAAGCATGCAGTGTGGTAGCAGGCGAGGCGTGTGGGGCAAGCATGCAGTGTGGTAGCAGGTGAGGCGTGTGGGGCAAGCATGCAGTGTGGTAGCAGGCTAGGCGTGTGGGGCAAGCATGCAGTGTGGTAGCAGGCGAGGCGTGTGGGGCAAGCATGCAGTGTGGTAGCAGGCGACACGTGTGGGGCAAGCATGCAGTGTGGTAGCAGGCGAGGCGTGTAGGGCAAGCATGCAGTGTGGTAGCAGGCGAGGCGTGTGGGGCAAGCACGCAGTGTGGTAGCAGGCGAGGCGTGTGGGGCAAGCATGCAGTGTGGTAGCAGGCGAGGCGTGTGGGGCAAGCATGCAGTTTGGTAGCAGGCGACGCGTGTGGGGCAAGCATACAGTGTGGTAGCAGGCGACGTGTGGGGCAAGCATACAGTGTGGTAGCAGGCGAGGCGTGTGGGGCAAGCATGCAGTGTGGTAGCAGGCGAGGCGTGTGGGGCAAGCATGCAGTGTGGTAGCAGGCGAGGCGTGTGGGGCAAGCACGCAGTGTGGTAGCAGGCGAGGCGTGTGGGGCAAGCATGCAGTGTGGTAGCAGGCGAGGCGTGTGGGGCAAGCATACAGTGTGGTAGCAGGCGAGGCGTGTGGGGCAAGCATGCAGTGTGGTAGCAGGCGAGGCGTGTGGGGCAAGCATGCAGTGTGTGGTCAGTATGCCGCACTGTAAGGGTCGGCTGCAATGCAACTTTACATCCCCGCTGCATTGCAATCCAATTTCTCAGGATGTGCAACACAATGGATAGAGGGACTGATTCAATTTGCTTTTTCTCCTGTGTTTTCTCCTGGGATATCATTTTTCATCTTTAAACTTTTCAGCAAGTTGGTTAAAAAGTACTGTCATAATTATTCTGAGTATCTCGTGGCTTGCTGGTGGCTTAAAGGGTACCTGAGACCATGGGCGGTGCTACACTAGGGCATGCTGGGGCACTGCCCCCCCCTGGAATCACTGTGCCCCCCCCCCCCCACCCCCCCCTTGTCAGTAACATATAGTACAGTTAACTGTTTCAAGGCTCCAGCAGCATACAGTGATCAGGATAGGGTCTGTAAAATAACTCTCCATGTCAGCTTGAGTCTGTGTACGCGTTATGTAAACCAAGGGTCTTATCTATTTGACATAAATACCTCACAATCCTTGCAAGATCCCTTGTAATAAATGTATCTGGATGACACTTATATTTGCAAAAAATATCTCTCCACCTCCTTCTGACTGTATTTTCTAACATTATCAGTCAATAGGAATAGATTCTGAAGAATGCTTACTAGCTGAAAGCTTACTGTTTTTCTTTTGGGGCCCGTTTCCACTATAGCGAATCCGCATGCGGATTCTCATAGGCAATGCAAGTGAATGGGGGCTGTTTCCACTTGTGCGTCTGCGGGAGCGTTTTTGTGTGCGGCTGAAATCTGCACGGCAGAGCCGTCAGGTTTCGCGTGCGAGAGGAATGCACGCGAATCGCCGCTAATGTATTTTAATAGGGAAATCGCATGCGATTTCGCATTGGTATTAATGTTAATTTGCACAGGCAGTGACATGGTTAAATTCGCCTATACCCTTACCTATGCAGAATCGCATGCGAAATTGCGGCAAAAGCGCATGCGGAATCGCACCCGCATGCGATTTCGTCTGCGGTGAAATGCAGGCGATTCCACACCACACTAGTGGAAATGAGCCCTTAAACTAAATGCTTAGCTACTAAGATAAGGAATTCCACATAGTGTTTCTCTCTCTCCTGCCTTTTCCCACTCCCCTTGCTTGTAGAGTTGTGAGACACAAGCTGGGGCCTGGAATGCTTTGTCTCCTTTCGCAGCGCATGTAGGTTATAAAATTGGACGTTATTTTGCACTGCGTTGTTTCTCTTGGTGTGCCGTTTTTGTTGCATACTGATGGAACAAAAACGGTGCATGAGTTACATTTAAAAAAAAAAAAACATTACTGAGCATGTGCAACACACATAACGCAGCACATTAAAGGAAAGGTTCAGGGAGGGTGGGTAAAAAATAAAAATCAAATTCCACTTACCCGGGGCTTCCTCCAGCCCGTGGCAGGCAGGAGGTGCCCTCGCCGCCGCTCCGCAGGCTCCCGGTGGTCTCCGGTGGCCGACCCGACCTGGCCAGGCCGGCTGCCAGGTCGGGCTCTTCTGCGCTCCAAGGCCCGGAACTTCTGCATCCCACGCCGGCGCGCTGACGTCATCGGACGTCCTCCGGGCTCTACTGCGCATGCGCAGTACTTCTGAGCCTGCGCAGTACAGCCCGGAGGACGTCCGATGACGTCAGAGCGCCGGCGTGGGACGCAGAAGTTCCGGGCCTTGGAGCGCAGAAGAGCCCGACCTGGCAGCCGGCCTGGCCAGGTCGGGTCGGCCACCGGAGACCACCGGGAGCCTGCGGAGCGGCGGCGAGGGCACCTCCTGCCTGCCACGGGCTGGAGGAAGCCCCGGGTAAGTGGAATTTGATTTTTATTTTTTACCCACCCTCCCTGAACCTTCCCTTTAAGGCTAGTTACACACCAGGACGTTGTGTTTAGGGGACGTTATAGGGCACATAACATGCCCCTAATGCAACGCCTGGTGTTCTCTGGTGTGGACATCGGAGTGAGCCGTGTTGTGCAGCTCACTCTGGCGTTCGTGATGCCGTGATGCGTACTCTTGGACGCATGCGGCATCACGTGGTCCCGCCCGGCCAATCGCCGCACAGAGCGGCCGCTCCAGGAAGTAAACACTGCACATGTCACACCGTGCAGTGAATATTAATTAGCCATGTGCCCGGCCGCCCTCCCCAACATGACTGAGCATGTGCAAACAGTCTAACGCGGCTTAGCCGCATAGAACGCACAGCATGCAGCACTTTGCTGCGTTACAATGTAATGCAACGTGGGCAGTGTGAACAGCCCACTTGTGTTACATTGCTGTGTGTTGGGGGAGCGTTACAGGCTGCACTAACGTGTGCCTACGTCCCTGTGTGCAAGAAGCCTTATTGCTAAACGCACAGCATGCAGCACTTCCTAAATATTGCTACACGTTACACACAACACAACGTGTGCACTGTGAATGTCGCACAGACTTTGTATTGCTGTGCATTAGTCTGCGGTGTAATTTTTTATACTGTGCGGCTTTAACGTCCCACTGTGAAAGAGGCCTAAAGCATGCCAGCCAACTAGCCAAATGCATGTGTAGGTAACTTTTCTTCAAAAAATAGCACCATCATTTGGACAATCTGCTCTGCTAAAAAGTCTCTGAGTTTTGTTTGTGATATTTACATTTGGTTCCTATCTTTGCTGAACTAGTTAGATTTAATTTTATCACCTGAGTTAGGCAAAAAATATCTAAAGCTCGCCATACAAACATCGATGATTTTGATCACGCAAATGGGCCCCACCAGCCAGCCATTGTGCCCCCTTTGTGCCCTGCCCCCCCCCCCCCCCCCCCCCTCAAAAAAAAATTAAGCTGGGGCGGCCAATGCCTGAGACGAGTAATAAAAAAAAGTTTTAAGCTGCATTTCAACTTGTGCGGTGCGAATCGCAGCAGGTTCATGCAAATTTTCATGCGAATTCGCATGGATGGCGATGTATGCGAAGTTAACCATGGCAGTGCATGTGTGCTTTTCCATTGTTTCTATGCGAATTCGCATGAAAATTTGCATACCCAAACCTCATGCGAATTTCCTATTAAATACATTGTAAGCGATTACCTTAGCGCTATGCGAATTCTGATCGCTCTGCCATGCAAATTTTTTCTGCACAGAAAAACGCAAAGGAATCCTGACAAGTGGAAACAGTCCCATTCACTTGTATTGCTATGCGAATTTGCATGCTTTAGAGGAATGTCGGTTGGCCTCTCTAATGACTCGTCTCACCTCTCTGTGCAGCAGCGATCTATCTGTGACCTTCAGCACCGGAGGTCACACCCAGTGTATTGTGCAGTGTATTTGCGGTCTGGCTGTCCTCCCAGGAGACGCGTACGCGGCAGAATGGCGGAAAGCTTCAGGTCGATGAGATCCGTCTCTTTGTTACAAGCTGGATGAGGCCCAAGTGCAGACATACATTTTTACATGCCTTTACTTCCATCTTATTTCAAATGAATTCTGCTGAAAAAGCTTTGTAAGAAAAAGTTCAGAAATGTATCTCCTCCTCAACGATGGGCGGGGTGAGGAGGGCGATGGGTTTAGTCTGCGCTTTGCTGAGACAACCCGACAAGCCAGATCTCTCAGCAACAGATCAGGGCTGCCTCACATATGCCAGATACTCACAGGAGGCCGCCCAGACTGCCTGGGCCACAAAACACATAGGTTACATACGGGCTTCTGAGGCAGAAATTCACTGTTTAGAGCGTGAGATGCAGGCAATGTGGTCTTTAGAGTTTGTAGCAGGGCTGTGGAGTCGGTCCAAAAATCCACCTACACCGACTCCTCAGTTTCGGATTCCATCGACTCCGACTCTGACTCCTCTAATTTGCATATTACAATCTTGTTGATGGAAAGTATGTAACATGAAATTTGTCTCTTAACTGCCAACGCTTAGGAATTTTAAAAGACAACTGAAGTGAGAAGGATATGGAGACTGCCATATTTATTCCCTTTAGTCATAGACTAAAACTAGTCCTTGGTAAGAGTACTTGTAAAAGGTACAGACCGCAACAAAGAACATGTATAAGGCCCTAGGCAATGTAACTGTGGGTACATGTAAGAGTGATGTGCAGGTGCTCTGCAGGGGAATAAGGGGATTCTTCCTCTATTACACATTCTTCATGTACAATCTGAACAAGGTTTATGGGTGATAGACAACACCTCTGTGTTCAATGTGCACAACATTTCCAGTGGATTCCCTGCAGCTCTGTGGGGAGTGCATATGTAGAGTATAGTACTACTGTGTAACAAAGTAAACCTGAGACAGATGAAATTAAAGTTGTATACATACCCGGGGCTTCCTCCAGCCCCCTTCAGGCTAATCAGTACCTCGCTGTCCTCCTCCGCCACCTGGATCTTCTGCTATGAGTCCAGGTTCTTGAGCCAGTCTGGTGTAGTGCGCATGCACACACTCCGCCGCCAGGAGCATACTACACCTGTGCAGCACTATTGCGCAGGTGCAGAATGCTCCTGGCTGTGGGAGCGGCATGCGGCCGGACAGCGCTGACTGGCTGAATTACTGGGACTCATAGCAGAAGTTTCAGGTGGTGAAGGAGGACAGCGAGGGACTGATTAGCCTGAAGGGGGCTGGAAGAAGCCCCAGGTATGTATAAAACTTTTCTTTTCATACTTCTCAGGTACCATTTAATTTGTAGTCACCAAACCAAATTTTAACATATCAAATTATTTGATTTCATGAGCAAAGAGAGTGCGTACATTTGCATAAATAAGAATCAGTGCAGAATTATTCCCATCTCATTGACCATCTCTATTAGTGACACGGCTACACATCAGGCTTTATTCTTACAGCATAGATGTTATTTAGTGTATATATAAGAGATTCCTGTGTACACATCATATATACAGTCACAATCAGATGTGTATATCTGACTTTAAAAATACAGGGACTGCTTTATTGAAGCAGCACAAGTAACTCATTTTGATTGGTTTATTTCATTTTTGTGGACTAAGCACAGCTATTACTGTATATATACATTATTTTTAATGACTATTATCTGAGAAATAGAACATTTTATCATATTTTCTATTTTAATTACAGTTAAAATTCATTAGGAGTCGGAGTCGGTGCATTTTTCCCCGACTCCGACTCCAGGCACCCAAAATTTCCACGACTCCGACTCCACAGCCCTGGTTTGTAGAGTACAAGATGGCCGCCCCAATAACACATAGACAATGCATTCTACACATGTGGCCAGAAAGGGTAGAGGATATTGCCCAAAAGTACAACGGTGTAAAGGCATCTTGAACTCCCCTCCCGCTGCTTACACCAAAATCATCCTACCCCACCTGATAAATGCAGCGAGATCATTGATTCCCGCTTTATGGAAATCCTCCTGAATTCCCCACTGTCAAAATTTGGCTCCAGAGAGTGAACATGAGAAGTTCTCATATCCCACGACCAAACTGATAGGCTGTCTATAACATGGGCTTGCCAGTACGATTATAAGGGTTCCCAAGAATACGCTGACATCATTTAGCGAGTCCATTCAGGCTAGTTTAACATATAATTGTCCCGTGCCCTGCGGCATGAGAGTTCAGAGCAAAACAATTCCCCCATACCATGTGTGGGAAATCTATTGGCTATATGTGCACAGTGTGTGGGAAATCTATTGGAAATCTGTGTACACTGTGTGGGAAATCTATAGGATATCACAGTGTGTGGGAAATGTATTGGATATCTGTGCACAGTCTATGGGAAATCTATTGCATATCTGTGCACAGTGTGGGGGAAATCTATTGGAAATCTGTATGCAGTGTGTGGGAAATCTATTGAATATCTGTGTAAAGCATGTGGTAAATCTATTGGATATCTGTGTACTGTGTGTGAAAAATCTATTGGATATATGTATGCAGCATGTGGGAAATCTATTGGATATATGTGTGCAGTGTGTGGAAAATCTTTTGGAAATCTGAGCACAGTGTGTGGGAAATCTATAGGATATCACAGTGTGCGGGAAATCTATTGGATCTCTATGTACAGTGTGTGGGAAATATGTGTGCAGGGTGTGGGAAATCTATTGGAAATCTGTGCACAGTGTGTGGGAAATCTATTGAAAATCTGTGTGCAGGGTGTGGGAAATCTATTGGAAATCTGTGTACAGTGTGTGGGAAATCTATTGGATATCAGTGTACAGTGTGTGGGAAATCTATTGGATCTCTGTGTACAGTGTGTTGGAAATCTATTAGATCTCTGTGTACAGTGTGTGGGAAATCTATTGGATATATGTATGCAGTATGTGGGAAATCAATTAGATCTATGTGTGCAGTGTGTGCGAAATCTATTTGATATCTGTGCAGAGTGTGTGGGAAATCCATTGGAAATCTGTGTGCAGGGTGTGGGAAATCTATTAGATATCAGTATACAGTGTGTGGGAAATCTATTGGATCTCTGTGTACAGTGTGTGGGAAATCTATTGGAAATCTGTGCACAGTGTGTGGGAAATCTATTGGATCTCTGTGTACACTGTGTGGAAAATCTATTGGAAATCTGTATACAGTGTGTGGGAAATCTATTGAATATCTGTGTACAGCGTGTGGTAAATCTAGTGGAAATATTTGCACATTGTGTGGGAAATCTATAGGATATCTGTGCACAGTGTGTGGGAAATCTATTGGAAATCTTTGCACATTGTGTGGGAAAGCTATTGGATATCTGTGCACAGTGTGTGGGAAATCTATTGGATATCTGTGTGCAGTGTGTGGAAAATCTATTGTAAATCTGTGCAGTGTGTGGGCAGTTAAAAGTACTACTCAGATTTGATCAGAGAGGGATCCGTCAGATGGTTGAATATAATGGCCAATTAACAATGTATTTCCACCTTCATCAGAGCTTTATATAGATGAGAGTTTTTGTGGACAAACTTTTTGTTCAGGTTACTTTTTAAGGTCAGACATTTTTTGTTTGTTTGTCTGATTGGATTTGGATGGAGAAAAGTAAGGTTTAAGATGCCCATTAACAGTACAATATCAAACGATCTTGGTAATTGATCAGAAATGATTGGTTTTGCCTATTAACGGACGATTAATGTAATCGTTCCTTTTTTGGGATCGATCTGATCGGATTGCTTAGCGGGAATTCGGCCGTTAATGGGCAAGACCGATTGATTACCACAGTGATCGGCTGCAAAATTATACCGCTAATTGGCACCTATTAACTGTACAATTTTTAGCGAACCATCTTATTGTCATTGACCTCATTTAACCTCAAAACAAAAGTTGGTATCTAATTGATCCACAGCATTAAAAGATCCACTTTGCGATCATATTAAAGCCAGTAATTATTATTGATTTATAAAGCGCCAACATATTCCATGGCGCTGTACAAAGTAGGAAAACAAACATGGGCCACATATGATCGTATCCTTGAGAAATCCGCCACGTCAATAGAGCATTTCTTTATGAAAGCAGACAAAATGGTGTAGCTTGTTTACAATCTAATGCTTTATTGCATGAGAGAGCCAAACAATTATGTTCTAATGGGATCCTTTTAAAACATTGTAATGGTTGCCTTAGGTTCTGCTGAAAGTCATTTAAAATCAGTTATTTATAAAGGTTACACCAAAATCTGAATGTTTGTGGCCAACATGACTGCTCAGGCTGAACAGGAAGTGGAGGCGGAGCTAGCCAGTGAAAACTGATCATTATCACAGCTGGAAGGTAATTGGCTGGCAGCTAGTGGCTTTCATTTGCTATCCCCACTTCCACTTCCTGGCCCAGCAGAGATTGGCCTTCTAGGAGGATTTTCCAATGGCTGTGAGGATATCATTAGATTTCTAAGCAATGTTATCATTAGATTGTAATTATTATTTAATATTTATATAGCGGACATCTTCCGAAGCGCAGTACAGAATATATTGTCTTGTCACTTAACTGTCCCTCAGAGGAGCTCACAATCTAATCCCTACCATAGTCATATGTCTATGTATGTATTGTGCAGCGTATGTATCGTAGTCTAGGGCCAATTCGGGGGGAAGCCAGTTAAAGGGAACCTAAACTGAGAAGGATATAGATTTTTCCTTTTAAATTAATAAGAGTTGCCTGACTCTCCTGCTCACCCTGTGTCTCTAATACTTTTAGCCACAGCCCCTGAACAAGCATGGAGATCAGGTGTTCTGACTGAAGTCAGACTGGATTAGCTGCATGCTTGTTTCATGTGTGTGATTCAGCCACTACTGCAGGGAAGAGATCAGCAGGACTGCCAGGCAACTGGTACTGTTTAAAAGGAAACATCCATATCCTTCTCAGTTAAGGTTCCCTTTAACTTATCTGTATGTTTTTTTCAATGTGGGAGGAAAACGAAGTGCCCGGAGGAACCCCACACAGACACAAGGAGAACATACAAACTCTGTGCAGATAGTGCCCTGGCTGGTATCCAGCACTGCGGGGAGAGAGTTCTAACCACTACACCACCGTGCTGCCCACCATGCCACCGTGCTGCCTGTGCTAGATTGTAAGCTTCATTGGTTTCATATCCAATGCAGCACAAATTGCATCTCTGTGAATGAACAGTATAACAAAGGCTTGCGTTTGATAGACATCTATTACCATTCATCAAACGATAATCAGAGATTTCTGATAGCCCCCCAGCATTAAAGGAAATCACCCTAAAAGGGCTTTTTTTTGTTTTGTTTTGCAATGCATGATGGTTAAAGCAAGGCACTGCGTACAGCGATTTCTCGTTACCTCATTACTTCCCCAGTAGCGTCGTAGGGGATTAAAACGCTGATGCGGCAAAAATCCCTGGAAAGAACGTGCGAGAGAATTGACGGAATATGAGGAGAGGGGGGGAGGGGGAGCGTTTACTTGCTGGTGGAGGGGAAGGAGAGGAGAAGGAGAGACGAGCTAGGGAGGGCATGAGAAACAAAGAACGCAGTGCTGACACATCGCTTCACACATAGAGGCAGCCCGGTATGCCGCATCCAATTTCCTATCGTCGGCAGAATCCAATTTCCGCGGAGGAGAGAGCGAGACAGACTAAAATGCAGACAAGCTGGAGCACAACAACATTTGAATGCTCTTATTAAAGGGACACCTGAAGTGAAAGGGATCAGGAGGCTGCCATATTTATTTCCTTTTATACAATGCACATTGCCTGGCTGTCCTGCTAATCCTCTGCTTATAATACTTTTAGCCACACCCCCTGAACAAGCATGCAGATCAGGTGCTCTGACTGAAGTCTGACTGGATTAGCTAAATGCTTGTTTCAGGTGTTATTCAGACACTACTGCAGCCAAATAGATCAGCAGGACTGCCAGGCAACTGGTATTGTTTACACCCCCCTAGTCACCAGGTCATATTTTTACAATTCGGCACCTCATAACTTTATTACTCGGTCATGCAACTTTAGACCCAAATTAATTATACCTCCTTTTCTTCTCACAAATAGAGCTTTCTTTTGGTGCTATTTCATTGCTGCTGCGATTTTCTACATTAAACCCCCCCCCCCCAAAAAAAAAAACACTACACTATGGGCTCGATTCACGGAAGCCTAAAACCTTTTACTGATTGCGTGCAAAGTTTAGCGCTGCGCCGTGTGCGCGAACCGTTGCATCGGGTGCGCCTAAAACAAATGTTGCGCCTGGTGTGCCTAGAGCGTCACACTGGGTGCGCCCAAAACGTCGCACTGCGTACCGTTTCGGGCGCTCCCGATGCAACGGTTTAGTTGCATCCGGTGAGACATTTTGCGCGCACCACACAGCGCTTAACTTTGCAGGCGATAACGTAGCGCGCAAAAAAGGCTTTAGGCGTGCTAAGGGGATTTTAGGCGTGCTAACTAAGTTAAACCTTATGTGACTCAAGCCCTATGTTACATACACTACATGATACATACATAGACATATGCCTATGGCAGGGATTAGATTGTAAGCTCTTCCATGGGACAGTATATTGGGGCCTATGCCTGAAGCTCTGCCATAGCCGGTCACATGTGGGCGTACTGCGTATCAGTGTATTGGGGCCTATGCCCGGAGCTCTGCCTTAGCCGGTCACTTGTGGATGTTCTGCATATCAGACGGTGTATTGCGACCTATGCCCGGAGCTCTGCCTTAGCCGGTCAAATGTGGGCATTGTGCGTATCAGTGTATTGCAGCCTATGCCTGGAGCTCTGCCTTAGCCGGTCACATGTGGGCATTGTGCGTATCAGTGTATTGTGGCCTATGCCCAGAGCTCTGCCTTAGCCAGTCACATGTGGGCATTGTGCACATCAGTGTATCGGGGCCTATGTCCGGAGCTCTCCCTTAGCCGGTCACATGTGGGCATTCTGCATATCAGACGGTGTATTGCGGCCTATGCCTGGAGCTCTGCCATAGCCGGTCACATGTGGGCGTTCAGCGTATCAGTGTATTGGGGCCTATGCCCGGAGCACTGCCTTAGCCAGTCACATGTGGGCATTCTGCATATCAGACGGTGTATTGCGGCCTATGCCTGGAGCTCTGCCATAGCCGGTCACATGTGGGCATTGTGCGTATCAGTGTATTGTGGCCTATGCCCGGAGCTCTGCCTTAGCCAGTCACATGTGGGCATTGTGCGTATCAGTGTATTGCGGCCTATGCCCGGAGCTCTGCCTTAGCCAGTCACATGTGGGCATTCTGCATATCAGATGGTGTATTGCGGCCTATGCCCGGAGCTCTGCCATAGCCGGTCACATGTGGGCATTGTGCGTATCAGTGTATTGCGGCCTATGCCCGGAGCTCTGCCTTAGCCGGTCACATGTGGGCATTCTGCATATCAGATGGTGTATTGCGGCCTATGCCCGGAGCTCTGCCCTAGCCGGTCATATGTGGGCATTCTGTATATCAGTGTATTGCGGCCTATGCCCGGAGCTCTGCCTTAGCCGGTCACATGTGGGCATTCTGCATATCAGATGGTGTATTGCGGCCTATGCCCGGAGCTCTGCCATAGCCGGTCACATGTGGGCATTGTGCGTATCAGTGTATTGCGGCCTATGCCCGGAGCTCTGCCTTAGCCAGTCACATGTGGGCATTCTGCGTATCAGTGTATTGCGGCCTATGCCCGGAGCTCTGCCTTAGCCGGTCACATGTGGGCATTGTGCATATCAGTGTATTGCGGCCTATGCCTGGAGCTCTGCCTTAGCCGGTCACATGTGGGCATTCTGCATATCAGATGGTGTATTGCGGCCTATGCCTGGAGCTCTGCCATAGCCGGTCACATGTGGGCATTGTGCGTATCAGTGTATTGCGGCCTATGCCCGGAGCTCTGCCTTAGCCCGTCACATGTGGGCATTGTGCGTATCAGTGTATTGTGGCCTATGCCCGGAGCTCTGCCTTAGCCAGTCACATGTGGGCATTGTGTGTATCAGTGTATTGTGGCCTATGCCCGGAGCTCTGCCTTAGCTGGTGACGTGGGTGTTCTGTATATCAGTGTATTGCGTCCTGTGCCCGGAGCTCTGCCTTAGCCGGTCACATGTGGGCGTTCTGCATATCAGATGGTGTATTGCGGCCTATGCCCGGAGCTCTGCCTTAGCCGGTCACATGTGGGCGTTCTGCATATCAGATGGTGTATTGCGGCCTATGCCCGGAGCTCTGCCTTAGCCGGTCACATGTGGGCGTTCTGCATATCAGATGGTGTATTGCAGGCTATGCCCGGAGCTCTGCCTTAGCCGGTCACATGTGGGCATTGTGCATATCAGTGTATCGGGGCCTATGTCCGGAGCTCTGCCTTAGCCGGTCACATGTGGGCATTCTGCATATCAGACGGTGTATTGCAGCCTATGCCCGGAGCTCTGCCTTAGCCGGTCACATGTGGGCATTGTGCATATCAGTGTATTGGGGCCAATGCCCGGAGCTCTGCCTTAGCCGGTCACATGTGGGCATTGTGCGTATCAGTGTATTGTGGCCTATGCCCGGAGCTCTGCCTTAGCCGGTCACATGTGGGCGTTCTGCATATCAGATGGTGTATTGCGGCCTATGCCCGGAGCTCTGCCTTAGCCGGTCACATGTGGGCATTCTGTATATCAGTGTATTGTGGCCTATGCCCGGAGCTCTGCCTTAGCTGGTGACGTGGGTGTTCTGTATATCAGTGTATTGCGGCCTGTGCCCGGAGCTGTGCCTTAGCCGGTCACATGTGGGCGTTCTGCATATCAGATGGTGTACTGCGGCCTATTCCCGGAGCTCTGCCTTAGCCGGTCACATGTGGGCATTCTGTATATCAGTGTATTGCGGCCTATGCCCGGAGCTCTGCCTTAGCCGGTCACATGTGGGGGTTCTGCATATCAGATGGTGTATTGCGGCCTATGCCCGGAGCTCTGCCTTAGCCGGTCACATGTGGGCATTCTGTATATCAGTGAATTGCGGCCTGTGCCCGGAGCTCTGCCTTAGTCGGTCACATGTGGGCATTGTGCATATCAGTGTATTGCGGCCTATGCCCGGAGCTCTGCCTTAGCCGGTCACATGTGGGCATTCTGTATATCAGTGAATTGCGGCCTATGCCCGGAGCTCTGCCTTAGTCGGTCACATGTGGGCATTGTGCATATCAGTGTATTGGGGCCTATGCCCGGAGCTCTGCCTTAGTCGGTCACATGTGGGCATTGTGCATATCAGTGTATTGGGGCCTATGCCCGGAGCTCTGCCTTAGCCGGTCACATGTGGGCATTGTGCATATCAGTGTATTGTGGCCTATGCCCGGAGCTCTGCCTTAGTCGGTCACATGTGGGCATTGTGCATATCAGTGTATTGGGGCCTATGCCCGGAGCTCTGCCTTAGCCGGTCACATGTGGGCATTGTGCATATCAGTGTATTGGGGCCTATGCCCGGAGCTCTACCTTAGCCGGTCACATGTGGGCATTGTGCATATCAGTGTATTGCGGCCTATGCCCGGAGCTCTGCCTTAGCCGGTCACATGTGGGCATTGTGCATATCAGTGTATTGGGGCCTATGCCCGGAGCTCTGCCTTAGTCGGTCACATGTGGGCATTGTGCATATCAGTGTATTGGGGCCTATGCCCGGAGCTCTGCCTTAGCCGGTCACATGTGGGCATTGTGCATATCAGTGTATTGCGGCCTATGTCCGGAGCTCTACCTTAGCCGGTCACATGTGGGCATTGTGCATATCAGTGTATTGTGGCCTATGCCCGGAGCTCTGCCTTAGCCGGTCACATGTGGGCATTGTGCATATCAGTGTATTGTGGCCTATGCCCGGAGCTCTGCCTTAGCCGGTCACATGTGGGCATTCTGCATATCAGTGTATTGGGGCCTATGCCCGGAGCTCTGCCTTAGCCGGTCACATGTGGGCATTGTGCATATCAGTGTATTGCGGCCTATGCCTGGAGCTCTACCTTAGTCAGTCACATGTGGGCATTGTGCATATCAGTGTATTGCGGCCTGTGCCCGGAGCTCTGCCTTATTCGGTCACATGTGGGCATTCTGCGTATCAGTGTATTGGGGCCTATGCCCGGAGCTCTGCCTTAGTCGGTCACATGTGGGCATTGTGCGTATCAGTGTATTGTGGCCTATGCCCGGAGCTCTGCCTTAGCCGGTCACATGTGGGCATTGTGCATATCAGTGTATTGCGGCCTATGCCCGGAGCTCTGCCTTAGTCGGTCACATGTGGGCATTGTGCGTATCAGTGTATTGCGGCCTATGCCCGGAGCTCTGCCATAGCCGGTCACATGTGGGCATTCTGCATATCAGATGGTGTATTGCGGCCTATGCCCGGAGCTCTGCCATAGCCGGTCACATGTGGGCATTGTGCATATCAGTGTATTGCGGCCTATGCCCGGAGCTCTGCCTTAGTCGGTCACATGTGGGCATTGTGCGTATCAGTGTATTGTGGCCTATGCCCGGAGCTCTGCCTTAGCCGGTCACATGTGGGCATTCTGTATATCAGTGAATTGCGGCCTATGCCCGGAGCTCTGCCTTAGTCGGTCACATGTGGGCATTGTGCATATCAGTGTATTGGGGCCTATGTCCGGAGCTCTGCCTTAGCCGGTCACATGTGGGCATTCTGTATATCAGTGAATTGCGGCCTGTGCCCGGAGCTCTGCCTTAGTCGGTCACATGTGGGCATTGTGCATATCAGTGTATTGTGGCCTATGCCCGGAGCTCTGCCATAGCCGGTCACATGTGGGCATTGTGCATATCAGTGTATTGCGGCCTATGCCCGGAGCTCTGCCTTAGTCGGTCACATGTGGGCATTGTGCATATCAGTGTATTGGGGCCTATGTCCGGAGCTCTGCCTTAGCCGGTCACATGTGGGCATTCTGTATATCAGTGAATTGCGGCCTGTGCCCGGAGCTCTGCCTTAGTCGGTCACATGTGGGCATTGTGCATATCAGTGTATTGTGGCCTATGCCCGGAGCTCTGCCATAGCCGGTCACATGTGGGCATTGTGCATATCAGTGTATTGCGGCCTATGCCCGGAGCTCTGCCTTAGCCAGTCACATGTGGGCATTCTGCATATCAGATGGTGTATTGCGGCCTATGCCCGGAGCTCTGCCATAGCCGGTCACATGTGGGCATTGTGCATATCAGTGTATTGCGGCCTATGCCCGGAGCTCTGCCTTAGCCGGTCACATGTGGGCATTCTGTATATCAGTGAATTGCGGCCTATGCCCGGAGCTCTGCCTTAGTCGGTCACATGTGGGCATTGTGCGTATCAGTGTATTGTGGCCTATGCCCGGAGCTCTGCCATAGCCGGTCACATGTGGGCATTGTGCATATCAGTGTATTGCGGCCTATGTCCGGAGCTCTGCCTTAGTCGGTCACATGCGGGCATTGTGCATATCAGTGTATTGCGGCCTATGTCCGGAGCTCTACCTTAGCCGGTCACATGTGGGCATTGTGCATATCAGTGTATTGGGGCCTATGCCCGGAGCTCTGCCTTAGCCGGTCACATGTGGGCATTCTGTATATCAGTGAATTGCGGCCTATGCCCGGAGCTCTGCCTTAGTCGGTCACATGTGGGCATTGTGCGTATCAGTGTATTGTGGCCTATGCCCGGAGCTCTGCCTTAGCCGGTCACATGTGGGCGTTCTGCATATCAGATGGTGTATTGCGGCCTATGCCCGGAGCTCTGCCTTAGCCGGTCACATGTGGGCATTCTGTATATCAGTGTATTGTGGCCTATGCCCGGAGCTCTGCCTTAGCTGGTGACGTGGGTGTTCTGTATATCAGTGTATTGCGGCCTGTGCCCGGAGCTGTGCCTTAGCCGGTCACATGTGGGCGTTCTGCATATCAGATGGTGTACTGCGGCCTATTCCCGGAGCTCTGCCTTAGCCGGTCACATGTGGGCATTCTGTATATCAGTGTATTGCGGCCTATGCCCGGAGCTCTGCCTTAGCCGGTCACATGTGGGGGTTCTGCATATCAGATGGTGTATTGCGGCCTATGCCCGGAGCTCTGCCTTAGCCGGTCACATGTGGGCATTCTGTATATCAGTGAATTGCGGCCTGTGCCCGGAGCTCTGCCTTAGTCGGTCACATGTGGGCATTGTGCATATCAGTGTATTGCGGCCTATGCCCGGAGCTCTGCCTTAGCCGGTCACATGTGGGCATTCTGTATATCAGTGAATTGCGGCCTATGCCCGGAGCTCTGCCTTAGTCGGTCACATGTGGGCATTGTGCATATCAGTGTATTGGGGCCTATGCCCGGAGCTCTGCCTTAGTCGGTCACATGTGGGCATTGTGCATATCAGTGTATTGGGGCCTATGCCCGGAGCTCTGCCTTAGCCGGTCACATGTGGGCATTGTGCATATCAGTGTATTGTGGCCTATGCCCGGAGCTCTGCCTTAGTCGGTCACATGTGGGCATTGTGCATATCAGTGTATTGGGGCCTATGCCCGGAGCTCTGCCTTAGCCGGTCACATGTGGGCATTGTGCATATCAGTGTATTGGGGCCTATGCCCGGAGCTCTACCTTAGCCGGTCACATGTGGGCATTGTGCATATCAGTGTATTGCGGCCTATGCCCGGAGCTCTGCCTTAGCCGGTCACATGTGGGCATTGTGCATATCAGTGTATTGGGGCCTATGCCCGGAGCTCTGCCTTAGTCGGTCACATGTGGGCATTGTGCATATCAGTGTATTGGGGCCTATGCCCGGAGCTCTGCCTTAGCCGGTCACATGTGGGCATTGTGCATATCAGTGTATTGCGGCCTATGTCCGGAGCTCTACCTTAGCCGGTCACATGTGGGCATTGTGCATATCAGTGTATTGTGGCCTATGCCCGGAGCTCTGCCTTAGCCGGTCACATGTGGGCATTGTGCATATCAGTGTATTGTGGCCTATGCCCGGAGCTCTGCCTTAGCCGGTCACATGTGGGCATTCTGCATATCAGTGTATTGGGGCCTATGCCCGGAGCTCTGCCTTAGCCGGTCACATGTGGGCATTGTGCATATCAGTGTATTGCGGCCTATGCCTGGAGCTCTACCTTAGTCAGTCACATGTGGGCATTGTGCATATCAGTGTATTGCGGCCTGTGCCCGGAGCTCTGCCTTATTCGGTCACATGTGGGCATTCTGCGTATCAGTGTATTGGGGCCTATGCCCGGAGCTCTGCCTTAGTCGGTCACATGTGGGCATTGTGCGTATCAGTGTATTGTGGCCTATGCCCGGAGCTCTGCCTTAGCCGGTCACATGTGGGCATTGTGCATATCAGTGTATTGCGGCCTATGCCCGGAGCTCTGCCTTAGTCGGTCACATGTGGGCATTGTGCGTATCAGTGTATTGCGGCCTATGCCCGGAGCTCTGCCATAGCCGGTCACATGTGGGCATTCTGCATATCAGATGGTGTATTGCGGCCTATGCCCGGAGCTCTGCCATAGCCGGTCACATGTGGGCATTGTGCATATCAGTGTATTGCGGCCTATGCCCGGAGCTCTGCCTTAGTCGGTCACATGTGGGCATTGTGCGTATCAGTGTATTGTGGCCTATGCCCGGAGCTCTGCCTTAGCCGGTCACATGTGGGCATTCTGTATATCAGTGAATTGCGGCCTATGCCCGGAGCTCTGCCTTAGTCGGTCACATGTGGGCATTGTGCATATCAGTGTATTGGGGCCTATGTCCGGAGCTCTGCCTTAGCCGGTCACATGTGGGCATTCTGTATATCAGTGAATTGCGGCCTGTGCCCGGAGCTCTGCCTTAGTCGGTCACATGTGGGCATTGTGCATATCAGTGTATTGTGGCCTATGCCCGGAGCTCTGCCATAGCCGGTCACATGTGGGCATTGTGCATATCAGTGTATTGCGGCCTATGCCCGGAGCTCTGCCTTAGTCGGTCACATGTGGGCATTGTGCATATCAGTGTATTGGGGCCTATGTCCGGAGCTCTGCCTTAGCCGGTCACATGTGGGCATTCTGTATATCAGTGAATTGCGGCCTGTGCCCGGAGCTCTGCCTTAGTCGGTCACATGTGGGCATTGTGCATATCAGTGTATTGTGGCCTATGCCCGGAGCTCTGCCATAGCCGGTCACATGTGGGCATTGTGCATATCAGTGTATTGCGGCCTATGCCCGGAGCTCTGCCTTAGCCAGTCACATGTGGGCATTCTGCATATCAGATGGTGTATTGCGGCCTATGCCCGGAGCTCTGCCATAGCCGGTCACATGTGGGCATTGTGCATATCAGTGTATTGCGGCCTATGCCCGGAGCTCTGCCTTAGCCGGTCACATGTGGGCATTCTGTATATCAGTGAATTGCGGCCTATGCCCGGAGCTCTGCCTTAGTCGGTCACATGTGGGCATTGTGCGTATCAGTGTATTGTGGCCTATGCCCGGAGCTCTGCCATAGCCGGTCACATGTGGGCATTGTGCATATCAGTGTATTGCGGCCTATGTCCGGAGCTCTGCCTTAGTCGGTCACATGCGGGCATTGTGCATATCAGTGTATTGCGGCCTATGTCCGGAGCTCTACCTTAGCCGGTCACATGTGGGCATTGTGCATATCAGTGTATTGGGGCCTATGCCCGGAGCTCTGCCTTAGCCGGTCACATGTGGGCATTCTGTATATCAGTGAATTGCGGCCTATGCCCGGAGCTCTGCCTTAGTCGGTCACATGTGGGCATTGTGCGTATCAGTGTATTGTGGCCTATGCCCGGAGCTCTGCCATAGCCGGTCACATGTGGGCATTCTGCATATCAGTGTATTGCGGCCTATGCCCGGAGCTCTGCCTTAGTCGGTCACATGTGGGCATTCTGCATATCAGTGTATTGGGGCCTATGCCCGGAGCTCTGCCTTAGTCGGTCACATGTGGGCATTGTGCATATCAGTGTATTGCGGCCTATGCCCGGAGCTCTGCCTTAGTCGGTCACATGTGGGCATTGTGCATATCAGTGTATTGGGGCCTATGTCCGGAGCTCTGCCTTAGCCGGTCACATGTGGGCATTGTGCATATCAGTGTATTGGGGCCTATGCCCGGAGCTCTGCCTTAGTCGGTCACATGTGGGCATTCTGCATATCAGTGTATTGGGGCCTATGCCCGGAGCTCTACCTTAGCCTTTCACTTCCCGTCAATATTCTTTCCTTCTCGCAGCATCATTGCCTTATTAAATAAGCCTTTTGTGTTTCCTTTGAAAGGCTGACGGCAGCAGAAAACAACAGGGGCCCCTCTCATGTCAGGATGATAATTGCGGGGTTAATATACGGCGTGTGGCATGCATAATAGCGGAATCATTAGCTGATTGATTTGCTTTCGGAGGCTCTGTCAGGGATTACTGTGCTAATGTCACCCCTGTCAGGCTGAACTCTGTGACGGCGGCGCAGATAAAAAAACGCATATTTTGCATTAATAGTAAGCGGTAGTATAGCTATAGGGGGGGATTAGATTGTGAGCTCCTCTGAGGACAGTCAGTGACATGACTATGTACTCTGTAATGTGCTGCAGAAGATATCAGTGCTATATAAACACATAATAATAATATGGTAGGACATTAGACTATGACTATGGTCGGATTAGAGTGTGAGCTCCTCTGAGGACAGTCAGTGACAAGACTATGTACTCTGTAATGTGCTGCAGAAGATGTCAGTGCTATATAAATACATAATAGTAATATGGTAGGACATTAGACTATGACTATGATAGGATTAGAGTGTGAGCTCCTTTGAGGACAGTCTGTGACATGACTATGTACTCTGTAATGTGCTGCAGAAGATGTCAGTGCTATATAAATACATAATATTAATATGGTAGGACATTAGACTATGACTATGGTAGGATTAGATTGTGAGCTCCTCTGAGGACAGTCAGTGACATGACTATGTACTCTGTAATGTGCTGCAGGAGATGTCAGTGCTATATAAATACATAATAATAATATGGTAGGACATTAGACTATGACTATGGTAGGATTAGATTGTGAGCTCCTCTGAGGACAGTCAGTGACATGACTATGTACTCTGTAATGTGCTGCAGGAGATGTCAGTGCTATATAAATACATAATAATAATATGGTAGGACATTAGACTATGACTATGGTAGGATTAGATTGTGAGCTCCTCTGAAGACAGTCAGTGACATGGCTGTGTACTCTGTAATGTGCTGCAGAAGATGACAGTGCTATATAAATACATAATAATAATATGGTAGGACATTAGACTATGACTATGGTAGGATTAGAGTGTGAGCTCCTCTGAGAACAGTCAGTGACATGACTATGTACTCTGTAATGTGCTGTGGAAGATGTCAGTGCTATATAAATAATAATAAAAGCCTCAATGTCCCTATCAGACTCAGTTCAGGTGTCCTTTAATGGTTAATTGTACATATTATATAATGTAACGATGTAAATCACCCACAAATATTGATCATGTAAATCTAATACATTATTGGTTTTGCTTCTCTGAAGAGATCTGATCTTCCCCTTCCTACCCCAATACATTACCAGACATTTGTACAGCATATTGTCACTGGGATGTGCAAAAACCTGCAGTTGTGGAAGAGGAACAGTTTATCCCATAGCACCCTCTGCTGCTAGGAGGGTTGTATTGCAGCTTTCACTAAAATGCTAGAGACAAGCTGATCCTCTTCTCGATATGATGAGGAATGGCTAATGAGATGTAAATCGTTCCGATCTGCCTTTCCAGAGCACCCTGCAAGGGATAATGGGCCATCACCCCTAGTGGGTGACAAACTACTTTTATTGCCTATTACGCTGATCTCAATACCATGGAATTAGGGTCGGTTCACACTTGTTTCAAAACCGTATACATGGCTCCGTTTGTTTGCCCTGGACAAAAACGGAACCACGGATACCTATGTTAAACATAGTGGACTAGTGTGAGTACAGCGGACAGATCAGACTGGTGGATTGTCTCCTACACAACCCACTTGCTCCACGCCGATCCATCATGTGCCGTGCCAGGCAATTGACCCGCCTACCCCTGCATGGAAAAAAAACTCTTCAGATTTTGTCAATTTTATCAGTATTATGTTGCATGTTATGTTGCCTTCAGCTGATAAGCATGAAGAAGGAGGAGGAGGAGGGGGGCAGAGAAGGGAGTTGAAAGTAATGAACAAGCGCTTTGGATTGTGGAGGTGGGAGGCTATTAGGAATGAGAAATCGGACTGTTTTGCCACAGAGAGGGCATTTCTGAAGTTGTTGCAGGCTTTTTTTTTTGTATGAAATGAAGTCCTCACTTGTGTTGCTTTTTCTCCAACGCAGTTCAGCTACTCTAAAGCACCATTTCAACTGTTTAGTAGCTTTGGTCAGCCAGGGTTGGCGACTGACACAGTGAGGGCGGATATTGGTAAGAGGTGCAAAGTCACCTATGACTTTTGTAATGGAGTTGTGGTAGTGTGTAGCTGCTGAGTCTGGGTCAGTGAAGGATTGTGTGAGGAGAGGTGCCAGGGCATCAGAGACAGAATGCATGTCTAGATTGCGATAGTTTCTGCGAGTATGTGAGCGTGCTTGTGCCAGGGTAGTAGGAAAAGAGGAGGAGAGAGAGAGAAGTTTTGTAGGTTATGGTCAGAGAGTGGTAGTGGATCATTCGTAAAGTCAGTGACAGAACAGAGACGAGTGAATACGAGGTCGAGCGTATAGCCATCAGTGTGACTAGAAGCAGAGGATCACTGAGACAGGCCATAGGAGGAGGTCAGTTACAGGAGTTTGGTGGACACAGAAATATTGGTATCAATAGGAATGTTAAAATCACACATGATAACAGTCGGGATTTCAGAGGACAAGAGCTGGAGGAGCCAGGCAGAGAAATGATCTACAAAAACAGAAGCAGGGCCTGGAGGGCGGTAGATAACTGCGATTTGTAGGTTAGAGGGATAGAGGGATAGTACAGTAGGACTGCATGAAGGAAGTAAAGATGGCCGCACCCATATTCTTCTCCTTGTCGTATCCCTGCAATGTTTCCCAGGGGAGGGAGGCTTACCGGCAATGTGAGCCCTCAGCTGGTCATGCGTGAAGACCTGTCAAGCTATCTCATCGATCAATCATGAGCGCTCCTTACTGGAATCCTCGTATAGACCTTACCGTACACATATATATATAAAGCATCCCGTGGGAATTAGCTTCTCCATACAAGGATCGTTTTCCCTCTATCATGGAACTGTGAGAGTTTCATGAAATTACACGTTAACAGCTTCTAAAAATAGAGTGCTGTCACATTCTAATGAAGAGATTTAATAATGAGGACCTGTCACAAATGTCACATGAGGCTCATGTTAACAAATTCCATTATTTAACGCTGTTAGTCGATCTGAAGAAATCAGTTCTACAAGGAAACAACCTTGTGTATGTGAGTATTGGCCACAGGAGGTGTCTGGTGTCACAGCGAGCCCCTGTACCACATGACACCGGCGCATGCAGTGACTTAGCTACACGCACATGTGACGCATGGTACAGGCACTTGTGGAGACAACAAAAAAGGCAGGGATTTGCACCACCAGACAGGTGAGCCTTCAAAACTGCACACCGGCAGTGTCATAGCAATAGGGGATGCAGAGGTAGCAACTGCACCAGGGCCCCTAGACTAGAGGGGCCCAATAGGGACACTCCTTCAACTCTTTATTAGCTCTTTGTTGGAGCTAAGCTGGTAGTGATCACCTCTATATGGGCTTTGATTAGTTGTAACCATTAATAGCCTGTTCTCCTCTCCTGCTTACACCTCTCGGACACTGCAGCTGTCCCCTCCCCTGTATACACCTCACTGACACTGCAGCTGTCCCCTTCCCTGTATACACCTCTCTGACACTACAGCTGCCCCCTCCCCTGCTTACACCTCTCTGACACTACAGCTGCCCCCTCCCCTGCTTACACCTCGGACACTGCAGCTGTACCCTTCCCTGCTTACACCTCTCTGACACTGAAGCTGTCCCCTCCCCTGCTTATACCTCTCTGACACTGCAGCTGTCCCCTCCCCTGCTTACACCTCTCTGACACTGCAGCTGTCCTCTCCTCTGCTTACACCTCTCTGACATTGCAGCTGTCCCCTCCCCTGCTTATACCTCTCTGATACTGCAGCTGTCCTCTCCCCTGCTTACACCTCTCTGACATTGCAGCTGTCCCCTCCCCTGCTTACATCTCTCTGATACTGCAGCTGTCCTCTCCCCTGCTTACACCTCTCTGACACTGCAGCTGTCCCCTCCCCTGATTACACCTCTCTGACACTGCAGCTTTCCCCTCCCCTGCTTATACCTCTCTGATACTGCAGCTGTCCTCTCCCCTGCTTACACCTCTCTGACATTGCAGCTGTCCCCTCCCCTGCTTACATCTCTCTGATACTGCAGCTGTCCTCTCCCCTGCTTACACCTCTCTGACACTGCAGCTGTCCCCTCCCCTGATTACACCTCTCTGACACTGCAGCTGTCCCCTCCCCTGCTTACATCTCTGATACTGCAGCGGTACTCTCCCCTGCTTACACCTCTTTGACATCGCAGCTGTCCACTCCCCTGCTTAAACCTCTGACACTGCAGCTGTCCCCTCCCCTGCTTACACCTCTCTGACACTGCAGCTGTCCTCTCCCCTGCTTATACCTCTCTGACACTGCAGCTGTCCCCTCCCCTGCTTACACCTCTCTGACACTGCAGCTGTCCCCTCCCCTGCTTACACCTCTCTGACACTGAAGCCGTCCCCTCCTCTGCTTACACCTCTCTGACACTGAAGCTGTCCCCTCCCCTGCTTACACCTCTCTGACACTGAAGCTGTCCCCTCCCCTGCTTTCACCTCTCTGACACTGCAGCTGTCCCCTCCCCTGCTCACATCTTTGACACTGCAGCTGTCCCCTCCCCTGCTTACACCTCTCTGACACTGCAGCTATCCCCTCCCTTGCATACACCTCTCTGTTGTCAATTGTTATGTATAGAGCGCTCGAGGACGCTCAATGTAAAACTAGCACTGGGGCCCAGAGCTACCAATATAATCTACTAGACACTGTGATGGGGGAATGTGGACACACACCTACACTTCAGGAGACAATGGCTGGCGGTCCGCCGGTCATCGCGATATCAAATGCTGTTACTGCTGCGCCCAAGATCTTCCAGAATTTCCAATTGATCCTTTCAAAGTGATTTTTCCTGGAAATTGATCGAAAGGTCAATTGGCCCGCAAAATCGAATAATGTATGGGCACCCTTACCATCCGGCCCTCTGATATAGATCCCTACATCAGAGCCCCCATTAGCCTTCAGTGACAGCCATTCAGAGTGGTGCAGTGAAGCAGGTGTTTTATGTGATGTTTTAATTTTGAGACCATCAAACAACACAATACAATAACATTTGTAAAGCACTATTCTCCCATAGGGCTCAAAGCGCATAGCTAAATCTGTTCAAAAATGCCAGACTAAACAGGTGGCCTTTGGTCTGCACCCAAATGCTTCCAGGGATGGAGCTGTCCCGATTAGGTGTGGCAGGGAGTTCCATAGTGTAGGGGCAGCATGACAGAAGGCTCTGTCTACAAAGGTTTTCAGGTCGACTCTGGGGGTGACCAAGTTATTAGATCGTTATGATCTAAGATTGTGGTGGGTGTTGTGCAGCTGCAACAAGACCTTCAGGTATCCAGAACCCAGAGGCCCAAAAGTCCTTTACACCCTCAAGTTGGATTTACGGTTCTCACATACACACAGTACAACATGTATATAATCAGTCGTTTTTACTGAAACGTCCGATTGGCACCGATAAAACTGTAATTTACAGTATTAGTTGTTTCCGACCGATCTACGAAGAATTCACTCCTGTCTCTCGGACAACCTAATAATGTGATTGGATCGTTCCTCAGTCTTTATGCATGCAGTTCCTCAGTCTTTAGGCACTTTATGCATGCAGTTTGCCTGGGTAGTTTCTAGGCTAAATTGCACCCAGGGTGAGGGTGTAAAAATTGCGCCCCCTTTCCCCCCACCCACGTGGACTTGCGAACCCCTACTTTTTAGGGACAGTCACACAGCCACAGGTCACAAGTAGATCTGCCTACTTACTAGTGACCAGCCGCTCATCCAGGAAAAAGCAGGGACCAGGAAAACACAAGGGCAAAGAGAGCCCGGAAAGCCGACTCCTCCATGGGCGCCGCGCACTGACAGCCTGCAGTACCGCTACAGGAAACCAGATGTCATCACGTGGTGGTGATGATGACTTGATGTCAAAGGCAGGCAGCACAGCAGGAGTCAAGGAAGGTGATTGCGCTGGTAATTTTTTATTTGGCTGCACCGCGCGTCCCCAGCTCCCTAGCGGTTATGTCCTTCTGCCTGCACCCTCCTTCTTCTACTTGCAATCCTGCAGGTGCCTCTGTGGGGCCCCACTGCTGCTGAGTGACGTGTTTTGTGTTTTGTGACCATGGCGATAGGAGGAGGGATGCTGGCGCTGAAAACAACAAATTGGTTCATGCATGCGGGGAAAGGAGAACAATGGACTCGGAGCGCTGGTTAAAGATCTAGCATGCCGGATCATAATACCGAGTGGGGCTCGAGGGATAATTAAAAGTACACAAAGCAAAAACCCCGCGCCAGAAACTGGGCTGGCGGAACTGTGTGCAGAGTACGTAGTGGATGGGTGAACTGAACAACTCACCACTCCAGGGTCCAGACACACCCAACCGTCTTCATCCTCTCCTACTGGGTGCTACGTCTCTATGGTCTGAGAGCCGTTTGTCACATGATGACAGATGGTGTTCGTACCACAGAGACAGAGCGCTGAGGGGGAGAAGATGAAGGTGGGTTACAGTCCCTGGAGAAGTGAGTTGTATTCCTTGTGCTGCACATAGTGTAAGATTGATCCCCTCGCCCAGCCCGCACAGGTAACTGGGAGATATTCGTATAGTTCTATCCGGATGTCTCCTGGTTCCGGATTTGAGCAGCCCTGGACACATGTACATATGCTAGATGCCGACTTGCCACCTTTGCCGATAACATCCTGGCTCGTGTACAAGGCTTTTTCTTTAGAGCTCTGCAGTTGCATCGTATTCAGGGAATGTTGGGCAGCTGTTGTAGATGCTAGTGGTGATTTAGCCAGCTGAATCCTGGGCCGTGTCCAGACGCTGCCTCTCCTCCCCGCACACACTGCTGCTACTCAAGGGTTAAGAGAAGCCGTTCCATTAACAAAAGCCCTGGACAGGTTCTCAGCCAAGAAGAACTCCATTAAAGGCTGGTTGGTGTGGAAGTGTTTCCTGAGGCTGGAGATGCTGCCTCTGTATTCAGCTCCTTCTCACAACACACTGGGGCATGATTATTGCACTGCTGACTGACTGCTGGAGCGCTACTGACATGGGCTTCTTAGGTGACATCAGCCACACGCTGGATTTTTGTTCAATTCAGGAGATTTGTTTAAAGTGGACCTGAATTCTAGCACAGGACTGAAGGAACATAAAAGAGAAATGCACCATGTGTGTATTTAGAGAGTTTAGCTTGCCTAATTCCCTTTTATCTGTGTCTAATCACAAGTTGTAATTTGATCTCTTCACTGGGTTACATGACCGCCATGGCAGAGATAGCAGATAAGCTCATTTGAAAGCACAGGATGTTAACAATATGTCTGCCTCCATTAAAGCAGGAAGTAGAAACAGTTCAGATTTATTGCAGGATTTGTATCAGCTGTAACAAATAAGTGTTTTTCTTTAAGGCTAATTTCACACCAGGACGTTGCGTTAGAGGGGGCGTTAAGGTCGCATAACGCCCCCCTAACGGAACGCCTGGTGGTGCTGGATCTGGATGTCAGAGTGAGCCGCGTTGTGCAGCTCACTCTGGCGTCAGTGATGCCATGATGCGCACTCTTGTGCGCATGCGGCATCACGTGGTCCCGCCGGCCAATCGCCGCACAGAGCGGCCGCTCCAGGAAGTAAACACTGCACGTCATAACGTGCAGTGCATATTAATTAGCCATGTGCCTGGCCGCTCTCCGCTCCTCCCCCACATTACTGAGCATGTGCAAGCAGTCTAACGCGGCTCAGCCGCGTCCAAAGTACTGCATGCAGTACGTTGTCTTGTGACGCAGCGTTACAATGTAACGCAACGTCCGCACTGTGAACAGCCCCATTGATTTTTCATTACTGTGCGGTGGGCTGCTTTACAGGCTGCTCTAACGTGCGCCTGTAACGTCCCACTGTGAAACCAGCCTAAAGGTTATTATGCTGTTGTGTATCTTTTAGAGCTGAGAGAAAGTTCTGAGTTCAGGTCCGCTTTAAGATTGTCCATCGACTTCACTGGCAACGTTATTTTTGATCTGCCACTTTGGATCACACTTGCCCAACTACTGGTGTGACTTTGTATAAACAGAAAGGGCCGTAGAAAAGATCATCAAAAATTCGTGCAAAGTCTTTGTAGTACAAAAATATCAAAAATCTTTATTGACACAAAATACAAGGGATTCCATAAAAAAGATATATCTGTAAGAGGTTCCTTGCAGATATATAGGTATGTTCAATACAGGAGTAAGACAACAGCAAAAGCTTTTCTATAGACTTAAAGGAGAACTGTAGTGAGAGGTATATGGAGGCTGCCATATTTATTTCCTTTTAAGCAATACCAGTTGCCTGGCTATTCAGCTAATCCTGTGCCTCTAATACTTTCAGCCATAGGCCCTGAACAAGCATGCAGCAGATCAGGTGTTTCTGACAAATTTAGACAGATATGACAAGATTAGCTGCATGCTGGTTCCTGGTGTGATTCAGCCACTTCTTTAGGCAAATAGACCATCAGGGCTGCCAGGCAACTGGTATTGCTTAAAAGGAAATAAATATGGCAGCCTCCATATCCCTCTCACTACAGTTCTCCTTTAATGCAGTAGTAATGAGGCAGCGACACGCTTGTTTCGGGCACACATGGCCCTTCGTCAGGCCAAATGCATAGAGTACTGTCTGTTAATCCTGTGGACACTGCATGGTAGGAACACTCCTATCATAGCAGCTGGACTCCTTTACAGCCATTAGGATTGTGCGATTTACATCTGGTTGGTGCAGATGTTTATCCCTATTCTCTGATTTTCCTACCATGCAGTGTCTACAGGATTAACAGACAGTACTCTATGCATTTGGCCTGACGAAGGGCCTTGTGTGCCCGAAACGAGTCTGTCGCTGCCTCATTACTACTGCATTAAGTCTATATAAAAGCTTTTGCTGTTGTCTTACTCCTGTATTGAAAATACCTATATATCTGCAAGGAACCTCTTACAGAGATATATTTTTTATGGAATCCCTTGTATTTTGTGCCAATAAATATTTTTGATATTTTTGTACTACAAAGACTTTGCACGAATTTTTGATGATCTTTTCTACGGTCCTTTCTATTTATACAAAGTCTATAACTGGGTGTAGTGGATCACCATAAAAAGGACCCAAAAGTCTTTTTTTCTTCTCTGTTGCCTTCATAAAGGATACTATCCTCGACTAACTACTCAACTACTGGTGTGAGACAATAAAAGTTTAAATCTCTATCTGTTTTAGCTTAAAAAAAAAAAATGCTATTAAGGCCCCATTCACAATTGAGCATTTTGCCGGCGATGTTGGCAAAACGCTCAAACACTAGCGCTTTTGAAAGCGCTAGTGTAATAAAACCCTATGGGCCCGTGCTTACTTGGGAGATTTGCGCTAATCGCCGCAAATCACCCAAAATCGTGAAACGCAAACCCTTAGCCTGCACCTTTTTCAGGCGATTTCCCGGCGATTGCGTTTCAGTGCTATAGAAGTACTAAACGCGATTGCAGAGAAATCGCTGCACTGTCTAGTGATTTTTTTTCTGCGTGAAATCGTGGAAAAATCACTCCCGCAAAACGCCGGCAAAAATCGCCGGCGTTTTGCTCTTTCAAGTGTGAATGGGCCCTTAGAAATAGACCTAGAGATACAAATGTTTCCCTTATCAGCTTATGTTCAGTTCATGCCTGTTACAGTGAAAGAGGAAGTCCAGTATATTTACTGCTTGGCACCCTCTGTCTACTTTAGTCTGGTACTCTGTGTATATCTGCCCTCTGCCATCTCTTCATATCTGCTGCCCCGGCCACAGGTTGGTCTGCCTTCTGTAGTCTTCTCCAACTGCTCTGTTTACATTACCCTCTGTCACCCTATCACCACCACCTGCTGCTCTGTCCACACTGTCTTCTGCCCGCTCTCTACTCTGTCTACAGTACCCTGAGTCATCTCTCCACCACCTGCTGCTGTCTATACTACTCTCTGCCACCTCCTGCTGCGGCGTCCTCACCACCATCTCTGGCTGTATCCACGCTGCCCTCTGCTGTCTCTTTACAGTCTTGTGCTGTGTCCTCACCACCCTCTGCTCTCTCACCACCATCTCCTGCTCTATCCAGCTACCCTCTGCTGTCTCTCTACAGTCTTGTGCTGTCCTCACCACCCTCTCACCACCATCTCCTGCTCTATCCAGCTACCCTCTGCTGTCTCTCTACAGTCTTGTGCTGTGTCCTCACCACCCTCTCACCACCATCTCCTGCTCTATCCAGCTACCCTCTGCTGTCTCTCTACAGTCTTGTGCTGTGTCCTCACCACCCTCTGCCCTCTCACCACCAACTCCTGCTCTATCCACGCTGCCCTCTGCTGTCTCTCTACAGTCTTGTGCTGTGTCCTCACCACCCTCTGCTCTCTCACCACCATCTCCTGCTCTATCCAGCTACCCTCTGCTGTCTCTCTACAGTCTTGTGCTGTGTCCTCACCACCCTCTCACCACCATCTCCTGCTCTATCCAGCTACCCTCTGCTGTCTCTCTACAGTCTTGTGCTGTGTCCTCACCACCCTCTGCCCTCTCACCACCATCTCCTGCTCTATCCACGCTGCCCTCTGCTGTCTCTCTACAGTCTTGTGCTGTGTCCTCACCACCCTTTGCCCTCTCACCACCAACTCCTGCTCTATCCACACTGCCCTCAGCTGTCTCTCTACAGACTTGTGCTGTGTCCTCACCACCCTCTGCCCTCTCACCACCAACTCCTGCTCTATCCACGCTGCCCTCTGCTGTCTCTCTACAGTCTGGTGCTGTCCTCAATACCCTCTGCCCTCTCACCACCATCTCCTGCTCTATCCACGCTGCCCTCTGCTGTCTCTCTACAGTCTTGTGCTGTGTCCCCACCACCCTCTCACCACCAACTCCTGCTCTATCCACGCTGCCCTCTACTGTCTCTCTACAGTCTTGTGCTGTGTCCTCACCACCCTCTGCCCTCTCACCACCATCTCCTGCTCTATCCACGCTGCCCTCTGCTGTCTCTCTACAGTCTTGTGCTGTGTCCTCACCACTCTCTGCCCTCTCACCACCATCTCCTGCTCTATCCCCGCTGCCCTCTGCTGTCTTTCTACAGTCTTGTGCTGTGTCCTCACCACCCTCTGCCCTCTCACCACCATCTCCTGCTCTATCCACGCTGCCCTCTGCTGTCTCTCTACAGTCTTGTGCTGTGTCCCCACCACCCTCTGCCCTCTCACCACCATCTCCTGCTCTATCCACATTGCCCTCTGCTGTCTCTCTACAGTTTTGTGCTGTGTCCCCACCACCCTCTGCCCTCTCACCACCATCTCCTGCTCTATCCACGCTGCCCTCTGCTGTCTCTCTACAGTTTTGTGCTGTGTCCCCACCACCCTCTGCCCTCTCACCACCATCTCCTGCTCTATCCACGCTGCCCTCTGCTGTCTCTCTACAGTCTTGTGCCGTGTCCTCACCACCATCTCCTGCTCTATCCACGCTGCCCTCTGCTGTCTCTCTACAGTCTTGCGTTCTGCTGTCTCTCTACAGTCTCGTGCTCTGTCCTCCCCATCCTCTGCCAAATCTCCACTTTTTCTTCTCCCTTCCACACCCCCGGATGCAGCCCTCCGGCAGCTATTGTGCAACCCCTCTGACGATGTGACCCATAAGTAATAATTCCACTATCGGTCCGTCACGGCATCATCTTCAAGAAAGTTCAGCCCTTCAGCAGTTCTTGCCCTGTTAAGTAACATACAGCTCTAATGTAACTGTCATTTCTAATCAAGATGAACATTTTTAAGTAACTGTATTCAAGTTCTTTAATATAAATAATAAAAAGAAACCTAAATAATAAAAGAAATTTAAAAAAGAGCTTCACTGAGATGCCAGAATTTTCCAGCTGCCTTTTTTAAAAGTCCCCAGAGGGATAATAGGATTGGCTCATTTCTATTATGGGTTAAGCCACGTACACAGATACTACAACGGTTGTTCGTTGTGAACGACGAACGAACTTTCAATTGACGAAAGAACGACCTAAGTAAAGTTAGCTTTTAAAGGTGTGTAACGATCTGATCGTTAGAATGAAAGTTACATCACGTAAAGCAACTATTGCGCTTGCGCATAAAAATGAAAAGTTCCATGGAGAAATAGCGAAATGCGCATGTCAAGCCTAGTACGAACGACCGTTTTCCAACGATGTACTACTTTTGCAAACGATTGTCGTTGGAAATAATCCGCCAAACTAGATCATTCATTTTTAACAATCTAGCTCGTCCGTCGTTAGATTTAATGGTCGTTGGCTGCTTTTTTTTTTAAACGACCATCGTTTGAAATGATCAGGGAACGATCATTTCAAATGACTATAGTCGCATGTGTGTACGCACCTTTAGGAATGGGGGGGGGGGGGGGGGGGATGGGGGACTGTTCACAGACACCACCAGCATTATTTTACCATAAACGACCAGATAACACTCTCCAGAAACCACTGGGCAGATGTCCTGGCAGAGGACTTGTAGACATGAGATTTTTGTCTGATCCAATCACCAGATTAGGTAGCTGGTATGTGTAGATATCTTAACAATCACCAAAGCTTTTAAAACAAATTCTGCTTTCCTGTGAATACTTCATATGCTCATGCCAGTAAATTATGAAAATGGTATCTGACGTATCTTGGCCATCTTGGCATCTCCCTGTACTCGTATCCACAAACTTCATCTCCAGCATGCATTGCCGTAGTTTGCCAGTAGGCCTGAAAGATAAACTGTTTCGGGATCGAAATCGCGATCTGCAGACAGATCTCCCTCTGCAGACAGTATAGCAGTCCCCTTTCCCGCTGTGCACAGCTTGCCGCTCCGTGCAGCGGCGGCTCAGCGGGTGTTACTCACGGCGATGGAGGCGGCTCTTACTCTCCCCCCAATTTCCCCCTAGTGTACACTGCAGCCTATCAGCTGAGCGGGCAGCAGACTCCGCCCACAGGCTCTCGCTTTTGCGGCAGCTCACTCCGCCCAGCACCTCAGCTCTCAATCTCGCATGTCCACATCACTAGCTAGGCGGGCGTCAGACTCCGCCCACACGCCTGTCAATCAATTGTATCACAGGCGGCAAACTACGCCTGCACGCCTGTCAATCAATTGTATCACAGGCGGCAGACTACGCCCGCACGCCTGTCAATCAATTGTATCACGGGCGGCAGACTACGCCCGCATGCCTGTCAATCACAGTTTATACTGCTTCCACCTCCTTTACACAGTGTGATAATGCTGATGACTGTGTTGTGGTGTGACTGACTGTGGCAACCTATTCTGCATTCTGCATAGCTGTTGTCTGCAGTGGGGCGGTGTGAATTTGTGGCATTGCAATCTATTCTGCATAGCTGTTGTCTGCTGCAGTGGGGCGCAGTGAATTTGTGGCATTGCAATCTATTCTGCATAGCTGTTGTCTGCTGCAGTGGGGCGCAGTGAATTTGTGACATTGCAATCTATTCTGCATAGCTGTTGTCTGCTGCAGTGGGCGCAGTGAATTTGTGGCATTGCAATCTATTCTGCATAGCTGTTGTCTGCTGCAGTGGGGCGCAGTGAATTTGTGGCATTGCAATCTATTCTGCATAGCTGTTGTCTGCTGCAGTGGGGCGCAGTGAATTTGTGGCATTGCAATCTATTCTGCATAGCTGTTGTCTGCTGCAGTGGGGCGCAGTGAATTTGTGGCATTGCAATCTATTCTGCATAGCTGTTGTCTGCTGCAGTGGGGCGCAGTGAATTTGTGGCATTGCAATCTATTCTGCATAGCTGTTGTCTGCTGCAGTGGGGCGCAGTGAATTTGTGGCATTGCAATCTATTCTGCATAGCTGTTGTCTGCTGCAGTGGGGCGCAGTGAATTTGTGACATTGCAATCTATTCTGCATAGCTGTTGTCTGCTGCAGTGGGGAGCAGTGAATTTGTGACATTGCAATCTATTCTGCATAGCTGTTGTCTGCTGCAGTGGGGCGCAGTGAATTTGTGACATTGCAATCTATTCTGCATAGCTGTTGTCTGCTGCAGTGGGGCGCAGTGAATTTGTGACATTGCAATCTATTCTGCATAGCTGTTGTCTGCTGCAGTGGGGCGCAGTGAATTTGTGACATTGCAATCTATTCTGCATAGCTGTTGTCTGCTGCAGTGGGGCACAGTGAATATTCGCAAAAGGTGCCAATCCTAAGGTATAATTGTTTTGATAAATTCATATAATGCAGTAACATTTACAAACATGACAGAAAATGACATCATACTGTCAGTTTGATAGTAGGATGTCATTTTCTGTCAGTGCATGTTTGCAAATGTTACTGTGCCCATTGTGAAATTAGTGATACAGCTTGATTTGAAGAAAATCGTGAATCGAATCAAAATTACGATTTGTGACGGAAATCGTTCAATTCAATCTTTTCCTAAAATCGTTCAGGCCTATTTTCCAGGAAAGTAAAAATGCAGCACAGCTGCAGACTCTCCTGGGGTGGATGGCAGATCCCGTATAGAAAAGGGGGAAGAGGAGCAGGATCCTCATAAAGCGGATACACCTTAGGGTGCGTACACAATTTTACCACTTCCAGGTAGTATGACAGCTTATCTACACAATCTGTACTGTTGTAGTATTAAAAGCATAGCCCCCAACTGTCCCTTTTTTGGAGGGACAGTCCCTCTTTGGGAGCCCTGTCCCTCTTTCCTCCTCATTTGTCCCTCTTTCAGGACTTTGTTCCTCTTTCTATGTAAATATATATATATATATATATATATATATATATATATATATATATATATATATATTTCTCTACTAAAAAATGTGTTTGACTCTAAACTATATTTCCATCCTTTAAATTGATATATTACTAATTATAAAATGTTAATATGAAGTAAAATGAAGCAGGATAGAAAGGACCAGTGTGGTTTGAATTATAACATATTTTTCTTATGAAGTCTTTATGGTATGTGTGACTAGGGGCGTGGCAGGGGCGTGGCTTTAGTGTCCCTCTTTCTAATCTCAAAAAGTTTGGAGTTATGCTCAAAGTCTGTTGGACAAGATGGAGGAGTTAAATTTGGCCAATCAAAATTAGATATGTTAATGCATCATTATGGTCACTCACCAATTTTACCACCTCCATGTAGTATGATGGCCAACAGATTCTGAATACTAGGAATAGATTGTGTAAGTGAACACTCATATTGCATGGAGGTGGGAACATTAGTCAGTGATTGGCCGTTCAAAATTGAGGGTGGGAACCGGGGTATAGGCACGCTATTGTAGCCGGGCAACTGAAATGCTTGAAAGTGAATAAAGATGGCAACTTCTATAGGCATTTCACTTCGAGTTTACCATCAGCAGTAATTAAAGGAAACCAGAGATGAATGCTTTGGTGCAAAATAAATAGATTTGACAAAATAAATACTATACCTGGTATTTTCGCTGCTCTAGTGTGCCGTTTTTTATGGTTTTTTTTACTAAAACTCCATGCAAAAATGTTCTTCAGAAAAGCATATTATTTAGTGGGCTGTGTGCAAAATGAAATCACCATTTCTAAAAACCTCTATACATAAAAAAAACATTTTTCAATATACCCTTACATCAGCAGACACATGCATAGCTCCTTCCTCTGCACCAGCAGCTCCTCCCATCTCATCACAGCTCTCTGTGGTGCTGTGAATATACAGAACAGGAAAGCAGAGCCACAAGGGGGCAGGCTTGGGCTTGAAAAGACATCAGAGAAGACAGACTCAGCTATAATGATTCCTGAGCAAGCCAGATTGAAAGCTCAGTCGGGGGCTTTATCAGGGCTGATAACAAGCAGGCTGAGCAGTGAAGGCTGAAACAGAGAGCAGGGCAGGTGTTTTCTCTAATGTTCCCACTGATATATATGGTAAAATACATGGGGGTGCTTCATCTCTAGTTCACTTTAAGGCCTTTTTGTCATTTCTGTAATACTCTCTTGTCTTCTAGTGCCCTCCTGCTGGTCAGGCTGCGTAGAGGTGGAGTCAGAGACGGAAGCTGTGGTCGGTCATGAGTTCAAGATCCGTTGTATTTCCTGCAAGAAAAGAGGCGAGACGACAGCCAAAACATTCACTGAGTGGTTCTTCAAGAGAGAAGAGCACGGAAACTTTGACCATGTACGTAAAAGCCGTTCTTGCTTAACTGCTGTGTGATAAAGATAAGATAACTCCACAGTGAATAGCCACTCTCTCTATCATGGTTAAGATGGTCATTAACAGTACGATTCTTAGGACGATTGATTGATCAGAAACGATCGTTCAGGCCCACTGACAGTAGTGGATAAATGGAATCTATCTGAAAAATGATTGATGCAATCGATATTACAATCCAATCGGAGTGTCGACCGTCCAAAGAATCGTAATGTTAGCCACCTTTACTGTGATGTCAGGAACATTAAAGGATACCCGAACTGACATGTGACATGAGAAAGACATGTGTATGTACAATGCCTAGCACACAAATAACTATGCTGTTTTCCCTTTTTTTGTTTCTCTGCCTGAAAGAGTTAAATATCAGGTATGCAAGTGGCTGACTCAGTCCTGACTCAGACAGGAAGTGACTACAGTGTGACTCTCACTGATAAGAAATTCCAATTATAAAACATTTTCCTAGCAGAAAATGGCTTCTGAGAGCAAGAAAGAGGTAAAAAAGGGGAATTTCTTATCAGTGAGGGTCACACTGTAGTCACTTCCTGTCTGAGTCAGGACTGAGTCAGCCATTTACATACCTGATATTTAACTCTTTCAGGCAGAGAAAGAAAAAAGGCAACACAGCATAGTTATTAGTGTGCTAGGCACTGTATATACAGTGTGTTGCAAGAGTATTCGACCCCCTTGAAGTTTTCTACATTTTGTCACATTACTGCCACAAACATGCATCAATTTTATTGGAATTCAATGTGAAAGACCAATACAAAGTGGTTCACATGTGAGAAGTGGATCGAAAATCAAACATCATGCCAAACATTTTTTACAAATAAATAACTGCAAAGTGGGGTGTGCGTAATTATTCAGCCCCCTGAGTCAATACTTTGTAGAACCACATTTTGCTGCAATTACAGCTGCCAGTCTTTTAGGGTATGTCTCTACCAGCTTTGCACATCTAGAGACTGAAATCCTTGCCCATTCTTCTTTGCAAAACAGCTCCAGCCCAGTCAGATTAGATGGACAGCGTTTGTGAACATCTTGCCGGGGTATAGCGGCACGCAGGGGGGTCTTTGAGGAACACCATGGGGCAACAGAGGCTGGTGATAGTGTGCACAACCAGCCTCTGTGCCCCAGTAACATAATAAAATCCCACCTCGGGTTCTCTTTAAACCATTCCATTGTTGCCCTGGCTTTATGTTTAGGGTCGTTGTCCTGCTGGAAGGTGAACCTCCGCCCCAGTCTCAAGTCTTTTGCAGTCTCCAAGAGGTTTTCTTCCAAGTTTGCCCTGTATTTGGCTCCATCCATCTTCCCATCAACTCTGACCAGCTTCCCTGTCCCTGCTGAAGAGATGCACCCCCCGAGCATGATGCTGCCACCACCCTATTTGACAGTGGGGATGGTGTGTTCTGAGTGATGTGCAGTGTTAGTTTTCCGCCATACATAGCGTTTTGCATTTTGGCCAAAAAGTTTCATCTGACCAGAGCACCTTCTTCCACATGGTTGCTGTGTCCCCAACATGGCTTGTGGCAAACTGCAAACGGGACTTCTTATGCTTTCTGTTAACAATGCCTTTCTTCTTGCCACTCTTCCATAAAGGCCAACTTTGTACAGTGCATGACTAATAGTTGTCCTATGGACAGAGTCTCCCACCTGAGCTGTAGATCTCTGCAGCTTGTCCAGAGTCACCATGGGCCTCTTGACTGCATTTCTGATCAGCGCTCTCCTTGTTCGGCCTGTGAGTTTAGGTGGATGGCCTTGTCTTGGTAGGTTTACAGCTGTGCCATACTCCTTCCATTTCTGAATGATCGCTTGAACAGTGCTCCGTGGGATGTTCAAGGCTTTGGAAATCTTTTTGTAGCCTAAGCCTGCTTTAAATTTCTCAATAACTTGATCCCTGACATGCCTTGTGTGTTCTTTGGACTTCACGGTGTTGTTGCTCCCAATATTCTCTTAGACAACCTCTGAGGCCCTCACAGAGCAGCTGTATTTGTACTGACATTAGATTACACACAGGTACACTCTATTTAGTCATTAGCACTTATCAGGCAATGTCTATAGGCAACTGACTGCACTCAGATCAAAGGGGGCCGAATAATTATGCACACACCACTTTGCAGTTATTTATTTGTAAAAAATGTTTGGAATCATGTATGATTTTCGTTCCACTTCTCACGTGTACACCACTTTGTATTGGTCTTTCACGTGGAATTCCAATAAAATTGATTCATGTTTGTGGCAGTAATATGACAAAATGTGGAAAACTTCAAGGGGGCCGAATACTTTTGCAACCCACTGTATACATGTCTATCTCATCATGTCACATGTCAGTTCGGGTATCGTTTAATCAAACAAAACACACTGAAGGTTTGTACAGGTAATCAATTACAGATACACTACGTCCATAGGACCTGACCTATAATGTACACAGGTGGCTATGATTGGTCACCTTTGATCACTTGGACTGAAAGAGAGTACACCTGTCAGCAGTATTGGCCGGTGTCAGCAACATTATGCAAATTTATTTGGCTCTAAAATGGACCTGTCAAATGCATCCAGCACTGCATTTTGATTGGTCCATTTCAAGTTGCCTACATTTGCATAAAATTAACATGAAATTAACCTCCACTTAGAAATATTTGCATTTCATTCACCATTGTTAATTCTTAGTACCAAAAACTGCAAATAGGTTAAATTACTTGTGGTATTTTGGGTGGCGTGCTTCCCGGCATATACAAGCACGGCTGTACTGTGGCTGTACTGAACCTGCGCAAGTATGGCCGTACCCATATTACTGGCTCTGTGTTACTGCACAGACATGGCCATACTGTTCTGCAAAGTTGCCACACAGCTCAAACCACCAGTCTGCTGCGGTTTGGGTACATTAAGTGACTAGAATAAATGAATGATAGTATATGCAACCACAAGACTATCCTTAGTTATGGCTACTGGATTGCCTGGAAGCTTACCTTAAATCCAGCTGACAGACCCCTAACCACTGCCCATGTGTCAAACATTGTAGCTGCCTGGAAGCTTCCTTGAGATCCAGCTGGTGGACCCACCCCTATCCACTGTTCATGTACCAAACATTGTAGCTGCCTGGAAGCTTCCTTAAGTGGTCCCACTGTGCCAAACATTGCAGCTGCCTAGAAGCTTCCCTGAGATCCATCTGGCAAATGGTTGACCCACCCCTATCCACTGCCCATATGCCAAACATTGTAGCTGCCTGGAAGCTGAGATCCAGCTGGTGGACCCACTGCTATCCACTGCCCATGTGCCAAACATTGTAGCTGCCTGGAAGCTTCCTTGAGATCCAGCTGGTGGACCCACTGCTATCCACTGCCCATGTGCCAAACATTGTAGCTGCCTGGAAGCTTCCTTGAGATCTAGCTGGCGGATGCTGGGCCCACCGCTATCCACTGTCCATGTACCAAACATTGTAGCTGCCTGGAAGCTTCCTTAAGTGTTCCCACTGTGCCAAACATTGCAGCTGCCTAGAAGCTTCCCTGAGATCCATCTGGCAAATGGTTGACCCACCCCTATCCACTGCCCATATGCCAAACATTGTAGCTGCCTGGAAGCTTCCTTGAGATCTAGCTGGCGGATGCTGGGCCCACCGCTATCCACTGTCCATGTGCCAAACATTGCAGCTGCCTGGAAGCTTCCCTGAGATCCAGTCAGCAGATGGCGGACCTGCTGCTATCCATTGTCCATGTGCCAAATATTGCAGCAGCCTAGAAGCTTCCCTGAGATCCAGCTGGCAGATGGTGGTCCCACCGCTATCCACTGCCCATGTGCCAAACATTACAGCAGCCTGGAAGCTTCCCTGAGATCCAGCTGGCAGATGGTGGTCCCACCGCTATCCACTGCCCATGTGCCAAACATTGCAGCAGCCTGGAAGCTTCCCTGAGATCAAGCTAGCAGATGATGGACCCACCACTATCCACTGCCCATGTGCCAAACATTGCAGCTGCCTGGAAGCTTCCCTGAGATCCAGCTGACAGATTGTGGTCCCACCGCTATCCACTGCCTGTGTGCCAAACATTGCAGCTGCCTGGAAGCTTCCCTGAGATCCAGCAAGCAGATGGTGGTCCCACCACTACTATCCACTGCCCATGTGCCAACCATTGCAGCTGCCTGGAAGCTTTCCTGAGATCCAGCTTATGAAAAGACAAATGAGACCGAGAGCCCGATATGGTGTAGTATGTTAGAATAATCGAAAATATAAGTAATCAATAATTAATATACTCACAAAATTGGGTTACCACACAGGCAACCACTAGAACGGCAGGTGGGGAGAATTATAACCTGACCCCACTCAGGTACAAAATGTCGCTCTCTGTAGACAGGAAAGAAAGAGATGGGGATGCACCCCTCCACCCAGGGTGGACTATTCAATGTAATCGTCAGACAACAGAGGCGCCAGAAAGTGTAAAAAAATTCCGTTTGGAAAACGTTTTTTAAAAACGGAGGGACGTGGGTGGATTCACCTCCCTTAAGCAAAGACCAGCCAATGAGCTGTATACAAACAACAGTATTGTTTATTGGGGATTCTCCAGGTTATGCAACGCGTTTCACGGGCAAAACTCCCGCTTCATCAGGCAATCAAAACGGAGAAAAACTGGGGAAAAAACAAGGGGACAAAACAAACAGGGGGACTGAGCCAGAGGACAATCCACAGTATAAACACAATACATGTTATATGTTTTAAACGTTGGACATGATTAAAAGTTTTTTGCTTAATCAATCTTAAAAGACAACAAAAAGCAATACATCCATGTATACAATAATAGTAATAATAAAACATAAAAAGAAGCAGTTTGATAGACAAAAAAAGAGAGAAGCAGTTTGGTGGACAAAAAGAGAAAAAGATCTGACTTAATTGACAGTTCCCTAGCTGCATAAATCAATAAAGTGCTAATGCATCTATGTAAACAATGATGAATAATAAATATCTTGATAAAACAGTCCATCTAGTGTATAAGAGGAGAAAAGGGACTCGCAACCAATGTCCATATGCAAAAAAGAAAACTTTCAAATGTATATGTGGCATGAAAACTATAGCTTACCATCAGTAGGTCATATCCAGGTAAGAGCGCCTCTGTAGAGGTCCGCTGTGAGCGGGGTCTAATTTAAATGATATTCCTGGCGCCAAGCGGGGACGATAGGCGGAAGTGCCTGTCGGGTACGTCCTGCACGGACGACTTCCGGTAGCACTGCCTTACAAGGGGGCGCTCAGAGCAATACAGGGCATGTACGCGTCAGGTCTGGCTACCGCGGAAATGACGTCGCATCCGCCCAAACGAGGCCCTGCAGTAACCATGGAGGTATGGGCGGATGCGGCCATGATGTCGCCTTCATTCATATAGGGATGCGCATATGCGTAATATATAATTATTGAGCAGATGTATGTCCACATGGACATAAGGGCAATTGGGGGGAGATTAAAAAGGAAAACTAAACAGGCAAAAGGGAACTAGGAGCTAAACGGGAACATTGTTCTTGTAGGAACTACTTGATCCTAATGTAAGTGGTGCAATGCTGCCACCCGATGGTGTCTTATTGGAGGACAGGGGACTGAAAAATAATAATAATAATAAGTCAAATTGTATCTCTTATCTCTTATGTGATAGTGATATGTTAATTTACCAAATGTGTGGAAATCTGCTAGGTGGTAACAATATTTGCCTCAAGTGTCAAAGTATTATACATATTACACTGAAAACGACTGCACCATAAGAATATACAGACCAACCATAAAATGTAAAATATAAACATGAAACAGATGATAAAGAGATTCTGCTAGCACCATTCAATAAAGTTATGTGAAACTGTTGGAATACAACCCTAGAAACAGGTACACAAGGGGAAAAAAAAAAACAACAAAAAATAAAGGTAAAAATGACAATGAAAAGTTAATATAGTAAAAATAAAAAATAAAAAATTAAAAGAGAGCGAAAAATCATCGGATTAAAATAGTTTTTCCAATACTTCATTGAGGCCCTCGGGGACCAGGGTCCTCAGAATCTGAATCCAGAACATTTCTTTTTGTCTTAGCACCTCAACAATATTTGGTGCCTGTGTGGATTCTATAAGGGTTATGGTGAGGAATTGTGGATCACCGCCATGGTGGGTGCTGAAATGTCTCGATACACTGTGCATGGGAAATTGTTTCAAAATGTTTCTTTTGTGTTGACCTACTCGTTCTCGGACTAATTGGGTAGTGCGGCCTACATATTGGAGTTTACACGGACAGGACATGAGGTATATCACATTTCTCGATGTGCATGAGATGCTTTGTTTAATGGTGTATTCCTGATTGGTACTATTTGATCGGAATTTTTCTGTGGTGTTAATGTATTGGCAGGCTGTACAGCGTGTATGTTTACAGGGAGTCGAGCCCTGGTTTGTATGTTGAGTAGTCCTGGTTATAGAATTATTGGTGGATCTGAATCTACTGGGTGCCAGTAAGCTCCGCAAATTAGGAGCTCTTCTGAAGGTGAGTAACGGATTTTTGGGTAATGATGATTTAAGGAACGGGTCTTGTGTCAAAATTTCCCACCTATTTTGTAGAATAGAGCGTATTTGTTTGTTTTGGTTACTGTAGTTGGTAATGAATCTGGGGAAGGGATCTAGGGTATTGACTGTATGGGAAGGAGGAGCCGAAGTTATTGTGGCTTTGCGTTTGGCGTCTTTTATAAGTTTTTTTGGATATTTACGTTCGATGAATTTTTTGGTAAGAATGTCAGATTGTGTCTGATATTCGGAGAACTCGGTACAATTTCGGAATATCCTTTTATATTGGCAATAAGGTGTATTGGTAGTCCATGGGCGATGATGAAAACTATCAAAGTGTATATAGTTATTTGAATCAACTTGTTTGAAATGGGTTTTTGTTTTGATAGTATTGTCCGTGCTATATAAAACCAGGTCTAAAAATTCGATTGTATGAGTATGATGTTGAGATGTGAAACTAAGGCCTGCTGGGTTGTCATTGAGGAATTGTAGGAATGTTGGGATCAAATTTTGATCGCCTTTCCAGATGAAGATGAGATCGTCTATATATCTACTACGATGTTTTGACTGAAGGGGTGTGATTCACTAAATTTCAATCGTTCTAAAAGTCCCATGGTCAGATTAGCGTACGAGGGCGCGAAGGAACTTCCCATGACCGTACCAGTGATCTGATGGTAATATTTGTCAGAAAAAGAAAAGACGTTATGATATAAGATGAATTCTGCACAATGTTTAATGAATTGTTGTTGTGATACGGGCATAGATGGGTTAGTGGATAGAAAATGTTCGAGTGACCGGAGTCCGAATGCATGTGGAATATTGGTGTAGAGTGAAGAAACGTCGCAAGTTAACCATGTATAGTCTGATTGCCACGGAATCGATTTGAGCAAATCTATCAAGTGTTGGGAATCTTTTAAATACGATGGCAATGTTTTTACTAGTGGCTGTAAGTGTTGATCAATGAATTTGGAAAGGTTACTGGTGATGGAGCCTATGCCGGATATAATTGGTCTACCTGGTGGTTTGGTAAGTTTTTTATGAATTTTTGGAAGATAGTAAAAAAACGGTGTGGTGGGATGATTATTGACAGCTGGCACATGGTGGTCCCACCGCTATCCACTGCCCGTGTGCCAAACATTGCAGCTGCCTGGAAGCTTCCCTGAGATCCAGCTGGCAGATGGTGGGCCCACCGCTATCCATTGCCCATGTGCCAAACATTGCAGCTGCCTGGAAGCTTCCCTGAGATCCAGCTGGCAGATGGTGGACCCACCGCTATCCACTGCCCATGTGCCAAACATTGCAGCTGCCTGGAAGCTTCCCTGAGATCCAGCTGGCAGATGGTGGGTCCACCGTTATTCACTGTCCATGTGCCAAACATTACAGCAGCCTGGAAGCTTCCCTGAGATCCAGCTGGCAGATGGTGGACCCACCACTACCCACTGCCCATGTGCCAAACATTACAGCTGCCTGGAAGCTTCTCTGAGATCCAGCTGGCAGATGGTGGTCCCACCACTACTATCCACTGCCCATGTGCCAACCATTGCAGCTGCCTGGAAGCTTCCCTGAGATCCAGCTGGCAGATGGTGGTCCCACCGCTATCCACTGCCCATGTGCCAAACATTACAGCTGCCTGGAAGCTTCCCTGAGATCCAGCTGGCAGATGGTGGTCCCACTGCTATCCACTGTCCATGTGCCAAACATTGCAGCTGCCTAGAAGCTTCCTTGAGATCCAGCTGGCAGATGGTGGTCCCACCGCTATCCACTGTCCATTTGCCAAACATTGCACCTGCTTGGAAGCTTCCCTGAGATCCAGCTGGCAGATGGTGGTCCCAACGCTATGCACTGCCCATGTGCCAAACATTGCAGCTGCCTGGAAGCTTCCCTGAGATCCAGCTGGCAGATGGTGGTCCCACCGCTATCCACTGTCCATGTGCCAACCATTGCAGCAGCCTGGAAGCTTCCCTGAGATCCAGCTGGCAGATGGTGGTCCCACTGCTATCCACTGCCCATGTGCCAAACATTGCACCTGCTTGGAAGCTTCTTTGAGATCCAGCTGGTGGGCTCACCGCTATCCACTGTCTATGCAAAGGAGCCCTTAGTGACTTGACATCAGGGGATCCCACATCAGGGGTATAATATCTATTTCTGAGGTCGTCTCCGTCTTTCACATTCCCGGCACCAGAATCCTCGGCTTAGAATTCCTGCACATCTTGCAGTTTATTTTGAATCGGATGCCTGTGTGTGAATTATTCATGCGGTGAATGAGCTCAGCTGGCGTTCTGTGCAAGGCAGCCGACAGCAACACAGAACTTCAAAGCTATTTACCTGCTAATTCTGAGCTCTTCAAAAACCCTTAGAAATCAAGAGACACGAGTGACTTATAAATATACAGACGCCCCTTCTTCACATTTCATTTTATTTTTAAAGTACACCTGTAACACTGGAAAACACTTAATAAACCTATATGAACAGATTCAGTATTCTTCCCTGACCTAATTTTTCCATTTTTTGTTGCTCCTGGCCACTCTTTTCTGGGATGGGGGCGGGACAGAGTGGGGAGCTCAACCTCTTCCTGTCTCTCTGTCTTCGACATTGTTGTCAAAGACTTTACTGGTCTGGCAGAATACGAGGACCTGCAGCGACTGCACAGGTGAACTGATCCCACAGATGGGTATGTCAGCCTTGAAGGTGCATACCAATTGTGGACAACTAAAAATCTTGAAAGTGGTTACAGGTAACCTTTAAGATGTACAGGCTATGCAAACAGCTATTTAGGTCTGTCAACAAAGTCCAGAACTCGGACGTTATGTGGGTTGGAAGAAGATAGCAGGGAAAGTCCACCACCCCATACAATGATGGATTGAGATGAAATGGGGCCTTAGGCAAGGTACTAGTTTTGGCTTATACTGATGGTCATTTCGGCAATCTGAGGTGGGAGGAGACGGGACAGAGAAAGTGGGTGTTGGGCCCCCTGAAACCCACCAGGCCCCAGGCACCTGCCTAGGTTGCCATATGGATGATCCTGCTGACTCCATACCCTGCCTAGGCAATTTAAGAAACCAGGTGGAGACTTCACCCAGTAGCCTACACCCACAACTCTTTTTCTACATTTAAGAGCTCATATGTCCAGTTCCACGGGTGGCATCTTAGAGAGGAGGCATGAACGTTTAAAGTGAACCTTTTGCCTATCTTGTTCGGTGAAGCAGATCTCTGAAAACATTGGCCTTTTTTCTGCCATAACGGCACTTTTTTTCTTTGCTTTGAAATTGTGTTTTGTTACAGGCGTATGGAATAATGTTTCAGCCTAAGCTGTAAATTGTGTGGTTGGCATTTGTGTCTGTTGCTGTTGCCCACATCAGACAGACGTATTGCTTATTTGTAAATCAACACTGTAAAAGCGACAGTTGGAACAGGGCATACATTTCAGGTTAACCAACAGTCATGCACCAAGTAGGCCAAATTCAGGGAACTGACTTCCTGTGTCCATGAAGCCCAGTCAGAGAGTAAAGCAAAATCTGCGAAGACAAAAAACATTGACGTTAGATACTTACCTGAGTAGAGGTAAGCCTCTGGATGGTCCAGAAGTTTCCCAGATCCTTCTGGAGCCCACAGCTGCTGCCTAGGACCCTCTTCTTCCTCTTGACCATGAATAAGCAGATACGTGAGTATGATCTGCACATGCCCACTAGCATGAAGCATGGAGGATAGAGTGTGAGCACCAGGGGCGTAGCAATAGGGGGTGCAGAGGTAGCGACCGCATCGGGGCCCCAAAGGGCCTTCCCTCAATTACAGTATTAGCTCTGTATTGGTCCTGTGCTCATAATAATCACTTTCTTTTGAATAGTGGTAATCATTAACAAACTGCTCCCCATCCCCTCCTTGCACCTCTGACACTGTGGTTGCCATTGGCAGGTTTTGGTGTGCCGTATCAATTGTTATGAATAGAGTGCTTGGGGGCCCCATTGTAAAACTTGCATCCAGGCCCACAGCTCCTTAGCTACACCACTGGTGAGCACAGTCCACCCCTGCGCAGGAGCCCTTGTCAGATATGCTTGGAGAGTTAAGCTAAGTACCTGAAGATGGATCAGGGATCCTCGACGGCAGTGGTGCAATGAACAATCAGATACCCAATCCATCCTCTGCAATTGTGTACTGCAGGAATAAGCAACGGGCACGAACTAGACTTCAAACGGTCACAGTAATTAGCGTGGGAGTCTATGGGAATCAGAACGATAGTCCACAATGGAATCCGTCATGACAATCTCCACAGATCTCTAAACATTGTTTAACTGAGTTTAGTTAAACAATGTTACACAATATCGTGAAAATCGATTGTTCAGAGAAAAAATTGCTGGATGCTACAAAAATTGTGTCGTGGATACCGACCTTCAATCTGTCAGCTGCACAGAGAGCAGCCAGAGAGTGAAAACTGTTTACTAGCTGGAAACACCCACTCTGCTGTCAGTGCAATGGTTTCTGGGTAACATGACCTAAGGAATTTCACTGGAAACATTGCATCTCGATTAATGTTCTTCTGAATTTCTGTACTCTTAATTTGCTGTTTTATTTGAAACTTTTGTTTTTGTCCTAGAGCAAGATCAACTTTAATGAATTTCTTTGTTTCTCCTGAGGCAGATCCTCTCATACAGTTACCGCAACGAGCAAATCCTGGATGATCGTTTCAAGGGACGACTGAAGTGGAATGGCAGTGCCCATTCTGAAGACTTGCAGGACATGTCCGTTGTCATCACCAACGTCACCCATGAACACCAAGGGGAGTACATGTGCAGGGTCAACCGAACGCTCATGTTTGAGAGTCACGAGTACAACACTAATGTCACCAAATACATCCAGGTGGTCGTAGTGGACATAGGTGAGTGGCCAGAATAACTTGAGCACAGAAATAAAAGTGAAATCAATGGTGTCTGTTTAGTTAGGATATGACAGCTACCTCATCTTGTATAACAGATGGTCCAGGGTGGTAGCCATCCTTAGTGAGAGACTAATGTATCAAACTTTACTGACTGTCTGTAGGTACTATATCTCAGTGACAATCTGTAGGGTACCAAACCTTAGTGATGTTTGTTGGGTACCAAATCTTAGTGGAGCCTGTAGGGTACCCAACTTTAATGATATCTGCAGCATACGAAACATTACTTTTTGTAGGGTACCAAACCTTAGTGACTATCTGTAGGGTACCCAACCTTAGTAATGTCTGCAGGGTACAACATTTTACCGTTTATACGTTACCAAACCTTAGTTACTCACTGTAAGGGTACCCGAACTGACTGTCTGTAGGGTACTATATCTCAGTGACCGTCAGTAGGGTAACCCCCAACCTAACCAACTAGTGAAATTTGTTGGGTACCAAACGGACTATCCGTGGGGGTACAAAATCTTAGTGAGTGTCTACAGGGTATCAAACCTTAGTGACTGTCTGCAGGGTACCAAACTTTAGTGATTTCTGTATGGTACCAGACTTTAGTGGCTGTTTGTAGTGTACCAGACTTTAGTGGCTGTCTGTAGGGTACCAAACCTTAGTGATTTCTGTATAATACCAGACTTTAGTGGCTGTTTGTAGGGTACCAGACTTTAGTGGCTGTCTGTAGGGTACCAAACCTTAGTGATGTCTGTAGGGTACCAGGCTCTGGTGGATGACTGTAGGGTACCAAACCTTAGTGATGTCTGTAAGGTACCAAACCTTAGTGACGTCTGTAGGGTACCAGACTCTATTGGATGACCGTAGGGTACCATACCTTAGTGATGTCTATAGAGTACCAAATCTTAGTGATGTGTGTTGGCTACCAGACTTTAGTGGATGTCTGTAGAGTACCCAACCTTCTCGACTTTCTTGTAAAATAAAATAGAAGGAAAAGCCAATAGCCCAATATAGCATAGCATGTTTAGATAATGGACAGTGTTGAAAAAACTTGAAGATTAATACTCACAAACATGGGTTACCACCAAGGCAACCACTGCATAGACAGGTGGGGAAGTTGAACGCAGGATAAAAAGTCACTCTCTGTAGTGCTGAAAAATGGGAAACACCCCTTCACCTAGAGTGGACCTCAGTATATGTATTAAACAAAAGGAACAGAGGCATCAACATAGGATAAAATATATTAAAATCGGTTAAAAGGGAGGTAGTGGTAGACCTTTAATCTAGACTTATTGAGTCCATCTTCTTACAATACAATAACATTTCTATAGCTCTTTTTTCCCATAGTACTCAAAGCGCTTGGGCTCTCTCAGATTCAGTAATTGGTAGTAGGATGAAGTATTCACACAACAAAAGTTATAATTCTGCAAATGCCAAACTGAACAGGTGGGTTTTCAGTCTGGATTTAAACACGGCCAGGGATGGAGCTGTCCTGATCTGTTGAGGTAGGGAGTTCCAAAACGTAGGGGCAGCATGACAGAAGGCTCTGGGACCAAAAGTTTCCAAGTGGACTCTGGGTATGACTAGATTATTAGAACCTGTGGATCTGAGAATGCAGGGATTGCTACGCAGCTGCAACATTTCTTTCATGTATCCAGGGCCTAGATTATTCAGGAATTTAAATGTCAGTAGGCCGATCTTGAATAGGACCCTCCATTCTATAGGTAGCCAGTGAAGGGAGTGCAGGACTGGCGTTATGTGGCAGTGACGGGGTTGGTTGTTTAGCAGTCTGGCAGCAGTATTCTGTATCAGCTGTAGGCGGTACAAGACCTTTTTTGGAAGGCCAGTGTAGAGAGCATTACAGTAGTCCAGTCGGGATGTGATGAAGGCGTGGACTAAGGTTGGCAGATCTTCTGGGGGGATGAGGTGCTTGATTTTTGCAATGTTCTTCAGGTGAAAATAGGATGATTTCACCACAGCAGAGATTTGAGTTCTGAAGTTTAAATTCCCATCAATTAGAACTCCCAGGCTACGCACATGATCAGAGCTGCGTAGATCCGTGCCTCCTATTCCCAGTGGTGAAGACTGCAAGTTAAGTTGTTTTGTTATCATGCTCTGCCCTCCAATCAGAAGGACTTCAGTTTTGTCTGCATTTAGTTTCAGCCAGTTGTCATTCATCCATTGCTGTAGTTCACGTAAGCAGGCGTTTATAGTTAGAGTTGGGTCTGTCACACCAGGCTTGAAGGAAAGATATAGTTGGGTGTCGTCCGCATAGCAGTGGTATGTCAGGCCATGTTTTTGGATTAGTTTTCCAAGCGGTAACATGTAAATCATGAAAAGCAGGGGAGAAAGGATTGAGCCCTGGGGCACCCTATACTTAAGTGATACAGGGGTGGACAGGAAGGGCCCCATAGACACTTTGTGGGTTCTGCCACTCAAGAAGGATTGGAACCACTGAAGAACTATGCCATCAATGCCACAGTATTCCTGTAGCCTGTTTATCAAGATGTCATGGTCAACTGTATCAAAGGCTGCAGAAAGGTCTAGCAGTATGAGGATCGAGCACTCTCCTCTGTCTCTTGCCATGAGCAGGTGGTTGCATATTTGGATGAGGGCAGTTTCAGTGCCGTGGTGTTTCCTGAAGCCAGACTGGAATGGGTCATAACTGTTGTTTTGTAGGATTTTGGCTTCTAGCTGGAGGTAAACAGCTTTTTCAATTAGCTTGCCCAGAAATGGGAGGTTAGAGACAGGTCTGTAGCTGGTCATTGCATCTGGGTCCAGGGAGGGTTTTTTGAGGAGAGACCTGATGATTGCTTCCTTCAGTGAAGCAGGAAATATCCCTGATTGTAAGGAACAGTTAACAATTTTGAGGAATACCGGTACGAACAGGTCGGGGCAGTTCAACATGAACTGTGTTGGGCCAGGATCCAGGTCACAGGTAGTTAGGCGGAGGTGAAGGAGGATGCTTGATGTGACTTCTTCATCAATTTCTTTGAAGTTTGACCAAGGTGTTACGTTGTCTCTGCTAATGGTCTTCGCGCTATATTAGGCTCAGATGCTGTAAGTTGGATGGTGGACCTTATAGCGGAGACTTTGTCTGTGAAGAAATGGGCAAATTGGTCACAGAGGTCCTTTGAAGACTCGATATTAAGTTTTTGACATGCCGGGTTGCAGAGTTTTTCCACTGTGCGGAACAGTTGGGCTGGTTTGTTAACTGCATTTGCAATCTCTTGTGATAGAAAGGATGATTTTTTTCCCGTGATTACCTTTTGGTACTTCTTCAAGTGGAGGATTAAGGCATGTTTGTCTTCTGGGGACTGAGATTTGCGCCACAGTCTCTCAAGTTTTCGGCCTTGTCTGTTCAGCTCTTTTATAGCGTTATCAAACCACTGTGCATGATGGTGTGGAGTAAGATATTTGGTGCACAGAGGAGCAATGGTCTCAAAGGTGGAGGACACACATTTGTTGTATTTAAAACACCAGAGTATCAGGGTCCAAGCTGGAGTCAGTCAATTCATTAAAGCTAAGGTTATCTCGGATATGTTGAGGTGTTAGCCCTTTTAAGCGACAGTATTTTATTTGATTCTTGACCTGGTGTTTGACAGCTGGTATTGAGAGGGAGAAGTGGATAGTGTGATGGTCTGACCAGGCAACAGGATTAATTTCCACATTGGCTATTGACAGCCCAGTATGGAATATAAGGTCCAGAGTGTGACCTTTCCTATGAGTAGCAGAGCTGGTTGATTGGAGGAAGCCCAGTTCATGTAAGGCACGAGGTAGCTCTATTCCAAATTGTGAAGAGGAGTCATCCACCCATGTATTGAAATATCCAAGAACAATCCATCTGGGGTGTTCCAGTGTTAGGTTGCATAGGAGGTCTACAAGTTCCTTAAGGAAGTCTGAATATTTTTCTGGTGGACGGTAGATCAGCAATATGTTAATGTTTTTCTCAGCTGAAAGTTGCACCCCCAAGCATTCAAACGAGTTGGTAGGTCCTACAGTAAGTGGTCTGATTTTCAAAGCTGATCTAAAGCAAAGTGCAACCCCTCCACCCCTACGTTCTTTCCTGTTGCAGTATATCACGGAATAGTTTGTTGGCACGGCGGCCTCCAGGGTGGGGCCAACTGGTTCAGAAAGCCAGGTTTCAGTCAGGCAGGCCAGATCAGAAGGCTCTATTAGATCATGTATGATTGATGTTTTGTTGTTTAGTGATCTGACGTTGCAGAGGACAGCCTTGATGGGGCTACCCTGGGAGCTAGGGTCTGAGATTGATGACTCCAAGACAGAACAGTCTCCAGATGTGCTGTCATCTCTGCTGGATTGTGCTGGAGCTATTAGGGTTGTTGCCTGGGTGTACTCTGTAGATTTTGTCACAGAGATATTTTGGTCCTGCAGTGAAGAACATCTTTTCTAACGTCCTCTTCTTGGAGGCAAGTCCACCACTACGTCCTTTTTTACTGATTTTAATATATTTTATCCTATGTTGGCACCTCTGTTCCTTTTGTTTAATACTTAGTGACTGTCTTTAAGGTACCAAACCAGCAAAGTGAATGAACGCCCGGTGTGCCCCCACCTCCCCTGGTGATTGCAGAGTCCAAGTGGGGCATGCTTAAGATCCTCATTACACCTCTTGGTGCTGGGATTTCGCCTCAGCCACGTCTAGTGCCTCCTCTTTATGACTTAATATTGGGGGCAAATGTGGCTACCTATATACTGGATGAGGGGCTACCTAATATTGGGGTTACACGTGGCTACCTACACTGGATGAGGGGGGCCTACCTACTACTGGGGGCACATGTGGTTACCTACACTAGATGGGGGACTACTGGGACACATGTACTGGATGAGGGGGCTACCTTACACTGGGGGCACATGTGGCTACCTATACTCGATGGAGGCGGGGGTGGATTCATGGAAAGGCATGTGATCATCTTGAAAGGGTCTAATTAGCCGTCATCACTTCTTCCTTTAGCCTGAACAGGTAACTGAAGCAACGAGATAAAAACAAGGAACACCAAGAGCCCCAATAGTGTAATATGTACTTGTAAATGGTTACTAGATAGAGTAAATATTAATACTCACAAACCAGGGTTACCATTAGGCAACCACTGTAAAAGCAGGTGGGGAGATTTTCCTGACCCCACTCAGGAATAAGAAGTCGCTCTCTGTAGATGAGAAAAAGGGGTTTCAACCCTCCACCCAGGGTGGACTCATTATGCAGGAGAACAGAGGCGCCAAAAGGATAGGTGCCTGGCTCTTCTACTGACCACATATGCTATTGCTCCGTTGTTATTGCCTGATGAAGCGGGATCAAACCTGCGAAACGCGTTGCATATTTGGAGTTCATAAATAAAATATATTGACTGTCTTTACTACAGTCATTGTGTGTCTACTTGGAGGAGGTAAGTCCACCACCACCTCCTCTATTTACCAATAATTTGTTTTTTTAAGCTCATTTAGCTTCCTTTTATCCTTTTGGCGCCTCTGTTCTCCTGCATAAGGTAACTGAAGCAACACCTGATCATCACCAGCCAATCAGCACATTGCAAATCTGTCATCTGACTAAACCAATCACATGCCTCTCCACCAGCTTCTGTTGCACACGAAGTACCCTAATGCCAAACTGCTGAAATCACACAAATGTCCTTTATTCCTTTCCAGCGAACCGTGATGTGGCTTCCATAGTGTCAGAGATCATGATGTACGTCCTCATAGTGGTGCTGACAATATGGCTGGTGGTGGAGATGGTCTACTGTTACAGAAAGATCGCAGCGGCAGGAGAGGAGGCCGCGCTGGAAAATGCGTGAGTACCTTGAATTCCATAATTGGCAAAGCCACTGAAAAAGCTTCATATTTCCAGATTTATGTTCTGAAGACAATCAGTGAATTAGGTTTGGTTTAACTGGCAACTGGCTGTCCCCATGGTTTACCACCAGGATCCGCAGTGTTGCTGTATTGAGATTTATGGAAGCATTCATCTCAATATGTGTACCATCGAGGGCCATCAATTGCACTAGCGCCACAGTGCATCGATTTTTTTCTGAGACGCTGCATGTAGCTTCTAGTGTTGACAGCGTCCCCAGTTACGCGTGCCCCTTAGGGCTCAAGATGGGACAACAAATCAATGGGTAACGATGGCAAGCGTTTTTCTGCAAGACAAGCCACTGGCAACCTACCATCAGTTACTAAATAGGCTTCATCAGACCATAAGATGCACTTTTTCTACCCCAAAAAGGTGTTGGGATAAGTCAGAGTGTCTTATGGACTGAATAATACCATTCAAACCGGCACCAGGTGTCCTATGTGTCCCCTACAAGTAGATACTGCAGCAGTCTATTGCCACCAGACTGATTCCACCACCTGAGAGGTCCGTGACATGGTGGTTCCTGCAGCTCCAAGCCACTGGGAGATCCATGCCTTGTGCAGATACCCCAGATCCAGCCACACCGCAAAGCCTTGGTCCCCTGGTTCCAAGAGTATGACAACGCTTACATCGTTCAGTGCTGGAGCCTCCTGGTAATCGGCGCTGATGGTCTTGCGGGAGGGACCACGGATCTGTCATTGGGGCCCATCACTGCACTCACATTGATGGGAGGGGGGATCTGTCGGGGGCCACAATATGCTACCCTTTCTCTGAAACGATTTTGCCTTTGCAGAGCAGGTGTTATTGTGGGTGGGTGAAGTCATGGAGGCCGCACATGGCCAAGGTGGGTGGAGTCATAATGCCCACATGGTTATGATAGTCATAGTGGACACATTTGTTATATAACCCCTGCCTAGCTGGGAGGGAAGGGAGAAAGGGTGGCAAGGTATAAATGTGAGGGGGGTGTTTTTTATGGGGGTGGAGAGTAGGAATGGCTAAAATGTTTTAAATTGAGGCTCTGACCAATAATACAGCATTGACCAGAAAAGTATTACTGATTTTAGTGCGGTTTTAAAGCAGTGTAATTATATTTACATAAAAATGGACTGTCATTAATTAACCACTTCAGCCCTCAGTCGTGTTTCACTTTATGTATCCAAGCAATTTTCACCTCCCATTCATTCGCCTATAACTTTATCACTACTTATCACAATGAACTGATCTATATCTTGTTTTTTTCACCACCAATTAGGCTTTCTTTGGGTGGTACATTTTGCTAAGAGCTACTTTAGGGCCCTTTTCCACTAGCAATCGCTAGCGTTCACGCTGAACGCTAGCGATTGCTGAATCGAAAAAGCTAAAAATGTACCGGCGATTTCCCGACGTTTGCGGCCGCGATTTTGCTATGTTATGCACTGCATAGCAAAATCGTGGCAAAAGTCGCTCCGCGGCGCGATCGCGATCAAGTAAAAAACGAATCGCGGTAGTGGAAATTACCTACCGCGATTCCTATGTTAAAAAGCAAACCGTAGCGATTTTAAAATCACTAGCGGTTTGCGGTTTTGCGATTAAGCAGTCGCAAACGCCGTAGTGGAAAAGGGCCCTTACTGTAAATGCATTTTAACAGGAAGAATAAGAAAAAAACGGAAACAATTCATTATTTCTCAGTTTTTGGCCATTATAGTTTTAAAATAATACATGCCTTCATAATTAAAACCCAAATATTATATTTGCCTAATAGTTCCAGTTATTACACCGTTTAAATTATGTCCCTATCACAATGTATGGCGACAATATTTTATTTGGAAATAAAAGTGCATTTTTTCCGTTTTGCATCCATCACTATTTACAAGCTTATAATAATAAAAAAAATAAAAATAGAAATATTTATTTTTACATGAATATTTAAAAAGTTTAGACCCATAGGTAAATATTTACATTTTTTTATTGTAATGTTTTTATTTGTTGTTGGGTTTTTTTTTTTTTAATTAAACATTTTATTTGAGTATTTTTGGGAGGGTGGGATGTAAATAGTAATTTTTTCATGTAAATATGTGTTTTTTTTTAATGTAGATGTAGTTTTACTATATGGCCACAAGATGGCAATGATGGGTTTGTTTACATTACGTCACTCTAAGCGTAACATGTACGCTTAGAGGGACGCAGGAGGCAGAAAGAGCGAGGCTTCCGAGACAAGCCGCTGCTTTTTCTGCTGGGGAAAGGGATCAGTGACCAGGCACCATGTCTCGATTCACTGATTCCCTGGCTAACGAACCTCGGCCAGGAGCATGCGTGCACGCGCGCGTTCGGCCACAGGAGTGTACATGTGGCCTTTTGGATGTATATTATACATCCAAAAGGCCAAAGTGGTTAAATTAAACTATCAGGATAAGGACAAAGTATTACCTTACGCTGTAGGCGACATGCCAGTGTTATAAATAGTGGATACATTCGTCATTGCCGGTATAATAAATTATTAAACGGGACATTCCAAGAAAGAAAACTTGTAACAAAAAAACCCCTCTGGTTGTACTCACCTCGGTAGGGGGAAGGCTCTAGATCCTAACAAGACTTCCCCCGTCCTCCTCTGTCCCAGCAATTCAGGGCTGTGACCCCCCGAACAGCTGCGAGGTAAATATTTACCTACCGCAAAATATTTACCCTTCGCAATCCTGTAGCAGGTGCAGTCGCAGCTCTGAAACCCAAGCCCGATTGTATTCGCTTTACTGCGCAGGCTCGTTTCCATTGCACCTGCGCAGGATCACGGTAGGTAAATATTGCCGCGCCTGCGCAGTAATTGTCAGGCTTTGTCGAGGAAGTTTTGGGGGAGCCAGCACTGCATTCCCCCAAGCTACAGAGGACAGGGAAGCCTCATTGGGACCCTGAGGCTTACCCCTCCTGAAGTAAGTATCTCCTAGAAGAAGATTTGTTTTGTTACAGGTTCTCTTTAAAGTAAAGCTACTTGGTGTTTTTTTTTTTTTTTTAACTTTTTAAAGTCCTGCCAAATTTTGCCACTGGGGTCTCTCGACTCTGTTGCCCCAACGGTTGGAGAGAGGATTTGCCAGAAACAGTCACTGTAACATGCTGCATCATACAGAAAAGCACCTTGCCCTGTCTATTCTATATTACTTGACTTGCTGTTATTTGGTACATAGAGCCATCTAGTGGATATCACAAAGATTGCAGAATAATACCGTTGAGACGTAAGGTTCATACATATGCACAATTCCCCTTCCATTTGTGTTGTCTGCCTGGGTCAAACCCGATCTTGCGGGTGACACTGCGATGCCCCAGTGCTGTTCAGGCATATCCCTAGGCAACAGCTGAGCTAAGCTTTCTGTGTCTATGGAGACGAAAAGGACAGCGGGAGGAGATAGGAGGAGAAAAATGGACTTGGCCAACGATTGTCTGGCGTGCCAGATCATTAAGCCTCCTCAGCATACCTCAGGGGACAGATGCACACATACTAGTCACACACTGTAGTCTGTGTATGAGGCTTTACACTCCTCAATAGAAAACACACTGTATGAGAAAAACACTGATTTCAGACGTGGCAAATTACTAAGGATGGTTGGTACTGCCAGTTGCTGTTGTACACTTTAAACAGGAACTCCAGCGTAAACAAACATACTGTCATTAAGTTACATTAGTTATGTTAATTAAAATAGATAGGTAATATAATCTCTTACCCGCCCTGTTTTAAATGAACAGGCAAATGTTTGTGATTTCATGATGGCAGCCATCTTTTTGGTTGAAAGGAGGTGACAGGGAGTATGAGACACAGTTCCAACCGTCCTGTGTGCTGATCACCCCTCCCAGTTGCTAGGCAACGTGAATAACAACATAGGAAATCCCATCATGCTCTGCACACCTTGAGGGGAAAAAAAATCCTGGGCTTTTTTTTTTTGATGGGTGGAGCTTAGCTAAAAATGCAGCTAAAAATGATGCTTTGGTAAGAAAAACAAAGTTCTGATGCTGTGAAACTGTTAAAGAAACACTAACCCTTTTCAGTGCTGCTGAGTAGATTTTTAGTCCGGAGGTTCACTTTAACCACTTCCCAACCACTGTTTTTTTTCCTCCTTAATCACTTCAGGACCACAGTGCTAAACCCACCTAAAGACCAGGCTATTTTTTACTAAAAGGGCCACTGCAGCTTTAAGGCCAAGCTGCAGGGCCGCACAACTCAGCACACTAGTGATTCCCCCCCCCCTTTTCTCCCCACGATCGCCCCCCAGTTGTTTATTTTTGCTAATATATTTATATTGTCACTTAATATATATAAAAAAAAAAACGTTGCTGTTGCCTCCCCCAGCAAGCCTCCCTTCCTCTCTCCCCCAACCAGCCTATCACTGCCGATCGCTCTTTAGTGCCCCAGGGGGACAACTGTGTCACACGGCTGTCCCCAGTACAGCGCTGCAGCTGATTGCAGCGCTGTACTGTGTAAATAGACAGCTATCACGCCGTCTAACAGTCGGAGACTGAAGAGGGGGCGGAGCTCCGTCACCCCAAAAAAGGAGATGCGCGCGTAGCCTGCGCACGATCTCCAGCAATAGCCGGCTCCAGGACCTGACGCCAATTGGTGCTACAAACACTGGTTCGCACGACAGCCTCTCTCACTTGCTGGGGCGCCCAAACCACCATGCGATACCCAGAGGGAAATGTGGGCGAGCCCTGGCTCTCTCACCTCCAGGGACTTCACCCCCATCACCTCTAAACTGAATGCAAACTGCAACACACACAATTGCTCACTACCAGTTCAGGCAATTTCCTACCTCTATCTGGCCAGCAGGCGCCAGTCAGCCAATCAGGTGCACGGTCATACACCCTTTGCCTGCCATACCGATCTAGCAGGATCTGCATAAATTAGCATTCAGGTGGGAGGCTTGGTTGGACGTAATCGTTGATTACATCTTTTACAGGGACCGCCGCGCGTAGGCATCTCCCACACAGTCCCCTCCCTAACCACTCACCCGTCAACCGCATCCTGGAAGCTGCAAAACAGAAATTTAAAATCACTAACACTGGTTCGCACGACAGCCAGGGGCCCCAGCCTCTCTCACTTGCTGGGGCCCCCAAAGCCAATTGGCGTTAGGCAGTCCTGGGGCTGTCTGCGTGGAGCGATCTTCAGGTAGTTAAAAACCAGAGCGAAATTCACATCACGCGCCTCCCATTTATTTGCCAATAACTTTATTGTTACTTATCACATCAACATCACCTATATCTTGTTTTATATGCAACAAATTAGGCTTTCTTTGGGTGGTACTTTTTGCTAAGAATTATTTGATTTTATAATAATGCATTTTAAAGGGAATAATAGAAAAAAAATCATTATTTCTCAGTTTTCAGCCATTATAGTTTTTTTTTTTTTAAATAAATTGTACCTCGATACATAAAACATACGCATTTGTCCTGGTTATTACAACGTTTAAATTGTGTCACTAGTACAATGTATGGCAACAAATATTTTATCTGGAAATTAATGTATACTTTTTAGCGTTTTGTGATTTTTAATACTATAACAATTATTACAAGCCATTATTTTCCAAATTAACAGTAATATACCCTCATGACATACATATCAAAGTCCATAGGGTAACTTTATTTATTTATTTTTTTTAACCACTTTACCCCCGCCCGTACGAATTTCTCCGTCCCTTTTTCCATCCTTTAACCCCCAGGGACGGAGAAATCCGTACTTTCCGCGCTCCCGCCGCTGCCCGCGCTGCCACTCGCTCTAGCGCGCATTCCCGCGGGTAAACCCGCCGCCGGCCGCTCGCCCGGAGATGGAGATGAGGGAACATTCATTCCCGTTCGTTGATCTAAGCCCCGCAATGATCCGCTGCTTTTCCGCTAAGCAGCGTGATCATTGTGAAAAAAAAACAACTTACCCAGCCTCCTACTACTTCCTCCAAGCGTCCGGAAGGACGCTTGGAGGTCGCATTAAACAAAAAGTTACTGGTGCCATCTTGTGGCCAAATAGTAAAACTACACCCTAAACATTTTTCACATACAAATGAATTAGTTATACACAAAAAATTAACTCATTACCTCCCACACTCCCCATTTTATTTTTTTTTGTAATGAAAAAAAAAATTAAAAAATTTACAATTAAAAAAAATACATAAATAGTTACCTTAGGGACTGAACTTTTTAAATATTTATGTCAGGAGGGTACAACACTGTTACTTTATAAACTATGGGCTAGTAATTAGGGATGGTCGCAAAACTGACAAAAAATGCATCTTTATTTCCTAATAAAATATTGGCACCAAACATTGTGATAGGGACATAATTTAAACGGTTTTATAACCAGGTCTAAAGGGCAAATACATTTCATGGGTTTTAATTACAGTAGCATGCATTATTTAAAAACTATAAAGGCCGAAAACTGAAAAATAATTAATTTTTTCCCACATTTTTCCTATTTTCCCATTAAAACACATTTAGAATAAAATAATTCTTGGCATAATGTCCCACCTAAAGAAAGCCTAATTGGTGGCGGAAAAAACAAGATATAGTTAATTTCATTGTGATAAGTAATGATAAAGTTATAGACAAATGAATGGAAGGAGCGCTGAAAGGTGAAAAATTGCTCTGGTGGTCAGGGGGTAAAACCCCTCAGTGAAGTGGTTAATGCTGTCTTTTTTTTTGTTTTTGTTTACAAGAGTTTTATTTTGGTAACTATAAGGTAGAGGTGTAAAGGGTTAACATTTTATAGAAATGTATTTATGTAAATATACATATGTATGTAAGAAAGTGTTAGGGTGCATTTTACCTTTTGGCTACAAGATGGCACTACACTGAACTTCAGTGTGCTTATAATGGAAGTACTGCTTACGTCAAAATTTACTGAATAAAAAGCTGCGTCTTGCGGGCGCGGATTTTTATTTACTACAGGCTCTGTGATCAGTTCTGAGAACAAGCTGTTCTCATTCCCTGATTACCGGACGGCGGCCGATCAGCGGCTCTGCGCTGCAGTGATTGGTAACGGTGAGGTAAACAAAGTAGGTACGTATATCTACCTCCCTGGTCGTGAATCGGTGTGCATGGGGGAGTAAATATATGATGTGGAAGTGGCAACAGGTTAAAATATACTGAATTCAGAGCTTCATATACATTTTTTTTGCAGACGGGTATAGCCAGAATTGGAAGCTCAACTGTACAAGCCTGCATGGTCCATGATATGTGGGGGGGAGGAACTCTAGAAGAGAGGGTCCACCAAGTCTTCCCCTCTCCCTCAAACTCATGTCAATACCATGGACAAGGAGCTTGTTCCCACCTCCAGTGCCCAGGAGGAGATGGGTGTACCTACCACCACGCCTGTAGGTGTAGGTTCCGAGGGGTAGTCATGGTGGCATCTTAGGGGTTGGGGGTTAACAATGGGACCCCCAGGTGTCTGCCTTTCCTGGGTAGAATGGGTATGTGGTACTTAAGTATCCCTTACCTATTTACAGCTTACAACTACACGGTAGTGACGGTAGTCATTGCCACCTCCTCATGGGCATCATGCAGGCTTGTACATCTCAGGGATGGTCCAGGCCTCAAATTCTGGCTATACCAGCCTGCATGGGTGACAAGGGGTTAGAGAAGCATAGGAGGGGGGACCTAACACTGTCTGTTTTCTTAAAATGCATATAAAACTAGGAACCGTATTAAAATGTACTGCAGGAAAATGTTATTTTTACTGAATTAAAAAAAAAATTCTTTGAACTTTTTCAAATCAATTTTCTGAAAAATTACAAATTCTCTTTACATTTTTGTACTTGTTCCCTCTTTCCCCCCTAACATATCTTGAAAAATTGATGATGTTAGCATGGACCTGTATGAGAGCTTTGCAACTGACCTCTAAAGTGTGCGTATTGACCTTAATGTAAATTCTGTTGGATTTGAAATTTGGCAATTACGACTATCCACCATTGCAAAATTTGGAATGCTGACCTCAATATTCACCTATTCTAATTTTTTTTTTTTTTTGGAGCAGATCGGACTACTTAGCAATAACAGCGGAGACTAAAGACAACTGCCTGGGGGTACAAACACAGGAGTAGCCGAATCTTCGAGACTCAGGGCAGCCAGGTAAGTGGTCACAAAATGGCATTTTAGCGATCAAAGTCCGTCCTCCATTCATAACCTAATCCTAACCTCACCTACCAAAAGTTGCTATCTTCTCTTCATAGCCTAGCCATAACCTCAGCTAACAGAAGTAACTATCCTCTTGTCATAGCCTATCCATAACCTAAGCTAACGGAAGTAATTATCCCCCACCATGGTGGGGAATGTATACAGATGAGTTTGTGGGGTCCCCCGTTAGACTTCCAACCAGAACACCTATCTGCGTGGAGATTATAGTGAGATGTGAAAGTTTGGGTAACCTTGTTAATCATCGTGATTTTCCTGTATAAATCCTTGGTTGTTACGATAAAAAATGTCGGGTAAATATATCATACAGGATACACACACAGTGATATTTGAGAAGTGAAATTAAGTTTACTGGATTTACAGAAAGTTTGCAATAATTGTTTAAACAAAATTAAGGAGATACGTAAATCTGGGCACCACAAAAAAGAAATGAAATCAATATTTAGTAGATCCTCCTTTTGCAGAAATTAAAGCCTCTAAACGCTTCCTGTAGGTTCCAATGAGAGTCTGGATTTTGATTGATGGTATTTTGGACCATTCCTCTTTACAAAACATCTCTAGTTCATTCAGGTTTGATGGCTTCCGAGCATGGACAGCTCTCTTTAACTCACACCACAGATTTTCCATTATATTCAGGTCTGGGGACTGAGATGGCCATTCCAGAACATTGTACTTGTTCCTCTGCATTAATTCCTTAGTGGATTTTGAGCAGTTTTTAGGGTTGTTGTCTTGTTGAAAGATCCAGCCCTGGCACAGCTTCAGCTTTGTCACTGATTCCTGGACATTGGTCTCCAGAGTCTGCTGATACTAGGTGGAATCCATGTGTCCCTCAACTTTGACAAGATTCCCAGTCCTTGCATTGGCCACACAGCCCCACAGCAGGATGGAACCACCACCATATTTTACTGTAGGTAGCAGGTGTTTTTCTTGGAATGCTGTGTTATTTTTCCTCCATGCATAACGTCCTTTGTTATGTCCAAATAACCTTATTCCAAAATGAAGCTGGCTTGGCCAAATGTGCTTTAGGATACCTCAAGTGGCTCTATTTGTGCTGTGGGCGGAGAAAAGACTTCCTCAGCATCACTCTCGCATACAGCATCTCTTTGTGTATAGTGCGCCTAATGGTTGAACGATGCACAGTGACTCCATCTGCAGCAAGATGATGTTGTTGGTCTTTGGTGCAGGTCTGTGGGTTGACTCTGACTGTTCTCACCATTCGTTGCTTCTGTCTTTTTGAGATTTTTCTTGGTCTGCCACTTCAAACCTTAGCTTGAACTGAGCCTGTGGTCTTCCATTTACTCAGTATGTTTCTAACTGTGGAAACAGACAGCTGAAATCTCTGAGACAACTTTCTGTATTCTTCCCCTAAACCATGATGGTGAACAATCTTTGTCTTCAGGTCATTTGAGAGTTGTTTTGAGACTCCCATGTTGCTACACTACAGAGAAAATTAAAAGAGGAGGGAAACGTACAATTAACCCCCTTAAATACTCTTTCTCATAATTGGATTCACCTTTGCCTGCAGGTCAGAGGTCACTGAGCTTACCAAGCCAATTTGAGTTCCAATAATTAGTTCTAAAGGTTTTGGAATCAATAAAATGGCTGACATTTTTTTATCGTAACAACCAACAATTTATACAGGAAAATCATGACGATTAACAAGGTTGCCGAAACTTTTGCAGCAGTTTATACATGAATAATATCTGTGACAGTGTTATATATGATGATGATGTCAAACTTTTAGTCATATATACATGTATAATAATAATGGTGATGATGTCATTGCTATATACTATAAAGAAAGAGTCTTGAACTGGCACCGTCTTGCAGTAAAAAGATTGGTATAGGACGGGGCCGCCTTTAGCCCCATTGCCGTCCCACTGCACTTTTCATCGAAGGTGTCCTCAAACAGGAAATAGTTTCTCCTCAGAACAACATCCAAAAGCCCAATCAAAAATAGTAAATAGTTTCTCCTCAGAACAATAACCAAAAGCCCAATCAAAAACAATCTCTGTTCATGAGAAACATCTGAACAGGTCAGAAGATAGTGTGAAACACCCTCCATACCCCTATCATGAGGGATGGAGGTGTAGAGTGATTCCACATCAAAAAATCTCATCATTAATGGTATCAGTTTTCCTTAATTACTCCAAGTATATTTGTGTGTCCCTCAAATAGGAAGGCAAGGAAATCACCATTGGTCTCAAAAGCCAATCCAAATAGGGAGCCATTGGAGAAAAAAAATGGAGTTCACTCCCGCAAAGATTGGTCATCCACGAGGGTCAATTAATTGTTTATAGACCTTTGGTAAAATGTAAAGAACTGGAGTGAGGGCTGATGCACACCAAAACCCGCTAGCAGATCCGCAAAATGCTAGCAGATTTTTAAACGCTTTTTTTTATTTTTATGAGGCGTTTTGCTAGCGTTTTGCGGATTGCTGCTGCGGTTTTCAGTATAGTAGATTTCATATATTGTTACAGTAAAGCTGTTACTGAACAGCTTCTGTAACAAAAACGCCTGCAAAACCGCTCTGAAGTGCCGTTTTTCAGAGCGGTTTGCGTTTTTCCAATACTTAACATTGAGGCAGAAACGCATCCGCAATCCAAAAAATGCCTCACCCAGGCATTTTTCGTTTCTGCAAAACGCCTGCCGCTCTGGTGTGCACCACCCCATTGAGATACATTGACCAAGCAGATCCGCAGCCGCAAGCGGATCTGAAAACGCCCAAAAAGCCGCTCGGTGTGCACCAGCCCTGACAGGAGCATTCTGAACTAAATAAGATGCTAGATCCTTGTCAGTGGTGTTCTTTCTAACTGCCTCGTCAAAATCTGATCAATCAACCTCTTTAAATCCCAGATAGGGTCCCTATCCAACTTCCGATAAACACTGCTATCATTCAACTAATGCAAAATCTCTGATTGCCCCCCCTGTTAGCTGGCTTGATCGTTAAGGGCTTGTTCACACCTAGAGCGCTTTTTCCCTTTTTTCAAGCACCGGCAATTTTGCAAATCGCCCTAAAAAGCTTGTGCAATGATTCCCTATGAGAGTGTTCACATCTGAGCGGCAGTTCGTTCCCGATCCGCTCAGCAAAGTGCTGCCTGTACCATTTTCTAAACGGTTTTTTCACAATGGAAGGTATAGGGAAAGTGCTTGAAAAAGCGCTTTTTATAGCGATTTCCCCAGCGCTTTTAAGAATAAATACATTCTGATACGCTCAGCAAAAGTGCTTAGAAAAGCGCTTTATCAAAAATGATAGCATGCAGTGGAGGAGGAAAAAAATTGCGCACACCGTCGCAAATCACTGGCGTCAGCAATTGCCATTTCAGATGTGAACAAGGCCTAAAGAAGTATATACAAAAAGGCTGGTTTGTTGTTTTGATGTTTAGTGGGTTAGCAAGCTTGAGAAAGAGAGGAGGCTCCTCTCGAAACGTCACATCGTTGCTGTCCTTTCCTGCAAGATGCCTTAAAATGGACCCAAATTAAAAATACAAGATGTCAGAAATAAAATCTATTTTCTAAATTATAATAATAAATAGCAGCCTTTTTTCAGCTGTATGATGACAAATATAAAATATTTTACATTTAGTGGAGGAACCCCTCCCTTCCTTTCATATTGTCGGGACAGAATCCAGCAGATAGGTGGAGTAGGAGGTGTCTGGCAAAGGAGGAATTGCTAATGGCTGCCCCCTGTATAACCCTAGTTATGGAAAGAGAAGGGTGAAAAGCATGCACTGAAATGCTCATAGGCTTGAAGGAGTGTTTATTTATCTTTGTATGTGTCAGAGTGGTGCAACCAAATATTTTGAATTAAAAAAATGTTTAGTTTGGGTCCGCTTTAATAAAAGTGCTGATATTTACTGCAAGGCGGTGACGGGTCGAGACTCCTTCTTTGCTACTTGTTTGGCAGAAATTCCACGATTAGAGCACGTCCCCATTTTATTTGGTTGGATGCTGCCTACACTTTGTTTTCTATTACTATATACTGTACATACTGTATGCAATAATAATGGCATTGTCTTCACTATATAAATGTATAATGATGATGATGTTAATACTTCATAAAAATGCATAGTGTTCATATTGATGATGTCAGCATTGTATACAATAATGGTGATGATGTCATCAGAAAGAACAGCTGCAGTTTGGATCTTGCGGACGATACCACAACCCACAATCTTCTTGTCTCTTCCGCAGCCGGGAGGATTGGACAATACCAGAGGCCTAGCGACACGGACTGGGTGGACCGAAAACTGTAATGGGTCACAGACGAGGCCACTTCTACCATCTAACCCTTTCACCCCCAAGGCTTTGTCAGTCCCCTAAAATTACGCTTTATTTATCGTTTCCTGACGCCCGATTAGAAGACGTGGAGGAGTCGTTTGCTGCATCTGATCCACCCGGGTCGTCCATATATGCAATCTTCCTTAGCTTCTTTGTTGCCCTCCCTCAGCAATCAAGGGGTTAAAGATGTTTACCCAGAATGCTTCCAGGAAAGCTCAGCTTGCGGTCATCGCTTGCCGCCTGTTTCGGGAGGGCGTGTTGGAGCTTTCAAGAGCACGGAGAAAGGAGCGGTTTCTATAGAAATGTTTTTCCTATCGTTTATTCATCATTAACAACATTTTTGAAGATCTTTTACTGGTCGGATATTGCTTCCCCCCCCCCTGAACTGCCTACGTTTCACGTAAAGGGCCCCTCAGTGAGCTGGGAAGCTGCCCTGCCATGTCCGTTTTAAGATACGACTCTCCTTTATCCCTTCATTCTAAATCCATTTTCCCACTAACCTCCCTCCTCGCCATTCTATAGCTACCTTCTCACTGCTACCGCTGATCACCTGCACCGATCCCCGGCCTGACATCTCCGGGCTATTCACTACTAGAGATGGTCGATGAGATGCAAATTATTCCAGCTAGCATGCATATTTTATAAACCTCCTTGCTGTGATCTTTGATTGGTCCAGTACCAAGCTATATACAATTTACATTCAGTAAACCCGAGACCATCCTTGGCAAAAAAATAGACCTTTACCCAGGTAAAGGGAAGCCTCTGGAACTTCCAGAGGCTTCCTGTGTCCTCCTCATCCCTACTGACACTGCCTTGGACCCTCCTGAAGATCGCGACCATGCACCTCTTCATGCATTAGCTTGGCCATGCTGCATCCACACGAATAGAGCCGCACCTGCACGGTTGCATGTGTACGTGTATAAGTGGCTCCGGCTTACTGCACAGACACGGCCATACTCGTGCAGTCACAATAGGCGGCAGTCGAGACCAGAGACTCCCAAGATATTGCACTGCCAAGTGTGCACCCTGCCTAAATATTCATTTCAGCTTCAATGATTGGAATCTGGCTGGCCACCCCTACTCACTGAAGATGGTTCCTTATTTCTAATCATTTTGAGCTGATGGAAAGTTTGGAGCTCGGCATTGGACAACAGAAATGCAGTAGCTGAGGGTTTTTGCTTGGTCCAATAACAGGCTCTAAAAAAATTTGCCCACAGCTAACATAGCATTTGTATACAAGTAGGGATGATTCCAAAAATTTGTATGGCACTTTTCTGCTGCAGCCACTATGCTCAAGGGGCCACCCAGCAATGTTAGGAAGTCTTACCTGAGGACTTCTTACTAAATAGGTACTGACCCTAGCCAGGATTCAAACCCAGGTCACCCGTGTCAAAGGCAGAGCCCTTAAAGGACACATCCGAGGACGTCATAAATAAATAAATCCACTTCCCTGGGGCTTCCTCCAGCCTGTCAGCCGTTCTGTGCCCTTGCCGCAGCTCCGCTCCATGCTGGTGGTCCGGGGTCCCCTCTGGCGCAAGATGCCGACTGCACCTGCGCGAGTGGCTCTCAGAGTTGTGCTGACATCATCTGAACTGTTCTGCACAGGCGCAGTAGTCTTGCGCAGAACAGCTGGGATGACGTCAGTGCAGGAGGATGCAGGAAGATGCCGACTTGGCGAGGTTGGCATTTGCATCGGAGGGGACTGGGAGCCAACGGAGCTGCAGCGAGGGCGCAGGTCGGCTGCCAGGGGCTAGAGGAAGCCCGAGGTAAGTGGATTTTTTTTTCTTATTTCCTCGGACCTTCCCTTTAACCAGTACATTATCCAGGGATGATTAGCACATTCATGTAATCAGGGTTCAAAGAAAAAACGGCACAGGGGATTGCTGCTAGTAGAATATCGGTAAAATTACCTATATTCTACTACTCAATTCCAATAGTAAAATATTGGTAACCAATATTTTACTATGACTTAGTAACCTAATGCTACTCTCACACATAACCCTCCCTCTACCCATGCCTAACCCTTAACCCTCCCTCCACCGATACCTAACCTTTAACCTGCACTCTATCGATATCTAACCCTTAACCCTCCATCTACTGATGCCTTATCCTTAACTCTCCCTCTACCGGTGCCTAACCCTTAACCCTCCATCTACTGACACTTAACCCTTAACCCTACCTCTACCGGTGCCTAACCCTTAACCCTCCCTCTACTGATACTTAACCCTTAACCCTCCCTCTACCGGTGCCTGAACCTTTAACCCTCCCTCTACTGGTGCCTAACCCTTAACCCTTCCTCTACCGAAACCTTACCCTTAACCCCCCCCCCCCCCCAGGTGGCTCCTAACACTTAACAGCCCCCATGTTATCTTAACCTACTTAGCCTTCACGCCTGCTATGTAATGCCGCAATTTGCATAGCGAGAACCCTCGGCACCCGCTATTTTATCATCAGCACCCAAATTTAAGCTCATTGTCACAAATTGCGCATTTTATAATGGGCATCTATGGTAGAGACAGAATTTGGGATCAGTAAATCAAAGCTTACTGCAGATGATCTGGATATTCCCGTGTGAATCGTGGTGGTTTGAGGGGACCCCGAATTCTCCCGATCGCTGATGAACTGAGTTAATATGCCCAATATAATAGAATTTATTGCTCACCAGCAGCCATTGGACCCTAAGGCCACTGCCAAGGTCCTAGGTAGTTGTCCGTTTTACCTTGTTGCTAATATGGCTTTGAAGGCATAGACTGATCACAGTCATATTTTCCACTGTGCTAATAGTCATTAAAATGACTGTTTATGGCAGCATAATCTGAGGAAGGAGGAGTCTAATGCAAGGGAGGGGCGTGTCATAAAATTGACATTGCCTTGTTAGCTAGGGATGGTCAATTAAATACTAATAACTTCAAGTTGAGGCAAATTTTGTGTAAATTTTAGCTAACTTTATGCAGTTTGGGACCGGTCCAAAATGAAATCAACCTCATCAGCTACTGCATTTGATTAGTCTCCAGTCTTAAAGTGTAACTGTCGGGCATAAAATCAAAAATCAATTCTTTATTTTTATCTGGTAATCAAGTAATAAGGATGCTAATCAGGCAATCCAAAAGTTAAAATCTCTGTTACTTTTCTTGTTTTTAAATGATCATTCCCCAGTTTACCTGACTCTTATTTGGTACGTTGCCGCACAAAGGAAGTTGCAGGGCATGCTGGGTTGTCCTTTTTTTGCTTCTGTACATTAGTTAAGTCTGAGGGGAAGTAAAGAAGCAAAAAAAGACAACCCAGCATGCCCTGCAACTTCCTTTACCTGACTCTTATTTGGTACGGCAATGTACCAAATAAGAGTCAGATAAACTGGGGAATGATCATTTATAAACAAGAAAAGTAATGGTGGCCATACATGGTACATTTCTATGTAATATAAGGGAACTGCCTAAATTATCCTTTCAGTATATTCACTTAATTTACCCTTATACTACATAGAAATGGTAAGATTGTATGAAAAAATTGTACCATGTATGGCCACCATTATAGAGATGTTAACTTTTGGATTGCCTGATTAGCATCCTTATTACTTGTTTACCAGATAAAAATAGACAATTGATTTTTTATTTCATGCCCGACAGTTACACTTTAAGCTGCATAAAATTAACATAACATTTGCATCAACTCACAAAATAATTAGCATTTTGCTAATTGCCTCTACTAGAGTTTTTTTTTTTTATAGTTTTCTTTTCTTTCTTTTTTTTGGGGGGGGGGGGGGGGAGGGGGGGGGTGTTATAGAATAGGAAAATGAACCTTTGCAAGGTTGTATTGCTGTCTTTGCTGCCCTCTTAAGAAAACAACCCTATTTCTTGGCCCGGAGATAACCCAGTCTCACAGCAGAACCTTCAGTAAATCCAGGAATGATGGGAAATCTTACAGAAAAGGCACATACAGCAACAAAGCCTTCTCCGCACTAGAAATATTAACTTAACAACTTAGTTTATGAGTAATATATATTTCTGCACTTCAAATGCGACACATCATTTTGAAAGTGTTGGTGTGATTGTACTTTAGTGAACTTAAACAATGGAGCTCTGAACAATAATGCAACCTACCTGTATTACTGATTTTAGCTCCTGTTTATAATACTGGCATGTCACCCCTGTATGATGTCACTCTGTGTCTGTATTAACAGTAAAGCTGTTGAATCTGTTATTATCTTCTTGAAAAAGTGTTATCACAGCTTGTAAAGTATTCCCTTCCATCCTGCTTGTTGCAAATTCTCTCTCTGCACTTCTTAGCAACCCTGTGCAGGACTTATTTGTACTTCACCAAACTCTGTGTCTATACTGACAGTAAAGTAGCTACAGTGTATGGTAATCCTTGCTAAAAGAAAAAAAATATGCTTCCAAAACACCTCCACTGTTTGTGATATACCGGTATTTCCTCCTATCCCTTCTTGTTTTGAAATGTCTTTCTGCACTTATCATCCTTGTGCAGATCTTCTCAGTACTTTAGCGAACTCTGGAAAGAGAAGTAAGGACAGAGTATGGTGGTCCTTGCCTCAGGTTCCCACCGCTTCAGAAGTGCTCGTTCCCTCCTCTCTTGCTGTATATTGTCACTCTGCACTCAGTATACTACCTATGCAGATTTTACCAATTGAAGATAAACCAATTGAAGTGATTAGGATATGCCAAAACTTTAAAATCAGTCGAGTGATTATTGATCACAGCCTCTGTTTAACCACTATTAAGTGCAAACACACTAACACTTGAAAAATATACTGATGAAAAAGGCACTTTTTTAAACTTAACTTTTGTTTAATAGTTTCAAGATTTTACTTAAAAATCCTAAATGTAGCAGTAAACAATATAATGCAAGGATGGTCCAACCTGAGGCTCAGTCTGCTCAACAACAAGTCCCAGAATGCTCCAGTCCGTCCGACTCCGATGAAACCGGCATGTTAAGTAGATTTTGCATGCCGCAGTCCAGGCGTATGTTTTTTTTTTTTTTTACCCCTTTTTTCCTACCTGCTGCATAATGCACTTAGCTTACTACTTGCAGTCCTGCTGAAATGTTGAAGACATTCTGCTCAGTGCTCTGGAACCTTAACCAGTCGATAGCCCTGCGTTTCTCAAAGCTTTAATCCGAACGGCTATGCTCACGCTGGCAATAAGGCATCGCGGGAGGAAGGATAGCGCAACGGCGGCCATTTTGACTCAGCTCAAGGACAAATACCGCTGGGAGACTTGGAACATTGCAACACTCCTGCCTTCTCTCTTGCCAACAGCAAACATGGCCGACAAGGTGAATGTCCGTCTGCTTGGGGCGGCCCAGCCGCTGTCTGTGCACTTAGAGGACGCTGAAGCCTGGGGGTGAAGGGGTTACAGGACTTTTTATCAAAGCATGTTATTTATTTTGTAATACAGAAATAAAGCAGATTAGATTATATTATGTATGAGCGAAGGAGGAAGATTTGACACAGTGTACTCTCTCTCTATCAGGCCTACATGTGAATATCTTTGAAACTGGAGTATGTATATACAATACAATATATATATGGTTATTTTAGCACATAAGCACTTAAAAAAGATGAAAAATTATAATAATTTAAGTAGCGAAAAATCAACCCCCTCCTCCCCCCTCCAGCCCCGCTACCTCCTTGCCAGTGGCATACAAAAAAATCATAGTGCAAAATGCGACATCTGGCTACCAGTCATAAATGCCAAGTATCCTCTATGTATCTAGGTAATAAAACCTGTAGGTGGCTGAGACAAATACTCCTGATGGGAAGAATAAAGGAGCTTAATAGGTTATTATTACTCTGTGTGGGAGCTGAATACACCCAAAGAGCAGGAGTACAAGCCACCAGTATTTAACCTAGTTTTCTCACCTTTAAAACCACAATAATATTATGAGATTTCGGGAAGATTGTGTTTAGGATTAGTTCTAGAGATTAGGTTTGTATTATCCAGTTATTTTTACTTCAGGTTTACTTTAAGCTACGATTAAGCTCGGGAAATTCGAACAACGATCAGGACGATAAGTTGATATATAAACAGTGGGCAGAATGAAAGTGCTGGAAATAATACATCTCTCATGGGCCAGATGTACTTGGAACTCCAATGCAACTTCCTTTCTCTTATCTCTGGAGGCAGCTCAGTCAGGAGTTAAGCTGGCCAAACACTAGGCCGATTCCCAAACGATCAACAGCAGATTTGATCACTGGGATCGAATCTGCCGTCAAAATGTTAACGCTAAATTTCGATCTATTTCGTCCCGAAATAGATCGGTCCCGTCAATCGCTCATGGTGGGAAATTACAGTTGATCGCCCTGCACTCTGCAATCCCTCATAAATCACAGCCGTGCTGTGAGGCTGTGTTTACATCTGTAGTGTTAGTCTCAGCTGCTCCCCCGCCTCCTGCATAGCTCCGGTCCCTGCCCCCATCCCTTCCCTCCAATCAGCGGGGAGGGAAGGGATGCAGGCGGGGACCGGAGTTCTGCAGGAGGCGGGGAGAGCAGCAGACTGACACTATAGAGATAAACACAGACAGCTCTGACAAGCGGTTTGTCAGCAGCGTGGCTGTGATTTATGAGGGATTGCAGAGTGCAGGGGGACCTTAGGGGGGTTTGAGATAGCAACAGAGGCTGGGCTGTATAGGCAGATCCAGCCTCTGTATGCAGATAACATTCTTCAAACCCACCTCGGGTTATCTTTAAAGGAACACTATCGATAAAAAAAAATACATTGTGATAAGAATAGTTTGGGAAGTGCTGCTAAGTACTGGTGTATGCATTGAACTGCAGTATTTCTTTGTTTACTGTTATCAAATTAGTTTCACACTTTACTGACAGCCAGTGTGATAGACCAGTAAATCACGAGGAAAGGGGCAATCCCTCTCCCTACATCTGTTACCCCTGTGAGTGAGACAGTACTCACTAGCTGAACTGCAGCTATTTGTGTCTTTGACTGAACTGTCTGCATGGAGAGCAAATTAAATGTATCTTGTTTGAGTGCATTATAATCATTTGTAATTCTGTGTGAAACCTGACACCACAGCTTTTCATATAACTCTGTAATCTCACATGCAAAGAACCAGCACAGGCTGTGTCATATACCTTGCAAAGCACAGTCTCACCTTTGCAAATGATACGTTCCAATACAGCTAAATCGTACGCACTGCAAATTAAAGCTTTTGCCTCTGATATCTAACATGAAAAAGTAGGAAAATGTTTACACAGCTACTTAGACATTTTTTGTACATTGTCATTTTTAGAACACTTGGGTATTGATAGTGTTCCTTTAAAAAGCATCAGAGCAACAAAGCTTGTTCTCCAATTGGTAACACGACGGGTCCTCAACTAGAAAACCACCGGGAAAACGGCCACTCAACCCTCCCGGGTGGGGGGGGGGGGGGGGAGTCCTCCAGGATTGCAACAGAATGACAATGGTGGACTTCCCCTGCAGTTGTCAAAACATCTTAAGGAATTTAAAAATCCAAAGGGAGTAGTTCATTCTTTGTTTTCTGATACATTTTGTTTTTTAAAGTGGATTCAAAAAATGGTGTATTTAAAATGATAATGCAAAACACTAGGGTTTTGCCATACAGAACTAGAAACTTGTGGTTGCAATTAATCACAGGTGTCCAGGTCCTCACCGAAAACAACTGGTGCTTTTCCTTGTGCTGTCTCCTCCTTCTCTCCCCCTCCCCAAAGAGCATTGATATGGTCCATGTCATGTGACCAACTAAAGTCCCCACTGCAGCCACACCCAACCAGTGACCGACAGTCTCTTCAAGACATTATTATTATTATATATAAAGAAGCTATACATGGGTTGATCTTTTTGTTTATTTTCTCAGTACTTTTTCAAGCAATCATCATTTTAGATTGACTATTAATTTTTTTAAGCAAACATCTATAATTATTTTTGTCATTATTATTATTATTATTTCAATGTTAAAAGTAATCTATAGAGTGATAAAAAAAAACTGCTGAAAAGAGTAGACTCAGTCATAGATTAGGTTTATGCCCATTGACATAAATGTTCACTAGATACTAATAATTTGATGCTGATGCAGCCTGTAAATAACCAATCAAAATCAGCAACCGCATTGGTCTAGGCCATTTCCAAACAGCTGATTACAGACTGAAGATACTCAAAGGCATCAACTTGAAATTACTAATAACTCACTGACCTTCTCTTTAGGCTGCTTACACACTAAGACGTTACAGGCGCACGTTAGTGCAGCCTGTAACGCTCCCCCAACGCACAGCAATGTAACACAAGTGGGCTGTTCACACTGCCCACATTGCGTTACATGTAACGCTGCACGTTCTTCCGAAAGTGCAGCATGCTACGGCGTTACAGCGGCTTAAGCCGCGTTAGACTGTTTGCACATGCTCAGTCATGTTGGGGAGTAGCGGAGAGCAGCCAGGCACATGGCTAATTAATATTCACTGCACGTTGTGACGTGTGCAGTGTTTACTTCCTGGTGGGGCCGCTCTGTGCGGCGATTGGCCAGCGGGACCACGTGATGCCGCATGCATCCAGGAGTACGCATCACGGCATCACGGCCGCCAGAGTGAGCTGCACAACGCGGCTCACTCTGACGTCCAAATCGAAGAGCACCAGGCGTCGCGTTAGGTGCACGTTATGCGACCTTAACGTAGCACCTAACGCAACGTCTTAATGTGCAAGTAGCCTAAAACATCTAAATAAATATTGCTCACTTACACCAATACGTATGAAAAAAATAATACTAATAATAAACATTCCATTTATAGAATGCAGCTGAAATATTTTTCTATAAAATGTATGTATTAAATAAAATAAATATAATAGCAACAATTTGTTGTATAAAAAGTTTATGTTTAGAGCACGCCATCATTGTACATTTAATAATTCAATCAAGGCGGGGGGCTTGCTTAGCTAACACATGTTTAACTATTTCACATTCCTGGACGTGAAACTCACGTCCAGGAAGCCATGTGCGCTCCTGCGCGTCCACGCGGCCGATCGCGCGCGTGCACGCGCGCGATCGGCCGGCGGTTTGTTAGCCAGTGAATCAGTGAATCGGGCAACGGTGCCCGATCACTGATTCCTCTCCCCCGCAGAAAAAGCGACAGCTTCTCTCGGAAGCTACGCTTTTTCTGCCTCCTATGTCGCTCTAAGCGTACGTGGTACGCTTAGAGTGACGTCACTGTAAACAACTCATGGCTGCCATCTTGTGGCCAAAAAGTAAACTACATCTAAATGTTAAATAAAAATAAAAATACACATATATTTACAAAAAAAATACAATTTCAATCCCACCCTCCCAAAAATACCCACATAAAATGTTTAATTAAAAAAAAAAAAAAAACATTACAATTAAAAAAAAAAAAAAAACACAAATATTTACCTAAGGGTCTAAACTTTTTAAATATCTATGTAAAGATGAAATATTTCTTTTTTTTTATTATTATAAGCTTGTAAATAGTGATGAATGCAAAATGGAAAAAATGCACTTTTATTTCCAAATAAAATATTGTCGCCATACATTGTGATAGGGACATAATTTAAATGGTGTAATAAACGGGACAAATGGGCATATACAATACGTGGGTTTTAATTATGGAGGCATGTATTATTTTAAAACTATAATTGCCGAAAAGTGAGAAATAATGATTTGTTTCCGTTTTCTTCTTATTCTTCCTTTTAAAATGCATTTACAGTAAAGTGGCTCTTAGTAAAATGTACCCCCCAAAGAAAGCCTAATTGGTGGCGGAAAAAACAAGATATAGATCAGTTCATTGTGATAAGTAGTAATAAAGTTATAGGCTAATGAATGGGAGGTGAACATTGTTCGGATGCATGAAGCGAAAAACGACTGAATGCGAACTGGTTAAAGTTGAACTCCTCTCTTTGAGAAGAAGAGTTTTTGTACCCTACATTTTGGATTCCCAATAAGCAGTATTCAAGCATTTTGATGCTGGTGTGGAACGGTTCTTTGGCTTGGCTGTATACTTCTGAATAAAGATTATACAAAAGAATATTAAATTAAAAAAACAAAAACAAAAAAACAGCAGACCAAAAAGCCGGGGAAACTAATAAACATAAATATAGGTAAAATAATAATAATAAAAAAAAAATGTATTCAAGAGTCTGCAGACCACAAAAAGAGAGAGGGAGGAAAAAGAAAAAGAATATAGACATCCTTAAAGCATTATTATCATGCATTATATGTGTACAAGCTTTTAACTTACTAAGTACTAGCAGTAGGGTATTGTACTGTGTTAGTCATCAGTAAAAGCAAGACCAACTTCTTGCTTTTACTGATGGCTAAGGCCCCCGTTCACACTTGCGTTTTGCCATGCAAACGGACCGGATCCTGATCGGATCAGGACCTGATCCTGATTGGAACCGTACGGTTCTGATCCGGATCCGATCCGTTTGCATCAGGCATGCATCAGGCTGCAATCCGGATCCGTGGGCAAAAAATAGCGAAATTTAAATTAAAAAAATGTTGGGGTCAGCAGAAGGTGCACCTGGTGCACCTGTAGAATCAGGTTCCTCCGCTGCAGGCCTCACCTCCACCTCCGACATTCTGCCAAACAGCTCCAGCACGTCTGTCACTGCTGCTCCACTCCAGACATGGCCCATGTGTCCCCATCCGAAATGGCCGCTTGCATACGCATATGAAGTGGGGTAGAACGTCAGGTGTTTGTAGGCAGTGTGTTCTGTGCCTTCCGTTCCCCATTGGCTTCTGTGTTCCGGATGATGCAGTCAGGCTCAGGTCCGGCTCCGGTCCGGGTGCGTGGGCCGGAGATCCGGACCCAAGAAATAGCGCATGTTGGAAAAGTGTCCGGAGTCCGGATCCGGTCCGGCTCCGTACTGTACGGAACGTACGCATGTGAACGTCCGCATAGCCTTTGCATTGCTATGCGGAACGTACGTTCCGTTTGTACAGTATACGGTCCGGATCCGGCCCGGCGAATCCGGACAGGGAACGCTAATGTGAACCGGGCCTAACACGGTACAATACCCTACTGCTACTACTATGCTTGAAGATACCGCAATGTACCGCACTTTCCTGGAACTAAAGAAAGACCTGAAGAAACTTGCACAACTGAACAGCGACATCTTTTTCTTGACTACATGCAAAAAAAACTTATACCTCAAAGACTAAGGATACAGAATCCCACCCTACATACATACAATAGAAGGATTGCAGAGGAAAAAAAAACTTCTTGTTTTAAGTACTTACTAAGTACATTTTTAAAACAGGTCCACATAAAACAGCATGAACTGAGCCATGTCACCAATCGCAAACACATCCTATTAAACCATGCGAAAACTGTGTAGTGAAATCATTTCAACATAGACCAGCCTTGTCCTTTGGGCATGTTGCAGTGACAGTCCCATTGTGATATTCTGCTGCCCTCTTCTGGCAATGAGGTACCATGCACCTTTAGTCTAAGGCCTCGTAGAGAGAGAATGCCGAACCTTTCACAGACTCTCCTCAGTAGCATATGATATGAATTAGTAGGGCTACTGGGTAGCCGTCAATGAAGTACAATGCATGCTGAATTTTACTATAACAACAGGCTGCAGCCTTGCCAAGCTTCCACTGTTTTATCGTGCCTGCTTATTAACCCTCCCAGAACCAGCGCCTGCACGTTGGGGAGGAGGGGGTTAAACCTGTCTGTCTGTCTGTGCGTCACCACTTGCTGTACTCCTGCTGTAAGCGCCATGCCTTTATTATGGTTTTGTATCTTTTCTGTTTATTCTAAAATGATATGTTTTTTTTTTTTGCCCTTTTTTCCTCGTTTGTTTCCTCGTTTGTTTTGATTTCCTTTTATACAGATTTGAATTTCTAATGTTGATTTAAAGAGCAGAGAAGTTTGTTGGCTGTGCGATAATATTTTTTTTTCGATTTTCTTTTGTAAGAGAAATATTCTATTTATTTGACTGGAAGACAATAAAGAACTCTGACAATACCGACATTTAAAATAACCAGATGCATTTTTTATTATTCAGTGTATTAAAAGGTAAAACAATAGGGGGGTATATATATATATATATATATATATATATATACACACAGTGTGTTGCAAAAGTATTCGCCCCCAGCCCCCCCCCCCCCCTTGAAGTTTTCCACATTTTGTCACATTACTGCCACAAACATGCATCACTTTTATTGGAATTCCACGTGAAAGATCAATACAAAGTGGTGTGCACATTAGAAGTGGAACGAAAATCATACATGATTCCAAACATTTTTTACAAATAAATAACTGCAAAGAGTCAATACTTTGTAGAACCACCTTTTGCTGCAATTACAGCTGCCAGTCTTTTAGGGTATGTCCCTACCAGCTTTGCACATCTAGAGACTGAAATCTTTGCCCATTCTTCTTTGCAAAACAGCTCCAGCTCAGTCAGATTAGATGGACAGCGTTTGTGAACAGCAGTTTTCAGATCTCGCCACAGATTCTCGATTGGATTTAGATCTGGACTTTGACTGGGCCATTCTAACACATAGATATGTTTTGTTTTAAACCATTCCATTGTTGCCCTGGCTTTATGTTTAGGGTAATTGTCCTGCTGGAAGGTGAACCTCCGCCCCAGTCAAGTCTTTTGCAGTCTCCAAGAGGTTTTCTTCCAAGTTTGCCCTGTATTTGGCTCCATCCATCTTCCCATCAACTCTGACCAGCTTCCCTGTCCCTGCTGAAGAGATGCACCCCCGAGCATGATGCTGCCACCACCATATTTGACAATGGGGATGGTGTGTTTAGAGTGATGTGCAGTGTTAGTTTTCCGCCACACATAGCGTTTTGCATTTTGGCCAAAAAGTTCCATTTTAGTCTCATCTGACCAGAGCACCTTCTTCCACATGGTTGCTGTGTCTCCACATGGCTTGTGGCAATCTGCAAATGGGACTTCTTATGCTTTCTGTTAACAATGCCTTTCTTCTTGCCACTCTTCCATAATCTTTTTGTAACCTAAGCCTGTTTTAAATTTCTCAATAACTTGATCCCTGACCTGTCTTGTGTGTTCTTTGGACTTCACGGTGTTTTTGCTCCCAATATTCTCTTAGACAACCTCTGAGGCCCTCACAGAGCAGCTGTATTTGTACTGACATTAGATTACACACAGGTGCACTCTATTTAGTCATTAGCACTCATCAGGCAATGTCTATAGGCAACTGACTGCACTCAGATCAAAGGGGGCCGAATAATTATGCACACACCACTTTGCAGTTATTTATTTGTAAAAATGTTTGGAATCATGTATGATTTTCGTTCCACTTCTCACACCACTTTGTATTGGTCTTTCACGTGGAATTCCAATAAAATTGATTCATGTTTGTGGCAGTAATATGACAAAATGTGGAAAACTTCAAGGGGGCCAAATACTTTTGCAACCCACTGTGTGTATATATATATATATATATATATATATATATATATATATATATATATATATATATATATATATATATATATATATATATACACCCACACACACACAAACACACACATGTGCTACCAGATAATTCTAAAGTATTACTTTCTGGTGTAAAAATATAAAGTAATATAATATAAAAATGTGTCCCAGCTCCTTACTCTCTGTAAAGTCATCCTGCCTGTGTTTATACCACAGTCATTCCATCCATGTGGAAAAAAACTATTCTCTACAGCTCACAAGACAGCAAGCACTGGAAAGAGGCATACTGAATGGTTATGTCATATCCAGTAGGCACAGAACTGTACAGTAAGCTTTCTGCTGCTTACAATCAGTGTAGCCGTCTTGCAGAATCGCACAGATCTGTTGCTATATTTGGACCAGGCTTAAATTCTTGGCTTCTTAGATTCCTCACATGGTCATGTTAAAGATCCAAGCAGAAAGAAAAAATAAGGGAACAGTACATTTTTAAACCAAATATAGTATGCCAGAAAAATGAAGGAAGTTGGATTGCTGGAGTGGGAAACTCTTATAAATGGTTTAAGATATCATATTCATCGATTATTACCAGAATTTGCACTTTTATTCAATTTGTATAATCAGTGTGGGGAGCTTGAGAATATAATTAGCAGACATTAAGATGTGTGGAAAGTGGATAGAGCTTTTAAAGGGCGTTTGCCGTATAATCCTGACTTCTATATATACAGGATCTTCTCAAAAAATTAGCATATTGTGCTAAAGTTCATTATTTTCTGTAATGTACTGATAAACATTAGACTTTCATATATTTTAGATTCAAATACACACAACTGAAGTAGTCCAAGCCTTTTATTGTTTTAATATTGATGATTTTGGCATACAGCTCATGAAAACCCAAATTTCCTATAAAAAAATTAGCATATTTCATCCGACCAATAAAAGAAAAGTGTTTTTAAAACAAAAAAAAAAGTCAACCTTCAAATAATTATGTTTAGTTATGCACTCAATACTTGGTCGGGAATCCTTTTGCAGAAATGACTGCTTCAATGCGGCGTGGCATGGAGGCAATCAGCCTGTGGCACTGCTCAGGTGTTATGGAGGCCCAGGATGCTTCGATAGCGGCCTTAAATAAGCTCATCTAGAGTGTTGGGTCTTGCGTCTCTCAACTTTCTCTTCACAATATCCCACAGATTCTCTATGGGGTTCAGGTCAGGAGAGTTGGCAGGCCAATTAAGCACAGTAATACTATGGTCAGTAAACCATTTACCAGTGGTTTTGGCACTGTGAGCAGGTGCCAGGTCGTGCTGAAAAATGAAATCTTCATCTCCATAAAGCTTTTCAGCAGATGGAAGCATGAAGTGCTCCAAAATCTCCTGATAGCTAGCTACATTGACCCTGCCCTTGATAAAACACAGTGGACCAACACCAGCAGCTGACATGGCAACCCAGACCATCACTGACTGTGGGTACTTGACACTGGACTTCAGGCATTTTGGCATTTCCCTCTCCCCAGTCTTCCTCCAGACTCTGGCACCTTGATTTCCGAATGACATGTAAAAGTTGCTTTCATCGGTAAAAAGTACTTTGGACCACTGAGCAACAGTCCAGTGCTGCTTCTCTGTAGCCCAGGTCAGGCGCTTCTGTCGCTGTTTCTGGTTCAAAAGTGGGTTAATGCTTCCATCTGCTGAAAAGCTTTATGGAGATGAAGATTTCATTTTTCAGCATGACCTGGCACCTGCTCACAGTGCCAAAACCACTGGGAAATGGTTTACTGACCATGGTATTACTGTGTTCAATTGGCCTGCCAACTCTCCTGACCTGAACCCCATAGAGAATCTGTGGGATATTGTGTAGAGAGAGTTGAGAGACGCAAGACCCAACACTCTGAATGAGCTTAAGGCCGCTATCGAAGCATCCTGGGCCTCCATAACACCTGAGCAGTGCCACAGGCTGATTGCCTCCATGCCACGCCGCATTGAAGCAGTCATTTCTGCAAAAGGATTACCGACCAAGTATTGAGTGCATAACTGAACATAATTATTTGAATGTTGACTTTTCTTGTTTTAAAAACATTTTTCTTTTATTAGTTGGATGAAATATGCTAATTTTTTGAGATAGGAAATTTGGGTTTTTATGAGCTGTATGCCAAAATCATCAATATTAAAACAATAAAAGGCTTGAACTACTTCAGTTGTGTGTATTTGAATCTAAAATATATGGAAGTCTAATGTTTATCAGTACATTACAGAAAATAATGAACTTTATCACAATATGCTAATTTTTTGAGAAGATCCTGTATATATATGTTATGGTGCCAATCTGGTTACTAATATGTTGGTTTCACCATCTGCAAACTTAAAGGACAACTATCACAAAGACATTTAAAATGCATAATAATAACAAGTATAATATTTTTATAGTACTTTTCTCCCTGGGGACTCAAAGTACTGTGACCCTGCGTTCCGCAGTCTCAAAGGCTCGAGAAAAGAGGTGGGTTTTTAGCCTTCTCTTAAAGAGTATCTGTACTATGAAAATCTTACACAAATAAATGTATCAGCCTAATCTTTCTGCACATACAGCTGTTCAGAAAGTCACAGCTCCTGAGCCTGCAGACAATGGCTGTGAGCAGAGACCTTGCCTGACTCATACACATAGCAACACACAAAGCCTGCAGGGGGCGTGGAGGTGTATATAACTTCTCCCTATCACAGCAGAGCAGTGCATTCCTCTCTGCTTCGACAAGGTTTGACAAAGGAAAGAAGATTAGATTTATTACAGAGACAGTGCAACTAGAAAAGCCTGCAGCAAGCCAGACCAAATTAGAACAGGTGTAGGAACTTATACGATAGGAGAAATAAGGCTGAAAATTTTGTTACAGAGTTTCTTTAAAGAAAACCTGTAACAAAAAAAAAACAAAAAAAACCCTCTGGGGGATAATTACCACGGGAGGGGGAAGCCTCTGGATCCTAACGAGGCTTTCCCTCGTTAGAATTTCCCAGCAATCCAGTGCTGTGACCCCCGGAACAGTGGCGAGGTAAATATTTACCTGCTGAAGATACAAAAAAGGAATTGACTCTTGGTTGCATGTGAAAAAGTAGAAAGCTACAAATATCTGAAATATACAAAGAGTGTTAAAATATCTAGCTTGATAAACCACATACACATACAATTACATCCACAAATACAAATAAAATGCCGGACTGACTCTTGAAGCAAGTGTAATGGAACTGCAGTCCCCAACACTTATGTATAATGTATAAAGCTTCTGGGAGGATCCCAGGACAGATAATCCAAAACAATGCCTAGAGCAGGGGTCTCAAACTCAATTTACCTGGGGGCCGCAGGAGGCAAAGTCAGGATGAGGCTGGGCCGCATAAGGAATTTCTCAATCGTGGCGCATGGCCGCGCCTCTCACTCTTCCTTCACAGAGAGGGGCTGGGAGAGGCTGCGATTGACGTCAGGAGGGGCAGAGCTGAAGCTGAAAGCTCTGCCCCTTCCAGGAAATGCCGGCGGATTGCCCCCCGGGCGATTTGGGGGCTCTGCAGCCCTTGTTTAGCGGAGGGGATACGGCGGACTACTTGGGAGCACTGAGGCGAACTGTAAGGAAGCTTTTGCCGGCGAGGGCCACAAAATATTGTATCGAGGGCCGCAAATGGCCCGCGGGCCGCGAGTTTGAGACCCCTGGCCTAGAGTAAGTTGCTCCAGATTACAAAAGAGTTCCAAAAAATACTTCAGCTGCTATAATATGGTGAAGAACAGTTCCAACGCAGAGTAAGTAAACATAGGTCACTGAAACAGCAAACCATCCAGTTATGAGGCAAATTGAATGCACAAAAGCCCAAGGTTTGTCTACAATAAATCTCAATTGCATATTTAAGTGGTGTGCACTATGTCCTGTTCAGTGCCCAAGTTGTTTTCGAATTTGGCGAATTTTCGCAAAAATCTTCAGAAATATTTGCGTTTTCGACCAGCAGCGAAAATTACAGAAATTTCGCTGTATGCGGACACTTATGCCCTTATGCAGAAAGATGTCCGCAATAATCCGCTAAATATGCACATGGGTGAACTAATACATGCGTACATTCCACCTTCCAATGCGGGATTGTATACGTATAGAACAGCAATAGTATTTCTGCGCATGCGCAATGATCCGTATAGACGCAGTTACCGCATGCGTAGTTGACTTCGCAATACATACGTCAAGTACGCGTAGCAGGCGAAGCTTCGCATAGCGACTACGCGGAAATACACGATGAACTACGATTTTAACGCGAAAATAACGGACATTAGGCAAAAAATAACGCAAAAATATTTGATGGAAAATTCGCCTGTCGAAAAGTTTTTTGGGCGAAAAGAATTTTTGCATTTTCGCTCATCACTGGTCCTGTTGGCTGTATATCATAAACGGCGTGGAGTGGTCCTGGGGCGGCTGCGCTACTCACACCAAGCATCATGGAGCAGTCGTTAGGCAGTTACGGCACAATGCAACCAATTAAACAATGAGAATCCCCTGCTCACTTATGCCAAATTATGGCAACAATCACCATTGCAATACAGCACAACATTTCCATTACACTCCAGAGCAGACATTCCTCCAAGAAAATAACTACTGCTTTCCCCAAAAAACAAATTCCAAAAAGTTTGATTCAAAATGATAGGAAACATTACAAATAATACAATAATAATATAAAGCAAAAAGTTTCCTAATATAAGAAGTAATCATCAAAACTCTGAAGCAATTGCAGCAAAAAGAACATAGTAACCAATCCTACAAACTGTAACATACAATATATAAAAATGCTTATTACATTACAGTTTATACTGTTACATCTTCTTATCGCAATTGCATTAAGATTAAACTCAATAAATAGCTAGTATCAATAATTCTATCTATAATCACACATTCTTCCGATAGCTCCATTGAATAGGTCCCCTATCCCCATAGCATAAAGCTAGGTGCACCCATATATAAGCAAGATGGCCTCATACACACCACAATCCCATAATAGCTCAGAGCTCCAACGTTTGCAGGTACCTTATAAGGGCACTTGGAATTGGCCTCCTGATTAAATATCAGACATTCTTAATTTATTGACATCAGTGTTTTATAATCCTCAGTATCTTTGACGTCGACCCATTGTGCCCATGTTATATAGAATTTGTGAGATCTGTCTAATTTCACTGCTCTAAGCTCTTCCATAGTATACATATGGTCAACTTTCCTTAAAGTGAACCTCCGGACTAAAAATCGACTCAGCAGCACTGAAAAGGCTTGGTGATTCTTTAACAGTTTCACAGCATCAGAACTTTGTTTCTCTTATATAAGCCTCATTTTTAGCTGCACAGAAGAAAACTGCGCGGGCTTTTTTCCCCTGATGCTGTGCAAAGCATGATGGGATTTCTGATGTTCTTGTTCTGCTGTTTTGGTGCAACTTTTTTTTTTTTACATTTTTAATTTGACATTTGCAGCCTAGTGTGTGCAGCTGGGAGGGGTAATCAGGACACAGGACAGTTGGAACTGTGTCTCCTGCTCCTTGTCACCTCCTTTCAACCAAAAAGATGGCTGCCCCATGACAAAGATGGCTGCCCCCATGAAGCACAAACATTTGCCTGTTCTTTTAAAACAGGGTGGGTAAGAGATTATATTACCTATCTATTCTAATTAACATAACTAATGTAACTTGATGACAGCATGTTTGTTTAGGCTGAAGTTCCCCTTTAACCAACCTTTCATGGAGGGCACCCTCGTTGACTTCCAATATCTCAGAATTAGTACCTCGGCTGCATTGAGGAGATGTATCAACAACACATTCTTATACGTTTTGATTGATAAACCATTGTGGTGCAAGAGTATAGCCAATTTATTGAACGGGATTTGAAATGAGGATATTTTGGTGGCCCATTCATGTACCAGCCTCCAGAAGGGAGTAATACAAGAGCAATCCCACCATATATGATCATAAGAGGCAGAAACATGGTTACAGCGCCAACAATTTTCTGGGTAATCTGGGAGAATTTTATGCCAAGATTCTGGGGTCTTGTGCCATCTAGTCAAAATCTTGTAGTTTGCTTCCTGAATAGAACCACCTTGGCGGTAATGATGAGCTCAGCTCGTCCATTACCGCCGCGGTGGAATGCTCAGGCCCTGGTGGGCCGATTTTCACAGCTGCGTGTTGTGATCGCTCGCCGCCGATGCGCCGCGTTACAGCCCCCCCCCCCCGACCCCTTGCGCAGCCTGGCCGATCACCGCCAGGCTGCGCTATGGGGTGGATCGAGACTCCCTCCGACGCCATGACGTTGATGGCCTCATCCCGATTGTCGCCATGGCAACGGGGAAGCCAAACAGGAAATCCGTTCTGAACGGGATTTCCTGTTTGCTCTGATCGCGGGAGGTGATCAGAAGGGGTGGGGGATGCCGCTGCACAGCGGCTATCATGTAGCTAGCGCTAGGCTAGCTACATGATTTTAAAATTTTTTTTAAAAATGCTGCGTCACCACCCTGGCAATTTTAATAGAACGACAGGGTGGTTAAGATGAAAATATTTTCCCAATCCATCTTTTCACCATCATTCTCCATAGATTTTTCCCACTTATCAGTAAAAGGGAAAGGCGACTCAGGTTTCAAATTTTTCATGCATTTATACACTAGGGAAACCGTGTGAGGCACTGTTTCTCCGTTCTGACACATCTCCTCAAAGCCTGTCAAGGGTCTGCATAGGAATGGTTTGTTAGCTGGGCTTGTGAGATATGAACATATCTGCCGAAAGGGCCAAGATGATATCTTTGAACCCTGATAGGAGTCCACTATTTTGTTCCCATTTCGGAATTGACAAGCTTTGAATTCTGCATTGGGAGCTTCTGATTTAAAAAAGGGGCCTTTTATCCCTGGACCAAAGTCACCATTAAAAACCAAGCTAGTAAGAGGGCTCTTCACAGAAGAGATTTTATATATTAATCTAATGTCAGTACAAATACAGCTGCTCTGTGACGGCCGCAGAGGTTGTCTAAGAGAATATTGGGAGCAACAACACCATGAAGTCCAAAGAACACACCAGACAGGTCAGGGATAAAGTTATTGAGAAATGTAAAGCAGGCTTAGGCTACAAAAAGATTTCCAAGTCTTGAACATCTCACGGAGCACTGTTCACGCGATCATTCAGAAATGGAAGGAGTATGGCACTACTGTAAACCTACCAAGACAAGGCCATCCACCTAAACGTACAGGCCGAACAAGGAGAGCGCTGATCAGAAATGCAGTCAAGAGGCCCATGGTAACTCTGGACGATGTTAGAATTTAAGTAGGCCTCAGTTACTTGGCCTGAGTTTTATGTAAAAGGCTTGTCCGCAGTGTATGCCTTTAAAATAAATAGAGTTTTTGTGATGCAGGCAGAGGCATCTCAGGGTCTGCGTGTAGCAGAGGATACCCGCAGATACTGAGAACATGTTCCTAAAAGAAGGCCATCGGCCTACTCTGACCTCAACACGTACACCACAGGAACAGTAAACATCGGCCATATTTACTAAATACCAAATTCCTTGTAAGTGGGGCAGAAGCATCATTGAATATTAATCGAGTAGGTGTGTATGATGACACCACGAGGGGGTCCACCAATAGTCTGATCTAGGGGATGGCGAAGATGAGATCACAGTTAACTCTTTCCTAGTCGGTATTAATAGCCGGACGAGCTGAAAAAGGGAGCTCTCTCTCTCTGATTCCTGCTATGCTTCAATACTGACTGGGACATCTAAGTATGTCATTCCTTTCTGTAATCTGATATAATGTATGCTGTACATAGGTAGTCTAGTGTAACGTAGAGTAGGCAAAAGAAGACCTGATTGACTCCAGCAGGGAGTTAACCAAGAAGCTGTAACGCCAAGGATTGAAACATGAAGATTGGCTTGGCTAGGGTGTGATGAACTGTATCTATCTGTATATCTGTTTCATGAATAAACTCCTTAAACGTTGAAGAAGCCTGAGAAAGTCTATCTCCTGCTTGCTGTGTGAGAGTCAAGTTATCTCACAGTCTGTGAGACGCAGCTATAAGAAGTTGCTGGTGCCGGAGCAAAAGGTGGTTATTACAATTGGTGCCGTAAACCCAGCGCTGTCTAGCAGAAAAGGCAGGCAAGGACCGGGCCAGATGTCAGTCTGTTATCTAGGTTTCCAGGACTTCCACAGTAACAAGCGGAGGAGACGCTGAGACGCTCGCTGGAAACTTATCGAGAAGAGATAAGCGGTGCTGCCAGGCTGCGAGAAAGCCGGGCGCACGGAATGACGTTCGAGTAATTACAGTGGCGAAGGTTCGTGGACTGAATAATATAGGTGTGATTGTACACATGCCTAACACCAAAATCCAGATCATGGGCTGTCCCGGGCGGCGGCTTGGGTGCAAGTGCCGTAGTGGTGTCGATTTGCTGAACGAAGTCATTTGGGGAGAACGTCTCAAGTCACTGGCAAGTATAGTGTTTCATTTGTTTAATTCTAATGCAAGTGTTTTGGTATTACATGTTGACAGTTTGTTCCAGCAGTGCTTTCTCTCTAAATTTTCAAGTGTGTGTTTTTACTGGCTTTTTTTTTCTCTCTCTCGGGTTGTGCTAGTGGCTGCTGCGTGCAGTTTCAGGTTTTTTTTTCTTTCTCTTTCTCCCGTGTGTCACAGCATGAGGCTGGAAGGTTTGCCAGATATGGGTGTCCCCCGCAGGAGAGATAAGGGGGGGCTAAGGCTTTCGAGTTGGAGAGGAGAAGGAGAGGGAGGGAAGAGAGAGGAGAAGAGAGATAGCTGTGCGTTTTTAGAACAGTTTATAACAGTGGCACTGTGTTGGCTGTTGGAAGTATGTTTTTTTTCTTCTCGGGGAGCTATACAGATGCATGCAGCACACGTCCCTGGGTCGCTTTGAAGGTATGCAACAGTTAGAGTCACAGCTGAGATAGTGGGTGGTGCTACTGTATGGGGCTCGGGCGTAGGGTTTTTTTGGGGGAGATGTTCTGCAGGATAGAGTCTGTGGTTCAGAGATAAGAGACTCCACGGTGGAATTTCTGATATTTCTTTTTTGGGATGTTTTTCCATCCGAGAGTGTATAGAGCAGTATGCTAAGCTTGGGGAAGAGCTTTTTCTGCTGAAATGTTTAGTGTGCATATACATTGTATGTATGTTCTAACTGTTTTTTCTCCTTATGTGTATAGGATTAAGAGGTTGCTACGGGAGATTGATAGCAGCCATCTTGGCTGGCATGCCATGACTCAACATGGCGTCGGGTTTCTGAGAAAGCCACTCCCATCTGCATGATGTATCAGGAGGGGAGGGGGCGGGAAGCGCCCACTGATAGGCACGCTCCCATGGCAGGGGGGAGGATGTGCTGGGGGGATCCCACGTCCCATGTCACAGCTGTGCACAAGGCGCCGTGCACGGAAGCAGCTGGTGGGAGGGGGGTCCAGAGTGGGGACAGTAGAGAGATTCTACTGAGTTTCTTGGCTTCCAGATGATTTCTTCAGAAGAAGTCTGGGCACAGGGAGTGTCCGCATACGTGAGCCAAGCAAGTTGCAGGCTCACGGATAGGAAGTGTTTCCCAGCTAGGAAAACACGTATAAGTCAGATAGTCCCCAGGGAGTGATTTGCAAGTGCTGTGCAGATCAGGGAAGTATCTGTACTGGGTTGCTTATGGGATTATTCCTTTAAGTGAGGCACCTTAAAGTGCGGTGCAGCATGTGTTCCCAATAAAGATAGGGGGGACAGTGCAGAGTTGGAGAGGGGGAAGGGAAAAGAGAGAAAGATAGGAGTTGACCAATCCAGGTGTACTCGCTGCGACTGCAGAGTGTTTTTTTCGGGGGGAGGGGTTTGTGTCAGGGACAGGACCAGAGATTGACAAAGTCATTGCTGGGCTGTTAGCGTGTTTTTCCTCGCCCACCGATTGGTCAAGAATATATATATATTTCTTTCTTTCTTTTCTTTTCTCCAGCTCTGATTCAGTTTAGCACAGAACAGAACTGGTAGCAGTTCATGGGGCAATTATACAGATGATAGAATTGCCATTTACAGAGTGACAGTGTATCAGTACGGTGTCTGCCATGCGACTACCTACCAAGTGGGCATTCAGGGATCTGCATACAGGCTTTTGACGCTTGAATGCTTAGCCCTGCACCCTGTGTAGTTTAAGTGCAGAGTGCTCCTTCCTACAGAGAGGCAACCGTTTTTTTTGGTAGTATGAAGGTAGTGGCACGGCAAACATTGATCAGAGGGTACAACACACAGAACTTCTAGCAGAGCTGGTATCGCGATGAAGTTCTAGATAAGTTAATGCGAAAATGAGTAAGAGCATTGCAGGCTCACCTGCAAAGCAGCAACAGGTGTGGCATCCGTAATCTGTGCATGCGACGGCCGCGCATAGACAGATAGGGGGGGGGGGATGTGGAAGGAGCTGCAATGAGGTGAGAGCTTCCAGAGGTGAAATCCGCGGGAGCATATTTTAAACAGGTAAGTACTGAGGATAGTACTGAGGTAGGGGGGTGAGGTGTAACTCCAATCTACCAAAAAAGAGTAAACAGAGTTCATGAGATGAGAACCATAAAGCAACAAGATCAATTACGGTATATATTGATCAATTTCAAGTGTACAGAGTACAAGCCGCATGGCGAATCCCAAATCATTAATAAGAATTGATTTGTTTGTATTTCGATTTCAGGAGTTTGGCAATATGGGCTCGAGACAGCTGCAGTGCTGGCAGCAAAGATGGAGATGTCAGTTGGATAAGCGAAAGGTTCCAGATGCCAATCTAAGTTTGGAGAAACACGAGATTCCTGAAATGGGAAAGAGACTAAAACACGAGATTCCTGAGATCGGAAAACGTCTGAAAAAACTGACTGAGCTAAGCATAGTGCAAATTGCTAATGTTTTTCTTTCCCAAGGTGGTGCTTTTATAATGAAGAGTACCGTGCTGATGGTGATCCTAGGTTGCCATTTCGTCCTAGGAGAACGAAGAGAGGACATTCTCATGTATAATAAGGGGTTAATGAGAATGCAAGGCCCAAGCATGTTAATGTTTGGTGACAAAGGTACTAATCCTTTCACACCTCCCTCCGCTTGGCACAGATGGACCATGCAGGGACGGAGGAAAAGAGCACTTGTGCCAGGAGAAATCAAATTTCATGGCACAATGTGGGTGAAAGGTCTTAAGGGTCAGGTGTGCGGGCAGTGGGAATTGAATGGCAGTGTAAATCTGCTATGGAATGCCACACTCCCAGAATCAATGCACCAATCCAAAGGTTTGTTAAAAGGTACATTGCAGTACAATGGGTACATGCAAAAGGTGGAGTGTGTGATTCAGGGGTACCTTGTCTTGGTTATGCAGTGAGATGGTTCCAGATTGGAGAGGAACGAGCAGGAGGCGTCAATTCTCCTGCCAGAGAGACGCAGGGGACAACATCACACTCTGGAGCTACCAACAGAGAGTGCCTCTGAAACAGCTATACACACGTAAAGGCTGGAAAGCCGAGGGTTTGTGGTTCTCGAAACAAGAAGTAAAGATCGAGATCCAGCCACATTTCCAGGTGACAAAGAGGGTGGGGAGAGCGATCCCGCGGGAGGGAAAGCCAAAACAGGGAACCCCATTCACACCACACGGGTCACCACAGGGGACGATATTACACAGTCCATATGCAGCCACTTATCCTCATGCTAGTTGGGTAAGTGAAGATGTACTCTTAATTGTAAGATTGCAGAGAGTACAGTCTTCCCGACCTCAGGTACATAGTGTGCCTCAGGACATAAGGGGGGAAGAGGTCCAATCAGGACAGTTGGGGACATATTTTGTCAGGGAGATGCTTAAAGATCCTGTCAAACTGAGATTGGACAAGGGGAGGTATATACATTTTTCTGGAGAAGGATCTTTTGCATGGAAGCTTCGAGATGTTTGGGTGAACAAATGGAAACGGTGCAACATTCCTTTAGGCACCGACACTTCCTTAGTTCCCACCTCAACACGTCTTACACCATGACCTGAGAGGTCAATCTTTTTTGGTGCTAGACGGGTAGGTGAAACGAGTAGAGTTGTCCTCATGCAGGCAATTCTCCCAGAGGTACCTGTGTTTGCCGGGGCAAGTCAAATTTAGTGAAGAAGCCTGCAGGCTCAATAACGCAGAATGCGAGGCTACCATTCAAAAGATCCACCCCGAAGCCCAACCGATAGTTCCGGTGGCTGAAGGAAAGGTTTGGTTTTTTAACATAAGGTCTAATGATACATGCAAGGTATATTCTCATAATTGTTCCGATAAGGGGGATTTTCCAAGGGGAACATATGGTGTGAGCGGAGATCCCATATGGATCCAGTCATCCAGGTGTGATGACGTTATTTCTCAAATTGTTAAGAGAACTCTTAAGGTCAAAGTTTCACGGGTAGTTCCCATCCTAAAAGAGAACACGACATGGGACAAAGGGGAACAGGGTTTGATCCGAGACGACCACACTTTGTTACAACGGTTAAACAAACAGTACACTAAGTTAGAGGTGATCTTAACGAGGTAGAACACAAAAATAAGCAGGTGAGTTCCAGTCTGACCTGTTGGAAAAGGTTTCCGGTGATGTTCCAGGGACACTCGGACTGGGCCTCTGCAGTTCAAAAGTTCTTCCTACACCCACTGGTCGTCTGGATGGGGATGACAACTTTAGGCATCATGATCCAGGTGAGGTTGCGTGTTAAAATTACGTAAAATAAATTAACCTGGTCAAGAGATTGGTGCCTCATAAACATTTTCCTGAACCAATATTTTCAAATTAAGGGATATACAGGGTTACAGGTATAGGTTTAGTAGTACCGGTGATGGAGCTGATTGTATAAAGGCGCTCTTTTAGAAGGCACCTGGCACTGCTCCGTTTTGAAACAACCAAACGAGTTTCACTTTTCTGTGGTCATGCAAGTTTGTGAGTGATACGCAAGTGACGCAAATGCTGAGCATGTGGTATAGAGGGACTTAGAAGTAGGGCATCCCCAGAGAGCCTGGTTACAGGAAGACCAAGAGGTCTTGCTCTCTCTCCCAGGGATAACCGCCTAGAGCAGAGAAGTTGTGTGAGCACGAACATCGAAAAGTGAAACATAAAGAAACGAAACCAGGTACTGTGGGGTTCAGAAGCGGGGATCGGCGGATCAAGCCATTTTAGGGGGGATTGTTAGAATTTAAGTAGGCCTCAGTTACTTGGCCTGAGTTTTATGTAAAAGGCTTGTCCGCAGTGTATGCCTTTAAAATAAATAGAGTTTTTGTGATGCAGGCAGAGGCATCTCAGGGTCTGCGTGTAGCAGAGGATACCCGCAGATACTGAGAACATGTTCCTAAAAGAAGGCCATCGGCCTACTCTGACCTCAACACGTACACCACAGGAACAGTAAACATCGGCCATATTTACTAAATACCAAATTCCTTGTAAGTGGGTCAGAAGCATCATTGAATATTAATCGAGTAGGTGTGTATGATGACACCACGAGGGGGTCCACCAATAGTCTGATCTAGGGGATGGCGAAGATGAGATCACAGTTAACTCTTTCCTAGTCGGTATTAATAGCCGGACGAGCTGAAAAAGGGAGCTCTCTCTCTCTGATTCCTGCTATGCTTCAATACTGACTGGGACATCTAAGTATGTCATTCCTTTCTGTAATCTGATATAATGTATGCTGTACATAGGTAGTCTAGTGTAACGTAGAGTAGGCAAAAGAAGACCTGATTGACTCCAGCAGGGAGTTAACCAAGAAGCTGTAACACCAAGGATTGAAACATGAAGATTGGCTTGGCTAGGGTGTGATGAACTGTATCTATCTGTATATCTGTTTCATGAATAAACTCCTTAAACGTTGAAGAAGCCTGAGAAAGTCTATCTCCTGCTTGCTGTGTGAGAGTCAAGTTATCTCACAGTCTGTGAGACGCAGCTATAAGAAGTTGCTGGTGCCGGAGAAAAAGGTGGTTATTACAGACGAGCTGCAGAGATCTACAGCTCAGGTGGGGGAATCTGTCTATAGGACAACTATTAGTCGTGCACTGGCCTTTATGGAAGAGTGGCAAGAAGAAAGCCTTTGTTAACAGAAAAGCATAAGAAGTCCCGTTTGCAGTTTGCCACAAGCCTTGTGGGGGACACAGCAAATATGTGGAAGAAGGTGCTCTGGTCAGATGAGACCAAAACGGAACTTTTTGACCAAAATGCAAAACGCTATGTGTGGCTGAAACCTAACACTGCACATCACTCTGAACACACCAGCCCCACTGTCAAATATGATGGTGGAAGTGTCATGCTCTGGGGGTGCTTCTCTTCAGCAGGGACAGGGAAGCTGGTCAGAGTTGATGGGAAGATGGATGGAGCCAAATACAGGGCAATCTTGGAAGAAAACCTCTTGGAGTCTGCAAAAGACTTGAGACTGGGGCGGAGGTTCACCTTCCAGCAGGACAACGACCCTAGCCAGGGCAACAAGGGAATGGTTTAAAACAAAACATATCCATGTGTTAGAATGGTCCAGTCAAAGTCCAGATCTAAATCCAATCGAGAATCTGTGGCAAGATCTGAAAACTGCTGTTCACAAACGCTGTCCATCTGTAACAAACGTAGAAGAGGCAGCTGCGGTGAACAGCGATACCACCGCAGCTGCCTCCATCTCCCTGCCTAGTGATATATCTGTGCCTCGGGCGTCTAGCACGCCGAGGGCGGATTTGTCAGCAGCACATAGGGTCGCATTGTTGTGTGCGCGCGCGCACAGAAAGGACCTTTATGCGGGAAGGAGGCGCGTCAGCTGACCAGCCGGTCGGCTGACGTCAGAGGAGACGTCTGCCGCTCCTCATTGGCTAATCAGAGGGGGGCGTGCCGAAGGAGTCTCCTCCGCTTCTTAAGCCTCGCTGTGTCACTTTCAACTTGTCTGCTGTTGCGAATACTTTGTGTTAGCGCTCAGACCATAGTTAGATCCGGTGTGCTTTGATCTGGGAGGAAACCGGGGATTTCACACAGAGATAGGATTGTTGATAGCTATAATTATAACTAATATACTGTTTAGTATCTGTGTATGACTCTTGCTCGTTCTGACCACTCCTCTGTTCTGTGATTCTGTACTTCTGCCCATCTGATCTCGTTGCTGACTCTGCCTGTTTATACCTTCCTGCCTTTGCCTTCTGATTTGGTACTGTATCTGTCTGTCTGTTGCCAACTCGGTTAGTCTGACCACTCTACTCTCACCAGAGGGCCCTTGCCTCTGGTGAGAGGCTCTGTACTGTTAGTGCCCACCAGCTCCTCTGGTAAGGTATAGCTAAACCTATCAGTACTACTGTTGCACCAAGCACTATACTTGCTATCACATCAGCTGTCTGGTATACTTGTAATATTGGTGAATCTGCAGATCACCATACAGTATAATCAGGTATATATCTGTATTATAGGTGATACTGCAGATCACCTAATAATCAGAAATCTGGTACTTGCTGTTACAAATCGTTACACCATTTAATCTGACTGAGCTGGAGCTGTTTTGCAAAGAAGAATGGGCAAGGATTTCAGTCTCTAGACGTGCAAAGCTGGTAGAGACATACCCTAAAAGACTGGCAGCTGTAATTGCAGCAAAAGGTGGTTCTACAAAGTATTGACTCAGGGGGCTGAATAATTACGCACACCCCACTTTGCAGTTATTTATTTGTAAAAAATGTTTGGAATCATGTATGATTTTCGTTCCACTTCTCATGTGTACAACACTTTGTATTGGTCTTTCACATGCACTTTCAATACAATTGATTCATGTTTGTGGCAGTAATGTGACAAATTGTGGAAAACTTCAAGGGGGCCGAATACTTTTGCAACCCACTGTAATATCTCTCAACGTCAGGGATGGCCGCCCCCACCTCTTTGTTTTGGTAAAGAAAGGATATGTTAATTAATTCTAGTAGCTGAGTTATTCCAAATAAACTGCCCTATCTTGCTCTGTAACTCTCGTAGGTATGGTTTGGGAATTTGGATGGATACCGCCTGAAACACATACAAAATGCGCGGCAGAACATTCATCTTGACCACTGTGATACGCCCAAACCAGGACATTGTCAGACCCTTCCAGCGTTTTAGATCAGCGAAAATTGTGCATTGTATTGGTAAAAAAATTCAACCCAAAGAGAAGTCCAGTATCTTTGGAGAGTTTAACTCCCAAGTAGGTAATCACCCCATCACTCCATTTAAATGGTAGAATTTGCTTCAACTCTGTAACTAAAGATTCAGGTACCGTAATGTTGAGTATTTCCGATTTTGTTAGATTCATTCTAAAATTGGACAAATATTCATACTCAGTGAAGGCAGCTATTATGGCATTCATCGAGATCTTAGGGTTAGAGATAAACGGTAGAATATCATCAGCAAATGCTGCTATTTTAACGTGCAGATGGCCCACTTTAATCCCATGAATGCCCTCATGCTTGTTGATATGTCGGATAAAAGGTTCCAGTGTCAAAATGAACACCAAAGGAGATAATGGGCAACCTTGGCATGTGCCATTACAGAAAATGATCTGGGGAGACCACCATTAACTTTAATTTGAGCTGTTGGACAGTTATACAAAGCTAGGATTTTCTGAAACATACAGTAGTTGGCCCCACATTAATATAATGCAACACCTCCCTCATATAATCCCATGCTACTCTGTCGAAGGCCCTCTCCACGTCAACTGAGATGAGAAGTGTGAGAAAACGCGGAAAAGCCGCCGCGAGTAGTCAGAGTAAGGCGGCTAATTCCGCGTCCAACATGGCATCCACTAGCCTGACGGAGCGCGCGCGGCGGTTTGCACGCATGGGCCTACCATTAGCAGTATGGCTGAACGCGGGGAAACCGCCGCACGCTCTGACAGCGGTGCGGCTGGCCCGCGTTCAAACCAGCAGATACATTACAACGCATGTCTGGTGTGGCTGGGACTGATAGTCCACACAGGTTCAGAAGGACGCGCGCGCTGAGAGGCAGAGCCTTTATGACAGTCAGAAGGGTGTCAGCTGATCCAGCCGATCAGCTGACAATTCTATCAGGTTCAATTGGTCCAGCACTTAGGGGAGGCGCCGGAGAGCGCTTGTGTATATATACTGGGTGCTGGTCATTTCTCTGGTGTCTGGCGTTGCGATCACTACGTGGTAGCACTCAGACCTTGTCAGAATCTGTGATATTTTCTGTGTTATTATTCAGACTAGTTCCAGGGTGTTGATGATCAAGGAACTCACACCCAAGACTAGGGAACTGTATTACCATTGTTATACTTCAGACTAGTTCCAGGGTGTTGATTATCAAGGAACTCACACCCAAGACTAGGGAACTGTATTATCACTCTGTTATATATCAGACTAGTTCCAGGGTGTTGAGGATCACGGAGCTCACACCTAAGATTAGGCATTGTTATTATCTGTTATGACTTTCTGCTTTCCTGACCACTCTCTTGATCTCTGATTTGGTACTTCGCTATTTCTGATACTCTGTTGCTGAACCCTGCTTGTCTTAAGATTCCGTATCTGTCTCCTGTATCTGTACCTGATCTGTCTGTCTGTCGCCGACCTGGCCTGTCCGACCTCGAGAACTATCTTCCCTGTTTGGAGATAGTTCTCAAACCTGTCAGTGACACTTCACCATTGGTGTCACGCACTCTCTGGTCCTTCCTCCTCTCAGCCTGGCTCCGCCCCTTGGGGAGCATCAGGCCATTGGAAGGAATCTGTTCTCTGAGCAGTATCTCTTACTGCCTTGCACCCTCTATATGGGTGCTCTCCTCAAAGTATTACTGTTGCACCAAACACTCATATCACTCAGGTGTCCAGAGGTTAGAAATATAGCTGATTATCGGTGATACTGCAGATCATCAATAATAGGGTATATATCTGTATTTTCGGTGATACTGCAGATCACCGATAATTAGATCCTCTCTGTGTTACACCGATCGTTACAAGAAGGCCCTCGGCTTTTTGCTTGGATATATACATAATCAAAGTAATGGCCTTGTGTGATGGATTGCGGAGAAACCGCCGCGCTTTCTGACAGTGAGGCGGCGGTGTCCACGTACAGAGCGGCAGTTTCCCCGCAGCAACATGCGTCTAGTTTGCCTGGACTTAGTAGTGCATACAGGTGGAGAGCTACGCGCGCGCCGCAAGACAGGCTCTTTATGCCAATAGGAGAAGGATCAGCTGATCGTAGCGGTCAACTGATTCCAGCTCAGTAGGTGATTGGTTGATAGGAGCTGGGCGGCGCTGTGGAGCGCTTTGCTATATATATCTCTTGCCGTTCAGTTGCTGGTTGTCTGGCGATGCGAATACCTATGTGTTAGCACTCAGACCTTAGTCAGATCCTTCAGTGTGGTGGAACCAGGTGGACCTGGGAATCCACACTTAGCCAGTTCACTGTATTATTATCTGTGTTATTCCTTAGACCAGTTCCAGGGTGTAGAGACCACGGACCTCACACCCCAGACTAGGAACACTGTGTATCATCTGTGTTATTCCTTAGACCAGTTCCAGGGTGTAGAGACCACGGACCTCACACCCCAGACTAGGAATACTGTATATCATCTGTGTTATTCCTTAGACCAGTTCCAGGGTGTAGAGACCACGGACCTCACACCCCAGACTAGGAACACTGTGTATCATCTGTGTTATTCCTTAGACCAGTTACAGGGTGTAGAGACCACGGACCTCACACCCCAGACTAGGAATACTGTATACCATCTGTGTTATTTCTTAGACCAGTTCCAGGGTGTAGAGACCACGGACCTCACACCCCAGACTAGGAATACTGTATACCATCTGTGTTATTTCTTAGACCAGTTCCTGGGTGTGGGACCACGGACCTCACACCCCAGACTAGGAATACTGTATACCATCTGTGTTATTTCTTAGACCAGTTCCTGGGTGTGGGACCACGGACCTCACACTCTAGACTAGGCATTATTGGCTGTTTATGAATTGTAGCTCTCCTGACTTCTCTTCTGCTTTCTGATTCGGTACCTTCGCACATCTGATCTACAGTTGCCGACCCTGCCTGTCCCTGGTTACCGAATCAGTCTCCTGTCTTTGTACTTTATCTGTCTGTGTGTTGCCAACCTGGCTTGCCCGACCTTGAGAGCTATCTCTCCCCTTAAGAGATAGTCTCCAGACCTGCTAGTGACATCCACCTTGTGGATGTGTCACTCTCAGGTCCTTCCTACCTTCAGCCTGGGACTCCACCCCTTTGGAGGTCTCAGGCTGCTCAGTAGCAGTGTTCAGGCATGGGCTTCCGGAATTCCGCGGAAGCTAAAATTCCGAATTCCGTCGGAATTTGGGTTTCCGGGACGTTACGCGGAATCCGGAATTTACAATCTGGAATGCGGAATTCAGCGAAAATCCGGCAAAACGGAACCGGAATGAATTGACCAATGAGGAGATGCGGAATGAGGTGACCAATCATGATCAGAGGAAATTTAGCACGGTAAAAAAAAGCGTAATTCCGTGTATGTAATGCGGAAATCCGTATAAATATACGGAAAATTTGATGTAAACGGAAAATTACTGTCCAATAACTGTCCTCATAAATTTACACCAATCACAGGCCCTAGCAACCACATCCTAGCTACCTATCAGAGTCTATCCCACCCCTCTAGTATATAAGACAGGCTTATGCTGATGTCATGTGTGGGTTTTAGTTAGAGGAGAATTGTGAAAGAGAGAGCTCAGAGCTGCATTATTATATTGTGTGCTGTTGAGACATTTTTTTTCACTGTGATTGCTATAATTGCTATATATATTAGATAGATACTAGTAGTAGTGAGAGATAGATTAGATTGTAGTGTGATTGTAGACAGTGTGAGAGCAGTTTGAAGTTAGATCAGGCCTGTATTAGTAGTGTGAGTGAGAGACAGATTTAGTGTGATAGATATAGTATTGAGTGACAAGTGACTGAGAGTAGTTTGAAATTAGTAAGTCAGTGAGAGTGGTTAGATAAAGCTAGATAGTGTAGTGTATTTTATTTCTTTTTCATAGTCTCAGTTTTTCTTTTATATTTTTTTTCTTCATTGATTTCATTGATTTTCTTCATTGATTGCCTGTAAGTCCCCTCCCCTCTTCTTAAATAAAATTTAATTTCATTACTGTCCCCGACCCCTACCAAAAAAATATAAAAATGAGGCACATCAAGAAGAGTGTTGGTGGACGAGGTGGCTCCTCCTCATCCGGACGCCAGCAGCAGGCAGGGCCCAGCAATGTAGCAGAAACAGATCAGGTTGAGGTTCTTCCTGGGCGCAGCAGGGGAACTCCCCGGATCACTTCTATGTTCCCAACCACTGGGCGCCGCATCATTGGCAAGCAGGATGCGGCCTCATTGGTTGACTGGATCGGTGCGGAGCCCTCCACCCAATCTGAAGAGCTGATGTGCAGTGGCAGCAGTGCAAATAGCAGGGAAGACTCTGTGGCAGCTGGTCATGTTGCAGAGTCTGGCTTCTCCCCCAATCTTTTGGACGATGATGCTGACGAGGGTAATATTAGACAAGTGTGGGGAGAAGCCCTGCATGAGACAATGGGACCCAATTCACAAAGTTTGGTGGAGGATGTGGTGAATGAAGTGGCTCCAGTTTTTTCTCCATCCACTCGTCCACCAAGAAATGCCCCAGTCACTCGTCGTGAATTGTCAAGCCCCCATTTGGAGGACGATTTGTCTTGTGTGGGTGATGATGAGGTGACCGACAAAAATTGGACGCCAGCTAATTCACCGAACAGCAGCAGTGAAAGTGAACCAGTTAGGCGTCCATCGGTCAGGAGGGTGTATCAGGTGGAGTCTAGGGGGGGGCATGGACTCCGCTGGTGGTGTGATAGGCAGCAGCAGCATGCGTAATCAGCAGGGCCAAACACAGCAGCAGCAGCAGCTTGTCCAGCAGCCTGCAGCACCATCTGTGAGCACCCAGTCCCATGCTGGTCAGCGACCGGTCAACACCAAGAGAAAGGGCCGGACCTCCCAAGCATGGGACTATTTCACTGATCACTCACAGGATCCTTCCCGTGCAGTGTGTAACCTGTGCAGTGTGACGGTGAGCAGAGGGAAAGCAGCATCTGGGTTTGGGACATCAGGTTTGCGTTCCCACCTTAAAACGAGTCATATTGTGCAGTGGGACTTAATTAAAAAAAATACCAGCCAAGGTAAAGGCAGCAGTGCACAGAGTGCGGCAGGAGGAGATGCAGCAGTTCCTCTCAGCCGTTCCTCTGTGTGTCCTGTGCAACCTGCGCAGTCCCACTGCATGGCTGTTCCCTCTGCACGCCAGGCTGGTGGCGGCAACCAGACCTTGGCGTTGTGCTCATCACCAGCTGTCTCCTCCCCACAAAATGTTGCCGCCCAGCGCCAGGCCTCTCTCACTGAGATGGTTGCACGGAAGAGGCCTCTCCCCCTAATGATCCCATAGCGCTCCGCACCAATGGGCTCGTGGCAAAGCTGTTGGCCCAACAGCTCTTGCCCTATCAGTTTGTGGAAAGTGCCCCCTTCCGCCGCTTGTTTGGCTCCACAATGGCGGGTCCCCAGCCGCTATTAACTTTTCCCGAGTTGCTATCCCGGCCCTACACCTGGATGTAGCTGGGCGTGTATCCCTTTCGTTGGACTACGCGGTTTGTGGAAGGGTGCACCTCACTACCGATGCCTGGACCAGCAGGCATGGGCAGGGAGGCTATTTGACCGTGACAGCTCACTGGGTCACCCTTCATGGCGCTGGGGAGGGTATGAGCTGTGGGGCTCTGGTGGTGCCGCCCCGGGGGGTCAAGGGGAGGCCCGTCTCCCTCCCTTCTGCCACTTCTCCTGTAGCAGGTCAGGCCACTGCTGAGCCTCCTAGCAAGCGGCCACGCTGTTACGGTAATCTTCAGCACAAGCGCTGTCAAGCTGTGCTGAGGATGGAGCCAGTGCAACACAGGAGTCTCACGGGAGATGTGATCCTGTCTGTCCTACAGGAGCAGATCCAGCAGTGGCTGACCCCCCGAGATCTGTTGACAGGTAATGTGGTGTCAGACAATGGCACCAACATTCTGGCCGCCATTCGTACTGGTGGCTACACACACCTGCCTTGTCTCGCACATGTCCTCAACCTCATCGTGCAACGGTTTCTGCGAACCTATGAGGGTTTGAGTGACGTGGTGCTTTTGGCACGTAAAGTGTGTGGCCACATTAGACGCTCCGCAACTGCCACCGCGTCCTTGGCCAAACTGCAGCGCGTCCACAGCTTGCCGCAGCACAAGCTGATGGTTGACTGCCAGACGCGGTGGAACTCCACACTGTACATGTTGAGAAGGTTGTTGGAGCAAAGAATGGCGGTCATTCATTACCTGTCTTCAGCCTCCTCCTCCCACTCGTCAAGACCACCTCCGGAGAATCTGACTGGGGACCAGTGGCGGCAGATCAGGGAGGTCTGCAATGTTTTGGCGCCTTTTGATGAGGCTACCAAGGTGGTCAGCATGGAGCACTGCAACATTTCCGAAGTGCTCCCCCTTGTGCTAATGCTGGACAGGACACTGGGCCACCTGATAGAATTGGCGGAGGAAGGCCATGCTGGGGCAAGTGGGGGAGAGCCCCAGGATGCTCAGGCCCAGGAGGAGGAGGTGGTGGTGACAGAGTCAGGGCCTGAACATGCGGGAGAGCTAATCGTCCGGGGGTGGGACGACCTTAATGATCAGCAGGAGCATGAAGCAGAAAATGCCCTTTCTGACAGCCAGCAAGAGGTGGAAAGCGGTCATCTCTCCCACATGGCTGCTCACATGCTCCTCTGCCTCAGGAAGGACCCCCGGATCATCCGACTGAAAGCGAGGGATGATCTGTGGGTGGCCACCATATTGGACCCACGCTGCAAGGGGAAAGTGGGGGAGTTAATGGGATGTACCCAACAATTTAGCTCCCGAATGTCAGTGATCCGGCAGGATTTAATCAGGCGAGTGGAGCAGGCCTTTCCACCACCACCTGAACGTCCTCCGCTTTCCCATACTCAGCGACAGCCAGCTAGTCACAGCCAGCAGAGGTGTGGTGGCGGTAATACGAGCAGCAACCCCACCCGACCTGTTAATCTGCTGGCTGTGATGAGGGGATTTTACACGCCCCAATCACCCAATACTCCCACCAGCAGCAGCACTATCGGCAGCAGTAGTCATCACCACCAACGGCTGGTTCGCATGGTGAATGACTACTTGGGGTCATCCAGTGCAACAGACAATATGGATACAGATGACCCCATGGAGTATTGGGTGAAGAAGCTGGACACCTGGCCTGAGCTCGCTCAGTACGCACTGGAGGTTCTGTCATGCCCCGCCTCCAGTGTGCTTTCTGAGCAGGTATTCAGTGCCGCAGGTGGGGTGGTCACCGACTACCGGACCCGTCTGTCCGCAGAAAATGTGGACAGACTCACATTTATTAAAATGAATGAGTCCTGGATCAATGACCAGTTCAAAGGCCCTGTCACTGATTCCAGAGAGTGAGTAAAAGGGTCTGGTCATAATCCCTCGCACGCTCTCCCGCAAAATTATATATTAATATTGGATACAATCTCCCAAATTTTTTTTAATGTAAAGCGGATCCGAGATGAAAAACTAAATATAACAAGTCACTTGTCTATATACTGTATCTTGTCTAAAGTTTAGATGGTTTACACAGCAAATCTAGCTGTAAACAGCTTCAACAGTATATTTTTCAACAATATTATTTTTTCCTGTGATACAATGGGAGCAGAAATGTTTTCTGCTTGTCACTATTACACAATTACACACACAGGTAGGCACGCTTATCTGTGTCTAGGCATGCAAATCTGCATATCTGCATATTGTGAGAAAACTGCACTCCTATTTCTTCCATTACACAGGCAACTGATCTGTATCTGCACTTCATCTCTCAGATTGTGAAAACTCTGCCTCTGAAATCTATAGCTAGTAACACCTTTTTCACCTGCCCAGACTGAAATCCCACAATCCCTTGCAAGCGCCAAGGTTCTATTGAGAAGTTGTGTGTGTGCCTTGTTTAGTTTATAGGAAATTAGGGTATTTAAACAAAACAAGTATTTGCCTTAAGGAATGCCCTTTAAACTATATGTAACAAACACAATTATGCAATGAGAAAAAGTTCATCTCGGATCCACTTTCATCCAAAAAACATCTATTGCAGCATTTATTTTTAAAAAATTCATAACTCTATGCGGTGTCCGGGTAGAAAAATAGTGATGTCCCACCTGTGGCAAGGGCCCAACTGGCTGTAACAAATTAAAAGTAAAAAAAAATTAAAAAAAAGGCTTGGGTGCTACAATACATACTCGGCTGCCCAAAAAAATTACTCCTGCTGAACCCAATTATTTTGTTATAAAAATAAGTGCCTCGGTACCACAGTGAGGGTTCACGGCCTGCTGATACTACTCCAACACTGTCTGCTGACTGCTGCTGCATTTTTGTAAAAAAAAATTCATAACTCTGTGTGTTTTCCGGGTTGACAAATAGTGATGTCCGAGCGGCGAGGGTCCAACTGCGGCTTCGCAACCGCTGCCTGGCTGGAACTAATGTATTTTATTTAAAAATAATTTCTGCTGCCTCTAACCAAAACAAAATTACTTCTGCGGCCGCCAACTCAGCTACCTGACGTTATACTTTTCTGCCCAGGTCTCTAGTGTGTGAGGGCCTGTACTGCTGCCATTACCTGCTGTGTCAAACCTCATGATACCTACCTCTGCTGCTGTGACAACTTCAACTGCTGGACTTTATATCCTTCAATCCAGGTCTCTCTATGGGCCGAAGGCCTGTACCGCTGCTGACATTATTACCTGCTGCTGTGTCAAACCTCATGATACCTACCTCTGCTGCTGGGACAACTTCAACTGCTGGACATTATATCCTTCAATCCAGGTCTCTCTTGGGTCCGAGGACCTGTACCGCTGCTGACATTATTACCTGCTGCTGTGTCAAACCTTATGATACCTACTTCTGCTGCTGGGACAACTTCAACTGCTGGACATTATATCCTTCAATCCTGGTCTCTCTATGGGCCGAAGGCCTGTACCGCTACTGCCATTATTACCTGCTGCTGTGTCAAACCTTATGATACCTACTTCTGCTGCTGGGACAACTTCAACTGCTGGACATTATATCCTTCAATCCAGGTCTCTCTAGGGGCCGAGGGCCTGTACCGCTGCTGACATTATTACCTGCTGCTGTGTCAAACCTCATGATACCTACCTCTGCTGCTGGGACAACTTCAACTGCTGGACATTATATCCTTCAATCCTGGTCTCTCTATGGGCCGAAGGCCTGTACCGCTGCTGCCATTATTACCTGCTGCTGTGTCAAACCTCATGATACCTACCACTGCTGCTGTGACAACTTCAACTTCTGGACATTATATCCTTCAATCCAGGTCTCTCTAGGGGCCGAGGGCCTGTACCGCTGCTGCCATTATTTCTTACTACCTGCTGTGTCAAACCTCATGATACCTACCTCTGCTGCTGTGACAACTTCAACTGCTGGACTTTGTAACCTTCAATACAGGTCTCACTAGGGGCCGAAGGCCTGTACCGCTGCTGACATTATTTCTTACTACCTGCTGTGTCAAACCTCATGATACCTACCTCTGCTGCTGTGACAACTTCAACTTCTGGACTTTATATCCTTCAATCCTGGTCTCTCTAGGGGCCGAGGGCCTGTACCGCTGCTGCCATTATTACCTGCTGCTGTGTCAAACCTCATGATACCTACCACTGCTGCTGTGACAACTTCAACTTCTGGACATTATATCCTTCAATCCAGGTCTCTCTAGGGGCCGAGGGCCTGTACCGCTGCTGCCATTATTACCTGCTGCTGTGTCAAACCTTATGATACCTACTTCTGCTGCTGGGACAACTTCAACTTCTGGACTTTATATCCTTCAATCCAGGTCTCTCTAGGGGCCGAGGGCCTGTACCGCTGCTGCCATTATTACCTGCTGCTGTGTCAAACCTTATGATACCTACTTCTGCTGCTGGGACAACTTCAACTTCTGGACTTTATATCCTTCAATCCTGGTCTCTCTAGGGGCCGAGGGCCTGTACCGCTGCTGACATTATTACCTGCTGCTGTGTCAAACCTTATGATACCTACTTCTGCTGCTGGGACAACTTCAACTTCTGGACTTTATATCCTTCAATCCAGGTCTCTCTAGGGGCCGAGGGCCTGTACCGCTGCTGCCATTATTTCTTACTACCTGCTGTGTCAAACCTCATGATACCTACCTCTGCTGCTGTGACAACTTCAACTTCTGGACTTTATAACCTTCAATCCAGGTCTCTCTAGGGGCCGAAGGCCTGTACCGCTGCTGCCATTATTTCTTATTACCTGCTGTGTCAAACCTCATGATATCTACCACTGCTGCTGTGACAACTTCAACTGCTGGACTTTATAACCTTCAATCCAGGTCTCTCTAGGGGCCGAAGGCCTGTACCGCTGCTGCCTTTATTTCTTATTACCTGCTGTGTCAAACCTCATGATACCTACCACTGCTGCTGTGACAACTTCAACTTCTGGACATTACATCCTTCAATCCAGGTCTCTCTAGGGGCCGAAGGCCTGTACCGCTGCTGACATTATTTCTTACTACCTGCTGTGTCAAACCTCATGATACCTACCTCTGCTGCTGTGACAACTTCAACTTCTGGATTTTATATCCTTCAATCCTGGTCTCTCTAGGGGCCGAGGGCCTGTACCGCTGCTGCCATTATTACCTGCTGCTGTGTCAAACCTTATGATACCTACTTCTGCTGCTGGGACAACTTCAACTTCTGGACTTTATATCCTTCAATCCTGGTCTCTCTAGGGGCCGAGGGCCTGTACCGCTGCTGACATTATTACCTGCTGCTGTGTCAAACCTTATGATACCTACTTCTGCTGCTGGGACAACTTCAACTTCTGGACTTTATAACCTTCAATCCAGGTCTCTCTAGGGGCCGAAGGCCTGTACCGCTGCTGCCATTATTTCTTATTACCTGCTGTGTCAAACCTCATGATACCTACCACTGCTGCTGTGACAACTTCAACTTCTGGACATTACATCCTTCAATCCAGGTCTCTCTAGGGGCCGAAGGCCTGTACCGCTGCTGCCATTATTTCTTACTACCTGCTGTGTCAAACCTCATGATACCTACCACTGCTGCTGGAACAACTTCAACTTCTGGACTTTATATCCTTCAATCCAGGTCTCTCTAGGGGCCGAGGGCCTGTACCGCTGCTGACATTATTACCTGCTGCTGTGTCAAACCTTATGATACCTACTTCTGCTGCTTTGACAACTTCAAGTTCTGGAATTTAAATCCTTCCGGGCTTTCACCCAGGTCTGTAGGGGGCAAGGGCATGTCTACCCTGCAGCCGTTACCTGCTGCCTCAAAACCAATATTTACTTACGCTACTGCCAAGCCATCTTATGGACGTTATACCCTGTGCTTCGAACAACGAGTGATGTCAGAGATTTATTAAAGTGGATCCGAGATGAACTTTTACTCATTGCATAATTGTTTTCCTTACATATAGTTTATAGGGCATTCCTTAAGGAAAATACTTGTGTTTTTTAATACCCTAATTTCCTATAAACTAAGCAAGCCATGCCCACAGCTTCTCAAGAACGCCTTGGCGTTTGCAAGGGATTGTGTGATTTCAGCCTGGGTTGGTGAAAATGCTGTTGCTAGCTATAGATTTCAGGGGCAGAGTAATCACAAAATCTGAGAGTTGCAGTGCAGATACAGAATACAGATCAGTGTTCTCTGTAATAGAGGAGATAGGAGTGGATTTTTCAAAGAATATGCAGATATGCAGAATAGCATGCCTAGATACAGATAAGCTTGCCTTGAGTGTAATTGTGTAATATTGACTGACAAGCAGAATACATGGTTGATCCCATTGTATCACAGGAAAAAATAGTACTGTTGAAAAATACACTGTTGAAGGTGTTTGCAGCTAGATTTGCTGAGTAAACCATCTAAACTTTAGACAAGATACATAGACAAGTGACTTGTTATTATATTTACTGTTTCATATCGGATCCGCTTTAAACAAAATCATATAATATGGCATGAAAGATTTTGTTCAAAAATCTGAACAAAGACTTTACATCTTGGCTACTTAATATTGTATCCAAGGGTGAATTTGGATATACTTGAAAAGGATAGGGCGCCTGGTGGAGCACATATATACACACTTCGGCGACAAATAATGCACCAGGTGTAGCCCATATAACAACTTCGGGTCTGGCCATGGATAGCGGGGAATGAAATAATCTGGGCTTGTAGCCTATATCAAAACTCAGGCGCCCTTTTATACACCTTGTAGTAGCCCATATTTCCAGAAATAACTTTGATCTCTATGGCGGCGCACTTTTCATAGATGTAGGCCAGGTGCCCTTTTCAACCGATACCGTGAATTCTTTGTTAATAACTAGGAGAGGTGTTTGACCCCCATATCATCAAATTTGATGTAAGGCAACAAGCAAATTATGCTTGAAAAATATTGCAAATCTCTAAACCTTGTCAAATGAAATGAATGTGTTACAGTAAATATATTTTGTGGTGCATACAACCGACATAAATATATGCCAGGCAAGCAAGAGCCTGGTGGTTATCAATCATCACCAGCTAGTTATACATACATTGTTCAATACATAGAATCCAACAAGATGGCGTAGTGGTTAGCGCTCTCGCCTTGCAGCACTGGGTCCCTGGTTCGAATCCCAGCCAGGGCACTATCTGCAAAGAGTTTGTATGTTCTCTCCGTGTCTGCGTGGGTTTCCTCCGGGCACTCCGGTTTCCTCCCACATTCCAAAAACATACGGATAAGTTAATTGGCTCCCCCTAAAAAATTGGCCCTAGACTACAGTACTTACACTACATAATATAGACATATGGCAATGGAAGGGATTAGATTGTGAGCTCCTTTGAGGGACAGTTAGTGACAATATATATATATATACACTGTACAGCGCTGCGTAATATGTCAGCGTTATATAAATACTAAATAATAATAATAATAATAATAAATAATTTATTGCAATTTGCAACAACTTTGTGAAACTGTTTTTTAAAAAGTGAACAAATATAAAAAACATAAAACAAAATTTAAACTTTTGTTTCTTAAAACAGAAAAAAATTATCTGAGGGAAGTTATTTGCCCATAGACATTACCTGATGTCTGAGTGCTAATGACTAAATAGAGTGCACCTGTGTGTAATCTAATGTCAGTACAAATACAGCTGCTCTGTGAGGGCCTCAGAGGTTGTCTAAGATAATATTGGGAGCAACGAAACCGTAAAGTCCAAAGAACACACAACACAGTTCAGGGATCAAGTTATTGAGAAATTTAAAGCAGGCTTAGGCTACAAAAAGATTTCCTATGCCTTGAACATCCCACGGAGCACTGTTCAAGTGATCATTTAGAAATGGAAGGAGTATGGCACAACTGTAAACCTACCAAGACAAGGCCATCCACCTAAACTCACAGGCCGAACAAGGAGAGCGCTGATCAGAAATGCAGTCAACAGGCCCATAGTGACTCTGGACGAGCTGCAGAGATCTACAGATCAGGTGGGAGACTCTGTCCATAGGACAACTATTAGTCATGCACTGTACAAAGTTGGCATTTCTGGAAGAGTGGCAAGAAGAAAGCCATTGTTAACAGAAAGCATAAGAAGTCCCATTTGCAGTTTGCCACAAGCCATGTGGGGGACACAGCAACCATGTGGAAGAAGGTGCTCTGGTCAGATGAGACCAAAATTGAATTTTTTGGACAAAATGAAAAATGCTATGTGTGGCGGAAAACGAACACTGCACATCACTCTGAACACACCATCCCCACTGTTAAATATGGTGGTGGCAGCATCATGCTCGGGGGGGGGGGGCGCATCTCTTCAGCAGGGACAGGGAAGCTGGTCAAAGTTGATGGGAAGATGTATGGAGCCAAATACAGGGCAAACTTAGAAGAAAACCTCTTGGAGACTGCAAAAGACTTGAGACTTCGGCGGAGGTTCACCTTCCAGCAGGACAATGACCCTAAACATAAAGCCAGGGCAACAATGGAATGGTTTAAAACAAAACATATCTATGTGTTAGAATGGCCCAGTCAAAGTCCAGCTCTAAATCCAATCGAGAATATGTGGCAAGATCTGAAAATAGAGAAAATGCAATTGTTTATACTTACGGACAACCAACTTTGAGCTTGTAGGCCGCATCTGGACAGAATTTGACCATTACTAGCAACAAAGGAAAACCCAAACTAGACGACGATGGCTACCTGTATGTTTTTGAAAGAAGGAGTCACGACGGTCAAGTGGATTTCTGGAGATGCATTAAAAAAAACAAGGACCCTCCTTGCTTGGGACGTGTGCATACTTCAGTAGCCACAGGCAAAGTTGTTGGTATACTTCGTAAACACAACCATGGGCAAAATGTGGGCTTGGTGGAGGAATCTCGGGTTAGGTGTACCATCAAGGAAAAAGCAATATGCTCAGAGGGTGGCCCTTCCACAATCATTAATTTGGCACTACAAAATGTTGAACCCGGCAGTCGTAGCTCCGTTACCGCCAAGGGACTGTTTACGTCATTGGGTCCAGAATGTTAGGAAACGAGTTATGTCACACCCTCGTGGTCCGAAGTCTCTAGCTGACCTTATCATACCAGATAAATACAGATTTTACTTTGTTTCAGACCTAGAGACTGTGCCATTTCTCCTTTATGACTCTAGACCTAATGACGAACATAGAATTTTGATTTTTGGCAACAGTGCAAACCATGCTTGGATTCAGCATGTCAAATATTTATACGGGGATGGAACTTTTAAAATAGCTCCCCAATTATTCAAGCAAGTTTCTGCACTGGTGGGAAAAAGGGAAAACTATGTTCTCCCTCTGCTGTACTGCTTGCTGCCATACAAAACACAATCGACATACAAAAAATTGTTTGAAGCTATCTACCAACTGTGGCCTCAACTGAACCCCGAGTATTATTCCACGGACTATGAAATTGGAGCCATTAGTGAATTCAAAGCAGTGTTCCCCTCATGCCGCATTAATGGCTGCTTCTTTCATTTGACGCAGAATATAAAAAAACAATTAGATGAAATGGGACTTTGTTTGAGGTATTCTTCGGACCCTGAGCTCGCTATTCATGCTCGCATGATAGCAGCTCTGGCATTTATTCCGCGTTCAGATTTGGAGGCGGCAGTGGATGCCATCAAACTCTACCTCAAAGAAGAAATTAGGCCACTACTCAGATGGTTCAGTAGAGTTTACATTGAATCTGTGGAAAATGCCTTCGTAAACCGATCTTTCCTCCCTCCATGTGGTCGGTATATGAACGCACTCTGACAGGCATGGACCGCACAAACAACTATGTGGAAGCAGCTCATCGTCACCTGCGTTCGGAGCTCGACATGAAACACCCGAGCATATGGCGTTTCGTTGATGGTATACTAAAGGTGCAGAAAGGGAAAGACTTACAGTATGCTCAGTTTCTGAGGGGAAGAATCGGCACCAAACAAAAACCGCAAATACAAAGATTATGACGGAAAATTAAAACAAATTGTTGGCCAGTACCAACACCAAACTTTTTGGGAGTACTTAAGAGGGGTGGCTCTAAATGTAGAGTTGGATTAAAATAATTGATAAAACAGTACGTTTTCGTCAAAATACTTGTATTCGAGATACAGTCAGAAAAGTAAGTATGTCATTTTCATCACAACCAAACTGTACGTGACATATTTGTTGTCAGTTATAAACTGCACACAATATTCTACACTTGGGTGTGCTAATACATACAAATGTATGCAGATGTAAAAGAAAAAAAATTGCAAGAAAAATCCATGCTTTGCAGCATTACTTTATGCTTACTAAAGATTAAAATAGACCAAACATTAACAGACAACCTTACTGAAATAAAAAGGTACTGTATTTTTTGGACTATAAGACTCACTTTTTCTCCCCCAAAAGTGGAGAAAAAAAGTCACTGCGTCTTATAGTCCAAGTGCAGAGAGTTCCTGACTTGTGAACACCTGCCAATACGAACCTCCAACCTGCCGGCATGTCGGGTCTCCCTGTACTGTGCCCATGCAGAGGAGGACACATACTGTAAAATGTACTAATTACCCATTTCAGAGGTAAATAATGATTAAACACAGAATCTTTTTCAAAAATTAATTACACGAGGTGTTACCTTGGGATACATTAATTATGTGTGGTATTTCAAGTCTGAGGATAGAAGCTTTTACATCAGTAAGGCATGAGCTTAATGGTATAAAGATGGTATAAAGACGCAATCTCATCTCAGGAAAAGGATGCTATTGATATCGAATCATTTATACTTTGCTACTTTTCGTAATTTCGCCAGATTTATCCACCTCTTTGACGAATGGTTTACACTAGGTAAAAATGTTCCTACACATATGGTGTTAATGAACTTTCCTTTCACGCTACTGAACTTCACCATCACTACAGCAAGAACAAAAACATTAGACTATTGTAAAATACGTTTTGAATTTCGGACTTTGTCTCAAAAGATATGATAATTCGTGTAGGTCATTAAAGGGACTCCAAACTCTAAATATAATAAAAATGTTTAACTTATCCGAGGCTTTCATCAGCCCAGTGCTGGCCCGGAGGTCCCACGACGTACATCCGGGTCTTCTACCAGGGCCTCTTCCTTAAATAGCTGGACGGCGGCTCCAAGACGACACTCAGCCAAGTGTCGTGCTCCTCTTCCACATGCGTCACTATGCCATCCGCCTGGCGTCATCGTGGCGGCCGGCGTGATAGGACGGCGCATGCGCGATAAAACCGCGCATGCGCCGTACTGTTATGCAGGCCCACATGAATACGCGAGGTGGACGGCATAGTGACGTCGGACGTGATGTATGCGGATGAGGAGCACGACACTTGGCCGAGTGTCGACTTGGAGACGCCGTCCAGCCATTTATGAAAGGCCATCTTTGTTTTTATCAAACATGCAAAGATACTACATTTAAAATTTAATCAGACTTTGCAATCATGTAATTACAGCAAGGAAAACATTGGATGTTATCTATGATGTCTTCTCAAATACAAAAAAGCCAGCCACTAGTCGTGAATAATTAGCTTATACAAGCGTCATTACATTAAACACCGAATGAATGGTTACTCCTGGATTTCATCTGGGACAATAAAAATATAGATGGGCAAGGATTGAGGACAAATACAGCACAGCATTTGCTTTCTTAACTGTTAACACTACTGTGTATGGTGAGAAAACCTGGGGATTCATCATTTGTGATAATCTACTAAAAGCACTACCCTTTTCACTGTAAAGAAATAAATATTTTTGTATTTTGTGTATCTTCATACCGATACAAGGGAAGTCGTAAAAATGCCTTTTTGAAAATTAAGAAATTAATATGCAGTACTAACATCATACTTACATTGCATTACATTATTTTTGATTTCGATATTGGAGATCTTAAAGCACTTATGCTATGTAACATGAACCACATAACAATATATAATGCGTACATCAAATAAGGGTGTCGGGAAAAAAGGGCGCCTGGTGTAAACCTTATGAGGAAATAATGTTTATCCAAAAATAAAACCTATTTTGACGATTACTATTAAGTTTATTCAAATTAAATGGTGAATTTTTATCTGTTCTCATATTGTTGAAACGCTATTTATCCATTGCTCTACTGTTAAAAAGCTATTTTATAATTAAAGTATATTAAAAAGGGCGACGGGGAACAAAGGGCGCGTGGATTAAACTTTATAATGATTTTTTTTTTAAAAAAATTAAATGTTAAAATCATATTTACTTCAATTTAATCATAGAATTAAAAGTAGAAATGATGGATAGTTAAATTACTATTTACTGTTCTTATGCACTGGTAAACACTTACATTAACGTTTAATCGTTCATATTAATAAATCATATTATAACGATAAGTGAAAACTCACAAACGCTGTTTAATGCTTTTTGAGAAAACATACATTAAGGCTTAACAGTTCAAAACTAAAATTAACTTTTAGATGATCTTATTAATAAATCACATTATAAGAATTCAGGATAACTCACATAAACATTGTATGATATGTAACGTTTGTAGTAAATCTGAGATAAAGATTTACAGAATAGATATCTTAAAATGTTTATTACTTTTAAACTCAATCTAATATTACCGGTCGAACAAGTGTATTAATATTCATTGTAAATGTACTGATAAAAATATATTTTAATTTTTGTACTACTGTAAAGTTGCAAAGTAAGGAAAGTTATCTTAACGCAATCACTTGTGAGTGTATTGTCCATACGCTGGTTGTGATAACATCTCTATTCGAACGGTTAATAATATAAATAATTAATACCGAATTCGAACAATTGAAATGTAGTCCTTAGGGTGGCCACTAATTATCCAATCTTTTTCATCCAATCTTACCAAATCTATGTAGTATAAGGGGAAATTCAGTGAATTAACTGAATAGATACTTCAGGCAGTTACCTTATATTACATAGAAATGGCAAGATTGGATGAAAAAGATTGGATCATTAGTGGCCAGCTTTAGTTGTACTATTTCATACCTGGCATGACTGCTGCTGTGCCTTTTCACTAGTGGATTCCTTCTTCAGGTTCTTCTCCTTGACGCCTCATTGCAGCTGACTTGGTCTTAAAAGGGGGTAGGGTGGTCAGGGGCAAATGAGTTGAACTTACCCGGGGCTTCTCTTGGTACCACGCAGACGTCCTGTGCTCGCGCACCCACTCCGGCCCGCCTCCGGTTCACTTCTGTAATTTCAGACTTTAAAGTCTGTAAAGCACTGCGCCTGCGTAGCCGGGTCCTCACTCCCGCTGATGTCACCAGGATCGGACTGCGCATACACAGACCAAGCTGGACTTGTGCCGTACGCTCCTGGTGACATTAGCAGGAGGGAGGGAGGACACGGCAACGCAAGCGCATTGGTTTTACCACTTTAAAGTCTGAAATTCCATAAGTGGACAAGAGGCGTGGCCGGAGCATCCGTGAGTAGCTCCGCTGGCACAGGACGTCTGAGGGGGACCATGGCAACACCCGGGTAAGTTCAACTCATTTTCCCCTGACCCCCTACAGTGTCCCTTTAACGTTCGCATAGTTTGTTACCTTTATGGACCGGGTTTTTCAGCCAACGGACGAAGAATTTGCTCAACTTGTATAACAGTTGTTTATGTCATGAGGTGTTAATGGTGTGGCCTACTTTTCTGTTGTTTACTTAATGCTACTTGCTTATGTATTAATTCTGAGTTAATAGTAACAGTGGTCTGTGTTCTGTAAGGAAAACAGCAACAAGGATTGGAAAACATGCCACTGACTACAGTAGCTGATGACCCTTTTCATCTGAGTAATGTATTCATTTTCTGTAATGGAGCATCAGTGGGCTATTGAATGCTGTTACAATTAGTGTGGAATTCTTAGCTTACACAAGGTACTCGTGTACAAGCGCACTTTAATATAAATGCATGTACATTGTATACTCATTACATTTTTAGGTAGTTGTGCTGGTCCTCTACTACCAGCCCCTGCCATAATTTTGTTGAAATGTACCTGCCTATCCTTCTACATGCAACCCCGTTCATGTGTGCACTTCTTTGCGTACTCAACTGCATTAGCATACTGCACTACCACAGTATGCTAATGAACATGTTATAGAGAAGAAGGAAACACATGTACCTGTCATTTAAGTAAAATGTTAAAATATTAGTTACTGGAGAGTCCGAGCCGCTACAAAATTATTTCAGTGTACAAAAGTGATGCAGGTGCTGGTACAAGCTCAAGATGTTTTTAATGTAGGCCCTATGGGTATCTATAATGTTTAAGGGGAACTGAAGTAAGAGGTATACTTGGCCTGCCATAATAACTTCCTTTCATCAAGACCATTTTCTTGGCTGGTCTTCTGATCCTCTGGCTCTAATACTATGAGCCATAGCCCCTGAACAAGCAGGCAGCAGATCAGGTGTATCCGGCATTATTGTCAGATCTGAAAAGACTAGCTGCATTCTTTTTTTCAGGTGTTATTCATATAATACTGCAGAGATGTAGAGCAGCAGGGCTGCCAGGCAACTGGTATTGATTATAATGAAATAAATATGGCAGCCTCCGTATAATTCTTACTTCAGCTACCCTTTAACATCTAGTGTTAAAGGAGTACACGTCTCAAGTTGAAGATGTACTTTTTTAACAATAGTTATTTATCAACGATTACTTATGTTTTCTGTAAATCCTACAAGAAAATGTCCACAAATTTTTCATTTCAAATAAAACTTTATTGAACTGTAATATAAAGCATTTTTTTTATTCAAAGATACATCATACATAAACATTAAAACAGATGTAATCATTTTTTTTTTTGCTTATTACATACTTACAACATTAGCATTTTCAAGGAGTGATCAGAAGTTAAACAAAGTACTAAAATTCTGCTTCCTCCATTCCCTTGTTGCCGAAGATATACATGTATATCTTAGTTTGCTGTCTGCAAGCATGTTGGTCTCCATGCAAGTTGTAGAGCTGCATTACTCATTAAAGTGAACCTTAAAGAATACCGCAACATAAATGTGACATTATGAGATAAACATGTGTATGTACAGTGCCTAGCACACATAGAACTACGCTGTGTTCCTCTTATTTCTTTCCCTCCCTGCCTGTAAGAGTAAAATATCAGGTATGTAAGTGGCTGACTCAGTCTTGACTCAGACAGGACGTGACTACAGTGTGAGCCTCACTCATACTAAGTTTCAACTGTAAAACACTTTACTAGAATAAAATGGCTCCTGAGAGCAAGACTGAAGGGAAAATAGGTGAATTTCTTATCAGTGAGGGTCACACTGTAGTCACTTCCTGTCTGAGTCAGGACTGAGTCAGCCACTTACATACCTGATATTTAACTCTTTCAATGAAGGGAGGGAAAGTAATAAGAGGAACACAGCATAGTTATATGTGTGCTAGGCACTGTACATACACATGCTTATCTCATTATGTCACATTTCTGTTGAGGTATCCTTGAAGGCTAAAAAGAAATGAGTTAAACTCACCTGGGGCTTTTAAAAGCCCCGAGCATCTGAAGGGTGCTCTTGAAGTCACTCAGTGTCCCCCCATTGTCCTGCGGCGGACACTTCTGGTCCTGCGTGTGAGATTTTGGCACCAAGGTTCTGCAGGCAGCACTTTGTGAATTTTACATTATTGTTTGTGATTGAGAATTCCTTTACAGCATCAGTATCTTTAACAATAACTAAAATAATACTATGTGCAAACAAACAGAGAGAAACAACAACAATGTAAAATTAGGCTTACATTACTTTGTCACTTTCAGTCATAAATGAATTTTTTTGACAAAGTCCATTTCTCGTTACTTGACTCTGTGTTAAGTTTAAGCTATTCACCACATAGTATTTCAACTAGATGCTGGTTGTGTTTCCTATTCTGGACAGACTCCTTTTCTGTCCAATATTTCGGTCAATAGTAGAAAAAATCTTGGTTTTGTCTGATATCGACAACCGACTGTAAGTGACAGTAACATAAGATAAAAGAAATTGTATGGCACCGCAGCTTGGCCGGTCCCTTTTCGCCCATTTGGCTCTTTTCCCAGGCCCTGCTCTTAAATAGTTTGGGGTGAGACTGAGCGCGAGTGACATGTTATTGTTCGGTGAAAGCTCATGTCAGTCATCGCCACACTGGACGCTTCTTGTCATCAGAGAGACCGGCGTGGCAGTTAGGTGCAAGCGCAATTGAACCATGCATGCACATTACTGTCACGCTGTAGTCAACAATGACGCAATGTATTCGTCGAGGTGACGACTGGAAAAAACTTAAACTTAAAAGGAGCACGAGACTCATGGTCACTCTCACCCACAGCCATTTCTGACTTGGCCCGTGGAGAAGAGCAACAATTGGCTCAATTCAATAAGCAGTGAAGACTAGTCGTCAGATGTTTTTTAGTCTACTGGTGGTTTTGTGTAATTTTGTACACCTGTTTTTATACCTGGTGTCACAGGAGCCCTGGTGGCTGACCGCACTTAGCCTTCTAAACGGTGCCAGCGCACAGATCGTGCGAACTCTGGTCGCAGTCAATGCGCAGGAACCGTTAAGAATTAGCCGCAGACAACTCAGAAGGGAGCCTGTGAGACACGGGTGATTACAACTTCACCCACTGGTTCAGAGTAAACTGCCACTACCGTGGTTACCATGGGACCGTGGAGCCCACTAACTGACTGACTAGTCCTGCGAATAAAACGGTTAAACACACGGTATTCTGTCTAGCCAACAACAAACAAACAGTAGCGTATCTTCAGAGACCCGGGATCAGTTCTGTGTGTGCTGATAAGCAGGGTAGCGGACAGTGAATGACTTGGAGAAAGTCGTTTATTCACGCAATATAAATAATTAATATATACAGACAATTATTAAAATCAACAATTATTAAAACAGTAATAGCCAGTATAAAAAATAAAAGAAGGGAGAAAAATACTTAGTTCCTGGAAAGATGTCCTTTTTTGTGGGAAAAATCAGAGTTCTGGGTTTCAATCAATGTTCAGAGTTCAGACCAGGTGGATGCCAGCATATCCTCAAGCTGGCACCGATGAGTTCAAGATGTTTTCAGGGTGGAGGACACTGAGTTTGGCTCCTCTGCCATTCTTATGCCCCTGATTCAGTAGGAGGGAGTGAGGGCGGGCCCACACACCCCCATAGAACATGAGATGAGTCCTCCCCTTGTCCTGGGGGACCAGAAATCATGCCTTAACCATATATGGGCTCTATCTCACAGAACCGTACAGGTCAGGGCAGATTTACTAATATTTTCAGGTCTGCCTCTATTTACCCAGCGCCCTGATACCAGACATGAGGGGTGGGACCCCTGTGTTATCATCAGGGCACTTTCAAACTGCCTAACTGGCAGTCCTTACCGCAGAATGTTCTGAAACTTCCTCAGAACCAGCATCGGGACTCATGCTACACTTCCCCCACGTTTGGCGAAGCTGCCATCTCAGGAACCCCAGAAATATGACAGATCTGGGAAGTTATGGATTATGCTATGAGACTCAGGATTATTCAGGATGTGTTCTAGCTGCTAACAGCTGACTTCCCTTTGATCTTTACCAGAGAGCAAGGTGTCAAGACCTCCCGAGGATTCGTAGCCTGCCTGGCTGCACCTAGGCATCCTGATCACCCTTTGGTTAATTAACATCTACATGAGATCAGCTAGGTGTCACCTGGTTCCCAGAATAGAAAGGGGAATTGTGCCTTCCACAGGAATATGTCCAAGCTAATTAACACCTCCCCCCAGGCTTTCACTCAGCTAAGACAGATCCCCCAGCTGTTCCTAGGCAGAGGGATACTACACATCAAATCTTGGTTCTATTGATCTGAAGCGCAATCGATGCAGGGAATCGAGTGCGATCGTTCTTTTCTTCACGGGCGGTTCCAGGACGCGCCTGCGGCCCCGCAACCGTCCGTGACACCTGGTGTAACATTTAGTAATTACACAATTCACAAAGGCAAACAATGACTAACCACACCCACTTTTTCGGACAGAGATTAGACGAGCGGATTTCTGTCGGTAAACTAAATCAATGTGGTATTTTACATGTGACGATGGAACCTTTTGAATTAATTATGCATTAGTTGATTGTACCCAGAGTGGAGCTCATCAGAGGAGAAGGATGTGAGTCATAGCTACTAGCTTGTGAAATGCATCTTTTGATCATTTCTCCTGCTTTACCCACCTAATTAACAAATGTTTTAGACCAGGTCAAAAAACAGGTGTAATACATTTGGTAATACCAAACTCCCCTTTGATGCAACAGACAAAACGATCAGTAGATTAAAAACCATCTGTAGACAAGTCTTAACCGCTTACTGAATTGAGGCCAATGACTTTGTTGGACCTCCCCACCTACATTGTGCTTTATAAATCCCAGGATTTGTTCTTAATTTTATTTCACTTACTGCTGAGAGTGCCTTCAAACTAAATTTCAATTCAACATTCCCATGCAACAACTCTATAACTGAACACACTAATAGAACAAACAAATTTAGTGTTGAGTCACTTTCAACCCACTAAAATTTAAATATAACATTATCCCTAAAAAAAGACAATTTTAACTTTGTCAGTACTCTGATTGTACCACAGTGTTTGCTCTCTCAATTTTTCTTTTTAAAAAACAGGCGTGTATGTCCAGTGTATGTGCTTGTTGATATTAAAGAAGGACTGGAGGGGAGGTCGGGGCAAAATGAGTTGAACTTAGCCTGTGCTTGTAATATCCCTTACAAGACATCCTGTGCCCACAGAGCCACTCACCTATGCTCCGTCCACTTATGCTCCGGCCCCACCTCTTGTCCACTCCTGTAATTTAAGACTTTAAAGTAGTAAAACCACTGCGCTTGCATTGCCGAGTCCTCTCTACTGCTAATGTCACCAGGAGCGTACGGCGCAGGCACAGACCATACAGGGCCTGCACAGTATGCTCCTGTTAACATCATTAAAAGATTGAGGACACGGTGTAATGTCTGATTACGCTGCCTAAAAGATGCCCTCCATGGCATACGTGTGCAGACATTACTTCCTCATTACGCCCAGGGAAGGGCAGCATAATCAGACATAGGAAAGCTCAGACTCTGTGCTTCTGCAGAGCTGCCGTCCAATGGTATTTAATACACAGCACTTCCGCGCTGTAAATGTGGGCTATTGTAGAGGCTGGCTGCAGGGTGTATTGTAATGCACTGATGGTGGCCGATATTCGTAGGAGATTACAGGACAGGTCGGTAGGTTAATTTGCAGGGCAGACAGCAGTCAGAAGTGCTACATTATCCTATCAGCCGTCTTTCGTCTAGCTGCTGTTCTGTCTCCAAATGTATACAGTAACAGCATTTTTTTTACTTCTGACTGCTGTCTGCCCTGCAAAGTCACCGAATGTCAAGTCCTGTCAGTAATCTCATACAATCAGCCACCTTCAGCGCAGTACAATTGACCCTGCAGCCAGTGTAATAAACCCTGCAGGAAGCACAATACAGGAAGCACTATGCAGCCTGTGTTTGGGGCAGCTTAAAATTTATGCATCTGCGCATGTGGTAAGAAATGTCAAATGATCCAGTGTGATTCTACACGATGGTGATATTGAGCATGTGCGTCAGCGTAATCGTTAGGGCTGCATAATCGGACACTACACCGGCAACGCAGGCGCAGTCGTTTTCCAACTTGAATGTCTAAAATTCGATAAGTGAACCGGTGGTGGTGATGGAGCATCGGTGAGTGGATGCGCGGGCACAGGATGTCTGTGGTGGAAAATTACAAGCCCAGGGTAAGTTGAACTCATTTTGCCCCGACCCCCCTACAGGACTCCGTTAACATGCCCACTTGGCTTGGTAACAGTGGACCATGATTTTCCAGCAAAACAATGGAATGATGTAATGTTTTTTTTGTCATATCAATGTTCAAAGCAAGTACTGAAAATATTTTTGTGACGGTGCACCTTGATGTGAAATAGAGACAAAGTAATCTCATGTATTTTAACATATAGATCAGTGTGAACATAACAAAAAATTAGACCTAACATGCTTTCAGTTTCTCAATGGAATGCACGGCCTTTTTTTTGGCTGATAGCAGATAAAATGCCTGAGTGAGCATTAGGTGTACTTTGGCTGTAATGAATCCTGAGCTAAGCTAGCAGGCAGCAGGCTTTAACTTGAAAATACAGAATGAATGCAAAGTTGCTTACTTTTGCAGGGCTAATTAGAAGCCAACTTTGCAGTGAAGTTCCTAATTTAACAGAAAGGTAGGTAGTATTTTTCTCTACTGTTGACACTGATATTCATGTGAAAGAGTAAGTATCAGGCTAAAAAAGGAAATTTAAGTCTCTATTCTTCTATGTTAAACAATGTGGATGGAAGACAAAAATGCATTTTTTCATTTAAAAAGCTGTGATTTTGCTTTTATCTGAAAACCAATCCTCTGTTTACACAGTATGATTTTTTTTGCAGTGCCCTCTGAAGCCTATGAAGCCAGTGAGGCAAAATAAATAAATAAAAATCTTCCTTCTGTCTGTCGGCCTTTCTTACTGCTTATCCTAGTGTTTGAACACAGGATTGCTTTTCTGCTAAAAGCAACATCATAGAGCTTTTTAACTGCAAAACTACCTTTTTGCCTTCCTTCCACACTATTTAACAAAGGAGAATAGAGATTTACATTACCTTGTATAGCCTGATACATTCTCTTTAAAAATGTAAGTGTTGTTTGTGTCTGGTTACTTAACAAGGTTTTCCATTTCAAAAGGTCCACTATGCTGTAAAAAAAGACCATTTTTTATTACAGGCGACCTAAACTCGGTAATGGACCCACAATTAGATAGCACTTCCAATCTTAGGCAAATTCCTTCCATACTTCAGCCAGCTCTGATTAAAGCAGAATTATTTGATGTTTGGCGTTGTCTGCACCGAAAAGAAAAACATTTTACTTTTTATTCCCCTGTTCATAAAACCTTTACAAGGATAGACTACTGTCTCACTGATAGATTCTCCCTCCCATTAATTTCTGATATATCTATTGGCCCCAGGACTTGGTCTGACCATTCCCCTCTATTAATAAAGATACATCCACAAAATCCAACACCTCGACCTAACCTTTGGAAACTTAATAAATACATCTTGCAATCAGAACACACATCCCCCCTTATCAAAGAAGAACTATTAGAATTCTTCAAGATCAATGATACCCCAGAAGTCTCAAAAACAACACTTTGGAACTCACACAAGGCCTTCATAAGAGGTGTATTTATAAAACACAGTGCCATCCACAATAGGAAAATTAGGGAAAAAACTAATTCACTACTTTCTAAAATTAAAACCTTAGAAATTGACATATATACCAAAAACAAAACTTCTTTAATTAGATACCTAGAGGAAGCCAGACAAGAACTGGCAGATCTTATGATACTCCAATATGATAAATGGCAAACACGCCTGAAGCAAAATTGGTACTATGAGAATAACAGAGCTGGCAGAAGTATGGCTTTAAGAATAAAAGGGAAGAGAATTTGCCAGAGAATTGTCAAAATCACTCACCTTCATACTAAAACAGAGGTCCATCACCCTCAAGACATAGCAGACGCCTTGGCCTCTTATTATGAGGATCTGTATAATTTAGAGAAACACCCAGAGAATCCTGTCCCAAATAGTATAGATATAGACCAATACTTAAAAAATATTGATCTTCCCTCTCTCTCAGACTGAGAAAAAATTCATAGGAGTCCCCTTTAGACAACAGGAGGTAGAGGCAGCAATCGGTTCTCTTAAAAATGACAAATCACCTGGTGTGAATGGTTTTACTAACGAGTACTTTAAGAAATTTGTAAGTATTCTGGTGAAACCACTCACAGACTTCTTTAACGAAGTTGCAATTAAAGGTTCGTTTCCTGAAGAATCTTTGGCTGCCCTGATAACAACAATTCCGAAGGAAGGAAAGGACCCAGCTGATCCAGGGAACTACAGGCCTATATCCCTATTAAACACCGATATCAAGATCTGTGCAAGATTAATTGCAAATAGACTCTCCCCCTTGATGCCTCAACTAGTTCACCCGGATCAGGTGGGTTTTATTAAAAACAGATCCACTAGTGATGGGACTCGTAAAGCTCTAGCTCTTTTACACGAACTGAAACTTCGACAAACGCCTACACTGTTAAAGGACTTACGAGGCCAGATTTTCAAAAAAAACATAAAAAAGTTAGATACCTGTGCGTGTTTGCAAGGCACGGAGGACGCCGTCCGCGCCCTCCGTGCCGTTCCGCCTGGTCCCCGCTGCTTAATATGCCCCCGAACGACCCCCGACCGCACGGCCCGGGTCGGGCTCTCTAGCCTTCACAAAGATGGCGGCCGGTGCTGGCCGCGGCTGCGCAGTCCGCATAGCCGCGAGTACGGCTGCGCAGCTCTAAGGCCACCTCCCCGATCCACGCTACTGTTACGTGGATCGGGGGGTTGGCCTTAGAGCTGCGCAGCCGCACTCGCGGCTATGCGGACTGCGCAGCCGCGGCCAGCTCCGGCGGCCATCTTGGTACAGGCTGGGGAGCACGACCCGGGCCGCGCGGTCGGGGACCGTTCGGGGGCATATTAAGCAGCGGGGACCAGGCGGAACGGCACGGAGGGCGCGGACGGCGTCCTCCGTGCCTTGCAAACATGCACAGGTATCTAACTTTTTTTTATGTTTTTTTTGAAAATCTGGCCTCGTAAGTCCTTTAATGTCACTCGATGCCGAAAAGGCGTTTGACAGAGTAAATTAGCTTTATTTAGACAAAGTGTTAACAAAATTTGGTATGCCTGCTTTTATACACAAGGCGATTTTATCTCTATACACACATCCCTCAGCCAGGGTTTTAACCTCAGGCTCTTTGTCATCTACATTTCATATTAAGAATGGTACTAGACAGGGTTGCCCACTCTCCCCTTTGATATTTTAATCTTTCATTAGAGCCATTGGCCCAGAAAATAAGAAATAATCCTTCTATCCATGGCATTCAATCTGGTGATATTACTACAAAACTCGGATTGTATGCGGATGACATCCTCTTGTATCTTCAAAAGCCTCTCATATCTTTACCTCATGTGATTGATGAACTGAAGAGTTTTTCTAAAATCTCCTTTTATAAACTAAACGAAAAAAAGACAATCATCCTCCCATGCAATGTCCCTCAAAAAATGATTGATTCCCTTAAGAAAGTTAGTCAATTTACCTGGAGCTCCAAAAATGTAAAATATTTAGGTATTCTTCTCACACCCACTATAGCACAACTATATAGAGAAAACTATAATCCCTGGATAAATAAACTTAAAGAAAAACTAGACTCCCTTGCAAAATTAGAATTCTCCTGGTCAGGAAGAACAGCCGCTTTTAAGATGATGATCCTACCCCAGCTATTATACCTTTTCAGAAACCTACCAATTAGAGTCCCCCAAAAAATTTTCATTGCCCTTCAAAAATTGATAAATAATTTCGTCCTTATGAATTAAAAAAATCCCGTTTCTCCAATAAAATACTAACCTCACATATATCCAATTTAGGCTTAGCTGTACCAAACGTAGAATTATATTACAAAGCCACAATTTTAGACCACTCCAGATCAATCTGGACCAATGACATCTCTAAGCAATGGTTATTAATAGAAGAACAACAACTTCCATACAAGTCCTTCAAGTTATTCATTGAGTCCAGATTGGCCTGGAGGGTCAACCAAAACATCAAGAACCCTATAACCGCCAACACACTTAGGATTTGGAAGGAACTAATCAAATGATCAAAAACAGATGTATTGGTAGTGTCTCCACCTACTCCAATAACTGCATTATATAATGTCATTAAAAACATAGACATAGAAACCTGGATAGAAAAAGGACTAGAGAAAATAGAAGACTTGTTGACAAACGATGGGGTAAAATCCTTTGACGACCTAGTTTCCGCTTATGGCCTTCCAGTATCAGACAAACCATTATTCACTAAAATACATAGATTTTTGGCTAAACATCCACTAAATTCGATCACTATTCCTTCCCACATTTATAAAATTTTAAAAACAGAGTACTCCCACATGAAGGGTACAGCCACTTTCTATAGAACTCTTCTAGATAAAAAAGAAATGGCTCCAAAATGGCAACTAACCCAATGGCAGGAGTTATTTCAATTAGATATCAATATAGAAAATTGGGAACTGGCAGTTAGATCAATGAAAAAGTCATCACACTGCATCAATCATCATGAGGGATTACTCAAATGTATCTGGAAATGGTACATGTCTCCAGAAAGAATTTCAAGATTTGACAAAAACGCTTCTCCCTTGTGCTGGAGAGGATGTAATCAAATAGGTGACATTGCACACATTTTTTGGAACTGTCCGAAACTAAAGAGGCTTTGGAGAGATACAGAGATTTCTCAAACAATTACCAATGGCTCTAGATCACTTACCCCCAGAAATGATATTATTTCACCTTGGCACGTTAGATTTGCCCCCCCAAGAAAGATTAATAATAAATCATATACTAATAGTAATTAGAAATATAATCGCCTGCAACTGGAAATCTTCTTACACACCTTCAATTAAAGAGGTTTTGAGACAAACAGAATCTAACCTATTAGCTGAAAAAACTTGGGCTATCAAATGTGGCACTTTAGAGTCGTTCATGAGAAAAGCTGACTTATGGCCTACTGTCTACAAAGATTCTAAACTGCTAGAGTTTTGATGCTTCTTATTATATTATACTATACTATATCATCACTCTTATTATCTTGTCATATTTATGCACACTTAGATTAATATTGATGTCTGTGAACACCTCCCCTCAATTACGTTCAGTTTAACTCAGTTTAACCCTACACAAAATACTCTGGTGACCTACGTGAGTCAATTTGGCTCAACTACAAGTCGAGATTTTAGTCTACGATAAAAGGAAAAATAGACATGAGACATTACATCGAAAATAGGACAGATCTAGGACAGCTTATTGTACTGCTTGTTTGTTTGTTTAGTTTAGTTTTGTCTAAGCTATTCAGATTATCTTCTTAAATAAATAGTCATACAAAGTTATATTATTGTTGCTACATATTAGACACACTTCGGAGATACCTACACTACATTCACTTCAGGTGCTATTTTCTTGATCCGTGTGATACTGGTTTTTAATTGCAAGTGTGGTTGTTGTGAAGCTTTCCCCACCATCTGGGATCTCTGTAGGGTGGTCTTAATCCCCCATTTCCCAGATGCCAGGGAATTATATGGACTTGCTAACTGGATTAAACCACCCACACGTTGACACTATAGAAAAGTACCTTATACCTTTGTTATCTCTCCGAAACCAAGCATTATTATGGTTCAGTGATGCTAGTTCATAGCTTATAGATAGCAAAATAAAAATTTTGGAAACATAACTACCAATCAGATCCATTATATGATTACACTATGTCTGTAACAATAGATCAATACAATTTTCTGATTGATGTTGCTTAATAGTTCGTACTCATACCTCATAACATGTATCCTACTTATTGTGTAGCTTATATTAGATGTTGTCAAAATGTAACTGTTTGACTGTTTCTTTTTGAAAACTCTTGAATAAAAAATATTGAAATAGGAATGACAATCCTACAAGTTGCAGACCATCAGTAGTTTTGGATGGTAATTATGTAGTAGATGCAGGAAGTGATAGTGGTTGTGGTAATGTACACTCTGATTCACCAAATAGTAGTTTTACTGAAGACATAGGTATTGGCAGAGCAGGAAAGGATAAGTTACAGGTTCCATCAGGTAGAAATTCTCAAGCCAAATCTGATTGTCAAGCACTACAACCATATTACAAACCTGCGCAACTAACTAGTACAGCTTGCAGTGGTAGTATGCAAATAGTGCCTGCTTACAACAGGGAGTTTGATATGACATGAAAATTACTAGAGGTCCAACAAACAACTCTACAGTTACTGGCTACCATAGCTGAGGGACAGAAACAAATGTTGGATAACCAAAAGGGAGTGCTGAAGGAAATGAAACAAAAAAACAAGCGAAGAAAACACAAAAACAATTACAGACAGGCAGACAGTTCCGATTTTGATGATTAGACCTACAGAATAGTACTTCAACAGTAACACCAATTTGTTTTTCCATTGAAACAAATATTAACATATGCCCATAACAAAAATAGAAGTACTTTTTCAGAAACAAAACAATTACTGATCTCTTGCAATCTCAAAACACAATGGTACTCAAATATTGCATTATTTTCAAAGGCACAATATGTGGGTTTCTACGGAAAAATATTTTTAAGGTAACCTGTACTTGTAATGGTCCCTCGTGGACATCCAATGACTGTCCAGGTAATCAACCATGCTCCTGGCTTGGCCTACAGTTTTTTAAAAAGGAATGTGAGACTTTAAAGTCTGATAAACACTACACCTGAATTGCCGTGCCATTCCTCGCGCTGATGTGAGCTGGAGCGTACTATGCAGGCACACAGTGTTCTGTGTCTGCGTAGTACGCTCCTAGTGACATCAGCGTGATTGAGGAGATGAAAAAAAAGGTGCCATGGTTTTTATACTGTAAAGTCTGAAACTTCAAAAATAAAATGGAACTAGAGAGGAAAGAGGTAAAGGTCTTTGTACATACCTTGGTCTTCCAGCAGCTACATAAAGACTAATATCTCCCACGACGGGGTCCTCACTTTCCTCCGTTTTGTGGTGTGGGTCCCGTCCTTCCAGGGCGATTGGCGAGACGGAAGTCTGCTCCTTGCTTACCTCTCCAGCGGCTGCTGTATATGCGCAAAGAGCGCACTTCACTGGCGTACTCTGGACGCGCCCCCTGGAAGGACGGGACACGCAACAGGCCAAAGGAAGAAGCAGAGGACCGCGGTGTGGGAGCGATTAGTGTTTGTGGAGCTGCGGGAAGAACCACGTATGTATAAAAAACTTTCTCTTTCCTCTCTGTTTCCCTTGAAGCCGAGGTGTAGCCCGAGCATCGGTGAGTAGCTGTGGGAACAAAGTTTGTTTGTGTATGAACCATTACAAGCCTCGGGAAGCTTCAAATCTTTTTTCCCCATCACTGTGTACCCATAAGTGAGGCTTCACATGCTTACATGTTACGGTACTGTTCACTTGAGAAACCTTTTTGGGGTACAATGTTCAAAATACATTTCAAAATAAGGTAACATAATGTAACTATGCACATTGATCGATAACTTTTTTCACTCCTATGATGATATCACTTACAGTAGGTTGAAGTACTTTGACAGTGAGTAAACATTTTTGATTACTCAATCTCAGCATATTGTGAATAACAGTCATTTGTTTTGTTTTAATGGCAGTTGCTCTTCACAACTGTTCAAATATTGACTTTATAGAAGTAAAGGTTACCGTATCCATTCTTTATATACTTATTACGGCTATGTCATTTTCCATGACTCCACTCATTGCATAAAATACACCCATGCTTACATGGCCTACTCAAATTGGTCTTATATCTCCAACATGTTTAGGACCTACTTTAAGTAACCGCAACATAGGTAATTAGTAATGTGTTGTTCAATGTAAAACTTTTTTTTTTTACACTTTTCACATTTTATTTTCATTTTTTATGTTTTCAACTATCAAAATACAGAGCCTTTGGTAATTTTGGATAATTTGGTAAATTTTTTGTTCAGAAAGTGAATTTGATGTGAATTGGGGGCATATATGCTCACAAAGGTAAATTTTTGTGAACTGATCGACCCTGAGATTGATATCATTCTGCCATCGGTACTGGCGAAAGTGTCTTCAACAATAAACCCCAGGGTGTCCCTTATAGCGATACAAACTCCTCTTTTCTTTTTGTTAGGGAGGTTGGAATGAAAGATATTAGAAAATTGGTGGATTTTCAATTTTTTAGCGCTTAGGTTATTCAGGTGAGTCTCCTGAAGGCATATTATATCTGCTTTGGTTTCTTTTATCAATTTCTGCAAAAAAAAGCTCTTTCTATAAGAATTTAAACCCCTCACGTTCAGTGATACCAGTTTATAGTCTAAAGCCATATTCAGTTAGTAAGTTGCATTCAAGTAAATAATACCACAATACAGTAGTGACCAGAAGTATAAAAACAAAGCTGTTCTCCAGTCGATCTGTGAGCTGAATTAACCTGTTGAGGGAAGAGAGGGTTAAGTATAGCAAAAGCAAGGAAAAAAGGATCCTAAGGGACATTATACATGACAGCAACCACAAGAATAATACTGTTGACAAAAACAACACAAATAATTGCAAAATTCTGTAGTAAACCTTAAAAAGGAGAAGAAGTGCCATCAAAGTGTTCATTTTTTTCCAGGAACGAAGAAAAAACCAAGGAAACAATGACAGGAACAAAAACAAAAACAGTAAATCCAGATCCATTTAGACCTCAAGTGTTCCAGAGGGCCCAAATGGCCTGCGCCCACCACAGTGGGCTCGGAATCGACTATCCTCTTCTAGGAAATAAAGACCTGAAGGGAAAGTCCTGTGGGGGGAAAAAGTCTGTGGCTAAACACCTATCAGATTAGGTTTTTGAAGAAGCCTCTACATTTCTGGTCTCCGCTTCACGTTCAGGTGGACGGGTGGTGTCCATAGCTTGATGTCTGGGAGAAGCCAGTTGCTTAGATAGGGAGACCTGGTGCAAGGGTTTGTCTTTCTTGGGGTCTCTAGGAACATATAGAGGGATATTCCATTTATAGAGCAGGTCTTTTGCTTTATCAGGACTTTTAGCAATGTATTGGGTCCCATGGTCGTTGATGATCAGCTTTGTAGGAAAGCCCCAGGCATACGGTATCTTTTTGTATCGTAAGGTGGAAGTGACTTGGGAGAAGCCTCGTCTGTTTTGGAGAGTAAGTTTATTTATTTTTATTTATTTATTTGTTGTATTTATAAAGCGCCAACATATTACGCAGCGCTGGACATTAATTTAGGTTACAGACAATATTTAGGGGTGACAAACAGCAATATGACAATACAGGAATACAAGAAAACCAGATCACACAGCACAGTATGAGTACAAGGTAATGCTTAGTCAGTCACTGGATGGGAGCATGGAGTTAGGCAAGTTAGGTTCACTCAAATGCATAGCATGGGTGCACAGTAATAGAGGTGCATGATCAGATAGGACACAAAAGGAGTGAGGACCCTGCCCAAAGGCTTACAATCTAGAGGGAGAGGTAGGGACACGAGAGGTAGGGGACCAGAGTTCGGCTGGGTTTAGAGCAATTGTGAGGGGTGGTAGGCAAAAGTGAAAAGGTGAGTTTTGAGGGCCTTCTTGAAGGTGTTGAAGGAGGGGGCTGCCCTAATGGGTGGAGGTAGGGAGTTCCATAGTGTCGGAGCGGCTCTTGAGAAGTCTTGGAGGCGTGCATGGGACTGGGTGATGCGGGGGACGGTCAGGCGAAGTTCATTGGAGGAGCGGAGTGAGCGGCTTGGTGTGTATCTCTGAGTAAGATCAGAAATGTAGGTTGGACAGGTTTTGTGGATGGATTTGTAGGTCAGACACAATATCTTGAATCTGATTCTGGACTCGATAGGAAGCCAGTGGAGGGATTCACGGAGGGGAGTCGCCCTGGTGGAGCGATGGGAGGAGTGGATAATTCTGGCAGCCGCATTCATGATGGACTGCAGTGGGGCTATTCGGGTCTTAGGGAGTCCAGACAGAAGGGCATTGCAGTAGTCGAGGCAGGAAATTATGAGGGCATGGATGAGGAGTTTGGTGGTGGCAGGGGTCAGGAAAGGGCGAATCTTACAGATGTTACGAAGGTGGAAGTTGCAGGACTTTGTGAGGTTTTGGATGTGGGGAGTGAAGGAGAGTGCGGAGTCCAGGGTGACACCCAGACAGCGGGCTTGAGAGGTAGGGTGAATAGTAGTGGGTGGGAAGATCATAAATTCCGTTTTGTCTAGATTTAGTTTTAGGAACCTAGCGGACATCCAGGAGGAGATGGCAGATAGGCAGGAGGAGACCTTGTCCATGGTAGTGGTGGATATGTCAGGGGTGTGGAGATAGATTTGGGTGTCATCTGCATACAGATGATAGTTAAAACCCATGGAGGAGATAACCTTGCCAATGGAGGATGTGTATAGGGAGAACAGTAGGGGGCCAAGGACCGAGCCTTGGGGGACTCCCACTGAGAGGTGGTTGGGGGTGGACGAGGACTCATTGAAGGAGGTCGTGAAGGAGCGGTTGGAGAGGTAGGATGAAAGCCAGGTCAGGGCGAGATCGTGAATGCCCATGGATTGGAGGGACTGGAGGAGTAGGGGATGATCTACTGTATCAAAAGCTGCTGAAAGGTCAAGGAGGAGGAGAATGGTGTATTTACCTTCAGCTTTAGCTAAGGCAAGGTCATTGACCACTTTGGTGAGAGCCATTTCGGTTGAGTGGGCAGGCCGAAATCCAGATTGCAGTGGGTCTAGTAGTGAGTTGGCATTGAGGTACTGGGTCAGGCGTTTGTGAACCAGACGCTCAAGGAGTTTTGAGGCGAAGGGGAGGAGGGAGATCGGGCGGTAGTTGGAGGGTAGCGAGGGGTCGAGGGAGGGTTTCTTGAGCAGAGGCAGTACAGTGGCCTGCTTGAAGTCTGAGGGGAAGGTGCCTGTGGATAGGGAGAGGTTAAACATGGTAGTGAGGACTGGGGCCAGATCCGTGAAGTGAGGCTGAAGTAGATCAGAAGGGATAGGGTCAAGGGGGGAGGTAGTGGTATGGGAAGTCTGCAGTAGGTGGTTGACCTCCTCAGTGGTAGTAGGAGTGAAGGAGGTGAGGGGAGGATAGGGTGGAGAAGGAGTAGGTTGTGAGCAGGTGGGAGGTGAAGATTGAAGATTGGATATTTCCTGACGGATGGAGACTATTTTGTTGGTGAAGTGGGTGGCTAAATCTGTGGCAGAGAGGGAGGAAACAGAAGGTGGGGGGGGTGGGTTTAAGCAGGGAGTTGAAGGTGCTAAAAAGACGCCGGGGATTGGAAGCTTGTGCTCCGATGAGCTTGGTAAAGTATTCCTGCTTCGCATGAGCAAGGGCAGTGTGGAACTGCTGCAGGTTAGTCTTGTACTGTAGGAAATCCTGGTTTAGTCGAGTTTTCCGCCATTTTCGTTCAGTGGCGCGTTTCCCTCTGGAGGTTGCGAGTATGGGTAGTGCGCCAGGGCTGGGGGTTAGGGGGTCGGTTGCGGCGGAATATTGGTGGAGCAGCTTTCTCTAGGGCTGATGAGAGAATTTGGTGATACTGAGCTGCAGCAAGATTAGGACAGGTTAGGGTGGGGAGAGTGGAGGATAGGCCATGGAGGGAGTCAGCAAGGACGCCAGGGTTGAGCTTGCGTAGGTCTCGCTGCCATCGACCAGGTGGGTGGGCGGGTAGTTTGGAGGTGCCTTCCGTGAGGAGGTTGAAGGCGAGAAGGTAATGGTCTGAGGGTGGAGATGGTGCGATGTCGAGGTCTGCAATGGTGGTGGATTTAGTGAATATAAGGTCGAGAGTGTGACGTGCAGTGTGAGTGGGGGCGTTGGTGTGTTGTACTAGGCCATGTGAGTTGGCTATGGTGAGTAGCCGGGTCGCAAAAGAGTTCTTGGGTTCATTGATGGGTATATTGAAATCCCCGAGGATGATGGTGGGGAGGTCAGAGGAGAGGATGTGTGGCAGCCAGGAGGCAAGGTTGTCGAGAAATTGTCGTGTGGAGCCCGGAGGGCGGTATAAGACTGCAACAATGGCTGGGAGGGGATTGTAGAGGCGGATAGTGTGGGCCTCAAATGATGTGAATTGTAGGGAGGAAGGTGGAGTGAGGACACGGAATGTGCAGGATGGGGAGAGGAGCAGACCCACCCCTCCCCCGGTCCTGTTGTCTGGTCTGGGGGTGTGACTGAGGTGAAGCCCCCCGTATGAGAGGGCAGCCTCTGCGGCAGAGTCAGAGGGGGTGAGCCATGTCTCAGTGAGTGCGAGGATGGTGAGGGATTTGGAGAGGAAGAGGTTGTGGACCTCTGTAAGTTTATTGCGGACGGATCTGGCATTCCAGAGACCGCAGGGTAGGGGGAGCATGTGCTTGTGAGTGGGATGGATGGAAATGAGGTTGGGGCGAGGATGGGTGTTGAAGTTATTTGTGGACAGAGAGCTGTGAAGCGGGTCAGCAGGGGATGCTTGTCTGGCAGCAGGCTGTGGCCCAGGGTTAGGCGATATATCACCAGCAGCAAGTAAGAGTAGGAGGGAGAGAGTAAGCAAATGTGAATGGGATTTAAATGTTTGTGAGGTTTTTGAGCTGCTGGAGGGAGAGAGAGATTTCAGGAGAGCTAACAGTTCATGAAAAGCTGAGTAAGGTGAGCAAAGCAGAGCAGATGAAATGAATATGGAGTGAGGTACACTGGGAGAATGCATATTGCAATGCAACTTGTAGATGTTTGCAGACAGGCAGAACATAAGAAAAAGTGCAGTAAACATGGTAAGTGTCAATGATTATCAGCAGGAAATTTCCAACTCCTAAACAGTTTATATGAGTATGCAGTTAGTGCAAGCAAACCTGTGTACATAAAGAGTCTACTTGGTAGTGCAACATATGTCCAGCAGTGGCATTTTGAGCAACAGCATTGGAGGCAGTTGTGGATGCAGAGTAGTAGTTTCCAGCAGAGTCCTTTGGCTGTTGATTCCTGTTTGAATTCCTGGGTGAATTCTTGGTAAATTCTTGGTAAGTTGTTGCAAAGCACTTTGTAATAAATGGCACTTAGGAATTAAATGGCACCAAATGACCTAGGCCACAAGTGACCTTCTTGCAGCGTTTAAATAGGTATGATAGCTGCCATGGCTGAAATGGAAGTGATTCTCAATTAGAAATTGAGAAAACAGTTCAGCTGGGGATGGGAGTGGCTACCAAAAAACAGGCCTGTAATAAATAATTGGTGGTCACTGGGCTGGAACACAAGGATTCACAGGATGTAATATGGGAATTTACAAACACTGCTCAACTACTTAAATTTATATTAAACAATCTTAGTAGCAATGTATGCAGCAAGCATACCAATTATACGGGAAGATAACGATTGCAGTCCCAAATTGTAAGGCAGACTTTTGCAAGGAATCAGCAAGCATACCAATTAAACGGGAAGATAACGATTGCAGTCCCAAATTGTAAGGCAGACTTTTGCAAGGAATCAGCAAGCATACCAATACGTTGAGATAGATCCTGATAGAGAGACAAGCCTTGATATGGGTTTGGCAATGTTTTGCCTTCCCTGGTAGAAGATAGTAGCATTTCTTTTACATGAAAAAAGTGGATCCTTGTAATCACGTCTCGAGGCAGATGCTTGGCAATATGACTGGGCTTTGGAAGCCTGTGAGCCCTGTCCACTGTAAGCTCACTGTCGGTGAGATTCGGAAAGGTGGTTTTAAGTACGTTCTTCACATAGCCTTTCAGATCATCAGTCACCACCGTCTCCGGTACACCTCTAATTTTTAGATTGTTTCTTCTATTTCTGTCCTCACTGTCTGTGATTTTTCCCTTCATCCACTTATTTTCAGATAGGAGTCCACGGTGGGAGTCTACCAGCTCATTATGGGCAATGGTCATCTCAGCGATTCGATTCTCCAGTTTAGATATCTTCCGGTCAGTCTCACCAGCGAACTGAGTAAAATGGCCCACCAGTGTTCTCATCTCTCCTCTCATTTCTAATGCATTGTTCTCCAGTGTTGATTTAAATGACAGCATGAATTCCTTGAAGAACTTTTGGGAGATGGGCTGGTCAGTCGCAGGGAAGGACATCAGGGGATCAGTGGCAGTGTTGATTTGGGTTTGAGAAGGATGTCCCATCTGAGGGTGTGATCCACCTTCCACTGTACTGTCTGAGGGATTTTCCGCATGATTTTCCGCATGCCCATACGCATTGCCATCATGATTTTCCGCGTTGCGGTATGCATTGTCAGCATGATTGTCCGCATGGCGGTGCGCATTAAAATCCGCATGGCGGCCTTCCAATGCGTATTTAGCGGTAAGCGGCTTCAGTGGGCTGCGCTCTCTCGCTTTCTTAGCTGGCTGATCCTCCTCACTATCCTCATCCAGGTCACCCTGTTGCTGTATGCGGTAGGGGGTGAGGGGAGCGTACCTGTTTCTTTGAGCCAGCGGTGAGGGAGTATGCAGAGGCCTTCTCCTTCTCCCTGTGCTGTGGATGACGGCGGCCATCTTGGATATCTTCTCCATAAAAATCACTCAGCTTTCTGGGGACTGGAGAGGTGTATTTCCGTCCAGATTTCACTCTTTTCCATTCCCAGTCGCTCTCTGATCGATCATCCATCTTTCTGAGCAAAAAGTGGGGTTCCTCAGGGTGCTAGAAGTCGCTAATAGGGTGTTCAGGCAGAGAGCTGTGGATTCAGACAGCCATCAGCCTCTGCAGCCAGCCACGCCCCCCGGATTGTCATTCCTAAGCACGTTATCAACAGAATTTTCTTTACGTACACTTCGTGGACTTGATTGCTGCCTATTGTTTACCTTTGGTGCAGAAACATTTCCATAACTAACAAAACTATCACTGATGTTGGTAACATTTGTGGTAGCAGATTTTTTTTTCAATACTTTAACAGTATTTTGTACTGCATTTCCATTTGCTTTCCTTGTATGTTGCATATGAGAGACTTTGGACACGTTAAGTAAATCACAAGGTGTATGGTTGGTACCTTGTCCACGCTTTTCTTGTTGTCTTGCATTTTCAGCCATTGTGTTTCCGACACTGCTTTTATCTGCTGTTGCATTGGAACAAGTACCTTTCCGTTGCTTGATAGGTTGACTAATTACCATTTGTCCAGGTAAGTTTCTTTTTTCTTGATCTCTTTCTGAACGTTGTTCGGATTGATCATGCTGATTTGCAGTGTTTGACGAAACGGAGCTGGTGTTCTGTCTGAGTGGATTTGAGGCTTGCCTTTTTTGTACGGTCTTTTAACTGGTTGATAAAGAGAACATGGATTTAATTTTGTTTGATATGCGTACAACCTTCACATACAACAATTACAACTAGAAAAAAGTGTACTTCTAAGTAAGTAAAGGTACAAATACCATTAATGTATTAAGATGCATTGAAGTGACTGGTGCTCGTTGAAAAACAAAACCACAACGCAAAACTTTTTCTGCAAACACTGTTCTCTTTACCAGAGGCGTATCTAGAGGGGTGCAGGCATGGCTTGTGCCATGGGCGCCACAGCACCATGGGCTCCCATGGCTGCCCCTTCCTCCCACATGCTCCACCACCATACTGAGAAATGCTGATCGTTACTTATACTTGGGGGGCTAACTCTAGCAACCTATACTGGGGGGGGGGGTTACTTATACAGGGGGGAGAGCACTCATCTAATTACTTATGCTGGGAGGGCAACCTAAACTGGTTGACTACCTATACATGAAGGGCTACTTCTGGCTATCTAGCCTAGGGGGCAACCTCTGGCTACTTATACAGGGTGGCTAACTCTGGTGACCTACACTGGGGTCTACCTCTGATTAACAATACTGGGGGGCTAATTCTCACTACGTATCCTGGGAGGCACATCTTGATATCAATACTGGAAGGACACATTCAGTATGCATACGGGGCACAATTGGATATGGTGCGCAAATGGATATGGGGCGCAGTTTCAGTGTTTGCCATAGGCGCTATATTACCCATACGCCCCTGCTCTTTACATACATACCTGTCTCATAAATTAGATCACTACTTTCAAGCATCTCTAAAATTTCATAGCTCACAACCTCCACTCGTCTTTATAAAAGCAATTTAACCTCCCTGGCGGTATTCACGAGCAGAGCTCGGGCTGACTGACCCGTCAGGCTAAAAACAGTGGCTCCAGCTTCTTCCCCCCATTACCTTCTGGTCTTCCGGGACCCGGCGGCCAATTAGCAGGGAGGATCGTCGGTGCGTCGTGACGTCGCGGGCGGTGATAAGTCATCGGGGAGGGAGGCTGGAATAAAAAAAAAAGGTGCCTGCAGCCAAATCCTGGGTCCCGCGCGCGATCAGCGCTTGTCAGCGGGACCCAGGCTTCTTCCACCCGGCCGCCGGTGTCCCCATTACCGCTCTGATCCTAGGGGACCCGGCGGCCAATTAGCCCAATAAGCCGATCAGCGGCGAGTGACGTAGGGGCAGCGTAGGGTCACAGGGGAGGGAGGGAGTATAAAAAAAAAAATTAAAATACCGGTAAACTGTTCTGATTGGGCCAAAACAGCATTGTATTGGATACAATGGGATTTTGTATCCAATGCAATGTTGCCTTTTGCTTCCTGGATTGCTGAGAGGAGCTGTGGCTGTTTAGCTGGAGAGGAGCTGGCTGTGATTTGTGAGTGCTTATCTTATCTGATTTCTGCCTACCTGTTACCGATTTTTGCCTGGACTTTGACTATTCTTTCTGCCTTCTGCCTGGATTTTGATTGATTACCCGTTGCCGATTTTTGCCTGGACTTGGACTACTCTTTGCCTGCTGCCTGCACCGACCTCTGCCTGGATTTACTATGGCATCATCCTCCAGAAGGCGTCTCACCGTGGAAGCGCTGGCGGAGTTGGAGGACAGCGATCTGCAGTCACTCCAGTGACAGCAACGCACCTGGGGATCTGTCATCCGACCCAGATAGCGACAGCGACTCCATCACCAGCGAAGTTAGTGATGTCCCGGTTTGGTGCCCCATCGACCTTTCTCAGGCTCCGCCACCGCCCCCACGTTTCCCTTTTACTGGGGAGCCTGGCCTGAAGAAGGAATGCGAGTGCACCCCCCTGGCATACCTGCAGCTTTTCTTCTCGGAGGCGGTTATTGAGAGGATAGTGGAGGAGACTAATCGCTATGCCACCCAACAATTGGCTACTCCTCAAGGACACTTTTCCAGAAGCAGGACCTGGGAGCCGGTAACAGCAGCGGATATTTGGCTGTTTTTGGGCCTGATCATTCTGCAGGGAGTGGTGGGGAAGCCCCTGCAGAAATGGTACTGGAGCACGAATAAGATCATTGCAACCGACTTCTTCGGTACACTTATGTCCGAGTACCGTTTTTCCCTTATAATGAAATTTCTCCACTTTTCCAACAATGAAACTTTTGAGGAGTCGATCCACCCTGCTCCAAAACTGAAATAAATCTGGGAGGTCTACCAGATGGTGGTGGAAAATTTTAGGACCACGTATGTGCCACAGAGGGACATCAGCATGGACGAGAGCCTGATGGCCTATAAGGGGAGGCTGAGCTGGCTACAATATATTGCTTCCAAGTGGGCCCGCTTTGGCATAAAATCATACACTCTATGCGAGTCAAGTACCGGATACATCTGGAATACTATTTTGTATACGGGAAAAGGCACAACATTTTGTCCCAGGTTTAGCGAGTTTGGAGTGGCGACATCGTCTGTATTGTCCCTTCTGGAGCCTTTGTTGGACAAAGGCTACGCGTACGTTAAAAAAGGGCGACGGGGAAAAAGGGCGCCGGGATTAAACGTTAAACTCATTTAACGTTTAAAAAAATTTTTGAAAGGTATTTTTCCATTACAATAGCGTTTGAAAAGTTTTAAATATATAATAACGACTTAATAAAACTTTAATTTTTAAAACTTAATGTAAGTTTATGTAAATGTAATCAATAATTAACGTTTGATAAATGCATTAATTGGGCGATAACAAAATACGGCGCAATTGTAGACCTTTATTTTTCATTTAATTTTTTTCATTACTAATATGTGTTCTTCGTTTTAAATTATGCTAAGTAGACAGTAAACGGTAAATAGTGTGCTGGAGAGACCAACATTTATAAACGTAAATAAGAAATATTTAACAGAGAGAAGATTTAGACGATAACGAATAGTAATTGCAACAGAAATTATCGTTTGAAATCAAAAGGTAATTTATGTCGAAATAAAATTTTAACCGGTAATCAGAGTTTTGTAAATCCATAAAAATAAACGGAAATATGTACTTTCTTTTTGGGGGTTTACTTTTAAACGAAACCTACATTTTTAAAAACTTAAACGTCCGTTTAATAATATCGTCTAAAACAACTATTTTAAATTATTTAACGAGTATCTATGTGTTTCGACCAGTGAAAAAGTTAAAAGATAAAGTACACAACTCACATGTGCACGAAACCATTTGTTATACAAAACGTAAACAGTCGTTTACAATAGCTGTTTAAAATAATGCTTGTATATTTTAAACGAAATTTAGGATGCTTGATTGGCAAATAACTTTAAACGTTAAATCACCTTGTGTATGTAAATGCCGTTGTTAACGTTAAATGATAGTTTGGTAAACTTACACTTTCGTTTAACAGCACTTTGATTATGTTATGTATATATAATTATATTAACCACTTTACCCCCGCGCGTACGTATTTCTCCGCCCCTTTTTCCATCCTTTAAAAACCAGGGACGGAGAAACACGTACTTTCCGCGTTCCCGACGCTGCCCGCGCTCCCGCTCGTAAACACGCCGCCCGCCGCTAGTAAACACGCCGCCGCCCGCTCGCCCAGAGATCAATGAACGGGAAAATCCATTCCCGTTCGTTGATCTAAGCCCCGCAATGATCAGCTGCTCTCCTATGGGCAGCGCGATCATTGTGAGAAAAAACTCACGTGTCCAGCCTCCTTATTCTTCCTCCAAGCTTCCGGAAGGAAGCTTGGAGGTCGCATTAAAACAAAAAGTTACTGTGGCCATCTTGTGGCCAAATAGTAAACTACACCCTACACATTTTTCACATACAAATAAATGACTTTTACACATAAATTTAACTCATTACCTCCCACACTCCCCATTTTTTTTTTTTTTGTAATTAAAAAAAAATTTAAAAAATTACAATTAAAAAAAATACATAAATAGTTACCTTAGGGACTGAACTTTTTAAATATTTATGTCAAGAGGGTATAACACTGTTACTTTATAAACTATGGGCTTGTAATTAGGGATGGACGCAAAACTGAAAAAAATGCACCTTTATTTCCAAATAAAATATTGGCGCCAAACATTGTGATAGGGACATAATTTAAATGGTTTTATAACCGGGACAAAAGGGCAAATACGTTTCATGGGTTTTAATTACAGTAGCATGCATTATTTAAAAACTATAATGGCCGAAAACTGAAAAATAATTATTTTTTTCCCCACATTTTTCCTATTTTCCCATTAAAACACATTTAGAAAAAAATAATTCTTGGCATAATGTCCCACCTAAAGAAAGCCTAATTGGTGGCGAAAAAAACAAGATATAGTTCATTTCATTGCGATAAGTAATAATAAAGTTATAGACGAATTAATGGAAGGAGCGCTGAAAGGTGAAAATTGCTCTGGTGGTCAGGGGGTAAAACCCCTCAGTGGTGAAGTGGTTAACATATATATAATTTTTTTTTTTTTTTTTATGGTGTCGGTTGGTTGGTGTAGTTATGTTTTCTAACTTTTTTGTGTACTTTATGTCTTATTGTTATTATTGAAATTTTTCATAACTTTTTCAGGTATTTAGGAAATCCATGATAATATACATTTACCGGTATAATAATGAATAGCAGGGGTCTCAAACTCAATTAACCTGTGGGCCGCAGGAGGGAAAGTCAGGATGATGCTGGGCCGCATAAGGGATTTCCTACAAAAATACAGCTGTTATGATGCCCTATCTTGCATTGATTATTATTGACACACTGAAGCAAAATATTTTGCCTATTTTACCTTATAATTCCCTTCAGTGCTCCCACTACAAGTAATCTGCCGTGTCCATGCCACAAAACGTGGGCTGCAGAGTCCACAAATCCCCCGGGGGGAGGGGGGGGCAATCCGCTGACATTTCCTGGAGGTGGATCGCCGCTTCTGCCCGCCCCTCTCACTGTAATGAAGAGTGAGAGGGGTGGGCAGAGGCAGCGATCGGCTGCGATTGACGTCAGGAGGGGCAGAGCTGAAGTTGAAAGATCTGCCCTTTCCAGGAAATGCTGGCGGATTTGTCCCCGGGGGATTTGGGGGCTCTGCAGCCCTCATTTTACGGCGGATTACTTAGGAGCACTGTAGCAAACTATAATTTAAAATAGGCAAAAATAGTTAGCTTTAGCGTGTCTTTTGCTGGCGCGGGCCACAAAATATTGTACTGAGGGCTGCAAATGGCCTGCGTGCCGTGAGTTTGAGACTCCTGCTGTATAACAAACGTTGTGTAATTTTACATTTTAAATAATTCACTTATACTCTTATTCCCTCCCCTACACATTTATATGGTATCTACAGCTGTCACTCTACTCATATGCTTTCCCTTGTGAGATAGGTTTGAATTGCAAAGTGACTTTTGGAGTTGGTAGTGGTTTTAATGTGTCCCAAATAAAAAAAATGATAAATTTTCTAAATTCAAATTGGCTGAAGGGTCCGATTTTGTGTAAGGGCTTGAGGTTGACATGTATGTTTAGTATTGAAATGTTTGGATGCTATAACTACCTGTTGCATTTAAGTGTCGCATGTCTGTAATTCTTCATTTGGTGTAGCAAATCTTCTTTGTGTTTCCACCATGCAGCTCACGCCACCTGTTGCTCACTTCTACAAAGGCATAGTGTTGTCCAGTTTTATTTAGTCTGTAAAATATGCACCAGGCCTACTTCTCTATTAACATTTATGTAAAAGCAGTTCCTGATCATTTTATTCCATCCCCATGCTCATGGATCAGTCACACGCCACTGTCCTCGGCCTCCTTCAACTCTGGTACTGTTTTATTTAACTTCCTTATGCCATGTTAAAGAGGAACTCCAGTGAAAATAATGTAATAAAAAAAGTGCTTCATTTTTACAATAATTATGTATACATGATTTAGTCAGTGTTTGCTCATTGTAAAATCTTTCCTCTCCCAGATTCACATTCTGACTTGTATTACATGGAGACATTGTTACTGTGGGCAGATTATGGAGCTGTTTCTAGCTGGTCTGGCTTTAACAGACAGCTATTTCCTGTCTGAACATTGTTACATTGTGGCAGTTTGCCCAGAGTACCGTACGGTACCAGAGCCTCTTGTGGGAGGGGTTTCAGCACAAAATCAGTCATACAGCGCCCCCTGATGGTCTGTTTGTGAAAATCATTATTTTTCTCATGTAAAAGTGGGTATCAGCTACTGATTGGGATAAAGTTCAATTCTTGGTCGGAGTTTCTCTTTAAGTCTTATTTAAGAGAAGTGCACTTTCTACGTATCTCTCCAGCATATGCTGGTATTTCTCCAGCATCTGATGTTCACATTAGTAGAATGCGTACTTCAAGAGAACCAGAGTTGAAGCACCCTCATGTATTTTACCATAAATATCAGTGGGAACATGACAGTAAACACCTACCCTGCTTTTAGTTTCTTTCTTCTCTGCTCAATTACTCTGTTAGCATCTGCGATAAGAAACCATGACTTCAAGGTTTGACCTGGAATCATCATAGCTGAGTCCGCCTGCTGTGAAGTCATTACAAGCCCTCCTCTCCTGGCTCTGCCTTCCTGCTTTGCATATACAGCATCAGGGAGGGCTGTGATGAGAAGGGAGTGGTTGCTGTTGCCTAGGGCTTGTAATGACTTCACAGCAAGCGGACTCAGCTATAATGATTCCAGGTCAAACCTTGACTGAAGGCTCAGTCATGGTTTCTTATCGCAGCTGCTAACAGAGTAATTGAGCAGAGAAGAAAGAAAATAAAAGCAGGGTAGGTGATTACTGTCATGTTCCCACTGATATTTATGATAACATACATGAGCGTGCTTCATCTCTGGTTTACTGTAATTGTCAGAGGCTTAACAATTGTGGAGGAAGTTCTGGTACTTGGTTCAGATGCACAACAGCTCTGAGGATTGGTGTCTGTGAACTATACATTTGAACGTTGATCGATTCATATGAAAACCTTTTAGTTTACTTTATTTACTTACCTACTGAGATTAATTGTCATATATTGGTAGGTAGAGCCCTGTTGAATTGTCCTTGCCAGAGCCAAATTTTATGCCAGGGGTTGAAGTGGTCAACTTTATTAAACAAGCAAAAATGCTCCTTTGGATTATGGCCCAGTACACACTGGCCTGTATTTTCACATTTCCTTGCACTTATTTAAAGAGGAACTCCATTAAACATATGTACTGTTGGCAGTTGATGTAGCGGCTGCATGGTTTTCTTCTTTGTAAACTGCTATGAACAGCTGTTTCCTACAATGCGATAAGTTTGACAAAGGAAACTGGCAAGAGCAGGGCCGAGCAGAGCCTACAGAGTCTACAGCTTTAGGGTGCAGTTTAGGAGGGGGTGCACAACTGACTCAGCTATCATTCCCCTATGGTGTTTGAAGCAGAGATAAATAAGAAAAGGAGATATATGGCAGTGACTAAGCCAGATAACTAGAGATAAAGGTGTTTAGGGGCCCTGCATCTCATCTTAGTGTAATAGCAATCAGTGTGTGAAGGCTGGGGTGTGAGGGATGGAGGAGGGGCCTCTTAGTGTAATAGCAATCAGTGTGTGACGGCTGGGGTGGGAGGGATGGGGGAGGGGCCTCTTAGTGTAATAGCAATCAGTGTGTGACGGCTGGGGTTGGAGGGATGGGGGAGGGGCCTCTTAGTGCAATAGCAATCAGTGTGTGACGGCTGGGGGGGAGGGATGGAGGGCCGCACTTTGGTGTTTCAGCCTTGGGTGCTGGAGCACCTTGTACCAGCTGTGCCCAACAGTATGTACTTTTCTTGTGGGCGGAATCGGGTTCTGAACACAGTGTCCTAAATTCATTAAGCTTACTGAAAAACTTTTCAGAACGTTTAATAATGTACCTCATGGTTTAAATGTAATGTTGAATTCACTAAGGTGTTATATATTTCTGTAATGTTTTATCGACAAGACATTCAAGAAATCAGTAACACCTTACTGAATTCCAACGGAGATTTTACACATAAACATACAGTACATTTTTAAATGTTTGGTAAAGTGTTTGATAAAGATAAGTGAGTAGAGGGCAATATCATTCATTCATACAGCGCACCCTGACGGTCTATTTCTGAAAGTAATTGGATTTCTCATGTACAATTGGGTATCAGGCACTATTTAGGATATAATTGCAATTGTGGTTGGAGTTCCTCTTTAATTTTGAAGCGTAAATCAGTGTCTGTCTGAAACTCTGTAATATTGGACAACTTGGATGAAAACGTTATTTGTATACTAGTATATGGACCATTTAAATGAGAGGAAATGAGATTTCAATTTCCAAAAACCCTTTTATTGCACATATACACGTACAGGTCAGGCACAAACGACAGCCAAACAATCAACTTTTCAGGAAGTAAAACACAATTTTTTAAAGGGGGATAGAAGGAAGGTTATTTTGTACAACATTCTACATGTCATCAGACAAACATTATTAACTCTTCCAAAGTTCTGTAGTTCCAAAATTAACCCCTTTAGGCAATGAAGAATTAAGAAGAAGCACCAGGTCTGCTTACTGTGGTTAATGCGTGTACAAAGGTATTACATGCATAACAGACAGGTGAGATGAGGACAGGCCGGTATGGTCATGACTGCTATTCCTGTTGCACCATTGTGTTTGCATGAAAGGTTATTTATAATTAGAGGCATATGGGTGTTACTGTTTACTTGTAGACAACACCAGTTGCTGGATACTTTTTCAGATCTCTTTGGATGCAGTACTGACTGAGTCACAAACAGATGAGAGTGAGCACCGTGCCAATAGGGAGATGCAGCGTGCTGTTGATTTCTCCCCATTGCCCCCTGGGGAGTACAGTCCAATATCAACTGAAAGGATTGGCACCGCTGTCTAGTATCCAAAGCTCTTTTAATGACACCCAAGTGGCAGCAGTGACAGAGTGCTGTTTCTGTAAAAAACCTTTATGGAATTGCATAAAACACCTTTTCAGTAGTTTGTTAACTTTTTTTTCAAGAAACAGCACTTTGTCACTGCTGCCACTTGGGTGTCATTACAAGAGCTTTGGATACTAGACAGCGGTGCCAATCCTTTCATTTGATATTGGACTGACTGAGTCAAACATCTGAAACAAGTATGCAGGTAATTCAATCTGACTTGTTTCAAATCATCAGTTTTAGATTATTCTTGATAGGTTTTTGCTGAAAGTATCAGAGAAGTTGAAGAAGTGACAGGCAACCACTATAATTTAAAAATGATTAATCCATATGCTTCTCATTGTACTTTCATCTTCAAACCTAGAAAGCAGAGATGGCGATACTTCTTTTTTCTCCATTCATACATTGAATCAGGTATTATTTACTATGTTTGTGTTTAGTGTGTTGAATAATGTTTTGCTTAAAGAGAACCAGAGATGAAGCACCCTCATGTATTTTATCATAAACATCAGTGGTAATATGACAGTAAACACCTACCCTGCTTTTAGTTTCTTTCTTCTCTGCTCAATTACTCTGTTAGCATCTGCGATAAGAAACCATGACTGAGCCTTCAATCAAGGTTTGACCTGGAATCATTATAGCTGAGTCCGCTTGCTGTGAAGTCATTACAAGCCCTCCTCTCCTGGCTCCGCCTTCCTGGTTTGCATACACAGCATCAGGGAGGGCTGTGATGAGAAGGGAGTGGTTGCTGTTGCCTAAGGCTTGTAATGACTTCACAGCAGGCGGACTCAGCTAATCTGATTCCAGGTCAAACCTTGATTGAAGGCTCAGTCATGGTTTCTTATCGCAGCTGCTAACAGAGTAATTGAGCTGAGAAAAAAGAAACTAAAAGCAGGGTAGGTGATTACTGTCATGTTCCCACTGATATTTATGATAAAATATATGAGGGTGCTTCATCTCTGGTTCTCTTTAAACCTTACATCTCAGTTAGACTACATTGTTTGTGGAATTTTAATGAACGGGTGAATTCTTCAATATTTTACACAACAGTGCACGAACTTTGATTAAATCTTACAGCGTTGCTCGTGATTATCATTTGAAATGTCAAATTGTAGAGTAAAGAGTGTAAAGCCACATACACACATCAGACCATAGTCTTTTGAAAATGAAAGATAACAGACCAATTTTACCCCCTTCCATATAGTATGAGAGCCCTACCTACAGAGTCTATTCTATGGAGCTGCACTCCCCATCAGACAGGAATCTTACCCCCTTCCATGTAGCATGAGAGCCACACCTACACAGTCTATTCTATGGAGCTGCACTCCCCATCAGACAGAAATCTTACCCCCTTCCATGTAGTATGAGAGCCATACTCTACACAGTCTATTCTATGGAGCTGCACTCCCCATCAGACAGAAATCTTACCCCCTTCCATGTAGTATGAGAGCCATACCTACACAGTCTATTCTATGGAGCTGCACTCCCCATCAGACAGAAATCTTACCCCCTTCCATGTAGTATGAGAGCCACACCTACACAGTCTATTCTATGGAGCTGAACTCCCCATCAGACAGAGATCTTACCCCCTTCCATGTAGTATGAGAGCCACACCTACACAGTCTATTCTATGGAGCTGCACTCCCCATCAGACAGAAATCTTACCCCCTCCATGTAGTATGAGAGCCATACCTACACAGTCTATTCTATGGCGCTGCACTCCCCATCAGACAGAAATCTTACCCCCTTCCATGTAGTATGAGAGCCACACCTACACAGTCTATTCTATGGAGCTGCACTCCCCATCAGACAGAAATCTTACCCCCTTCCATGTAGTATGAGAGCCACACCTACACAGTCTATTCTATGGAGCTGCACTCCCCATCAGACAGAAATCTTACCCCCTTCCATGTAGTATGAGAGCCCTACCTACAGAGTCTATTCTATGGATCTGAACTCCCCATCAGACAGAAATCTTACCCCCTTCCATGTAGTATGAGAGCCACACCTACACAGTCTATTCTATGGAGCTGCACTCCCCATCAGACAGAAATCTTTGCAAGATGCTGCACACACAGATGCTGTACACATGCAACAGATCAGTATCTGCAAAAGATCTGTTCCTGCAAAAGATCCGTTCCTGCAAAATGCATTCATAGTCTATGAGATCTGCAGATCCTCATACACACCTGGTTTAACAGACATTCATGTGCAGATCAGATCCACCAGGATGGATTTTCAGATCTGCAGATGATTGTCTGATCTGCAGATGAATGTCAGTTAAATCATGTGTGTATGATGATCTGCAGATCTCATAGACTATGAATGCAATTTGCAGGAACGGATCTTTGGCAGGAACAGTTCTTTTGCAGAGACTGATCTTTTGTGTCAGTACAGCATCTGTGTGTGCAGCATCTTGCAAAGATTTCTGTCTGATGGGGAGTTCAGCTCCATAGAAAAGACTGTGAAGGTATGGCTCTCATTCTACATGAAAGGGGGTAAAATTGGTCTGTGATCTTTCATTTTTTAAAGACTATGGTCTGATGTGTGTATGAGCCTTAAGGGTGAAAGATTGGCTTTAAGTTATGGAAGTGTGTTCACTATGTTAAAGAAGCTGCTGTCACCAGAGTGGAAGCAAACCATCTTGATTAACTCACAGGTATTTGAAAAGAATAGTTATGAATTTTTTTTTACAACTTCAAGAAAAAATCCAACCTATTAAAGAAAAGTATATACATAACCCATAATACTTGCGGCATCCTCCCGCCCCTGACAGCCATCCTGTGCCATCGCAACAGCTGCGGAGGCTCCTGGTCTTATGCCCTGGTGCAGCAGACCTCACCAGGTCAGATTTCGTGTCAGGCACTTTGGTGCTCCATCACGCAGGGGAATTTGCTGCGACTTACATCTTCAGGCCTGTTCTGTGCATGGTTTAGGAACCTGTGCTTTACAGTCCTGATGATGTCTGGTGTACCACGTAACACTAGCGGTTGAGTGCGGAAGACGACGAACACATATAGACCTTTAAAGTATGGCTGCACAAATGGCGAAACCAAGATCCTACTGAGCAGTGGCAAGGGCACAGGACGCCCTTTTTAGTGGCTGTAGGAAGCCACAAGTATATTGTGTTATGTACATACTTTCTTTAACAGCTTAGACTCTCACTTAAAGGTACGCCAATTGTTCATGGTTAATAAAAACTATGCCCATCAATGTACAGCATGAAGTAAGTGTGTAAAGAAGTTCTGCTTATCATTTTTCATATTTTGACCACATGGGCATAAGTTGCCAAAAATAAAATTGGTAGGTAAATAGGCAGTATTTCTTGTGTCAGATTTATTTTCTCTGTTATGAAGGAATATTTTTACTTGTGCACAGAGTTATGTACCACAAATATGTTAACCTGAAAAACAGAATTCTATACCGTTTTTTTTTCCTCTGTAGCTCAAAATAAAGTTATGAAAGTGGTATGGAAAGTAACCAAATGCTTTCTCAGCATAAATAGTGTTATAATTCTAGGATACACAATGAAATAACTGTACATAATATCAATCAACCATACACACTAGTCCTAGTAAACAATTCTAACAGTGATACATAAAGGCACCTTATCACTTACAGTAACAAATGTGATAAAACAATTTTCAAAGCAAATTTCTTAACATAGAACATTTTCTTATAATGTCTATCTAACCATACACTAATTAGTTGTATGTACTTTCACGTGTCTCCTGTTTTCATAAATGTTTCCCTTGCTTTTGGAGACACTAATGGGATTTAAAGAGAACCAGAGATGAAGCACCCTCATATATTTTATCATAAATATCAGTGGGAATATGACAGCAAACACCTACCCTGCTTTTAGTTTCTTTCTTCTCTGCTCAATTACTCTGTTAGCAGCTGCGATAAGAAACCATGACTGAGCCTTCAATCAAGGTTTGACCTGGAATCATTATAGCTGAGTCCGCTTGCTGTGAAGTCATTACAAGCCCTCCTCTCCTGGCTCCGCCTTCCTGGTTTGCATACACAGCATCAGGGAGGGCTGTGATGAGAAGGGAGTGGTTGCTGTTGCCTAAGGCTTGTAATGACTTCACAGCAGGCGGACTCAGCTAATCTGATTCCAGGTCAAACCTTGATTGAAGGCTCAGTCATGGTTTCTTATCGCAGCTGCTAACAGAGTAATTGAGCTGAGAAGAAAGAAACTAAAAGCAGGGTAGGTGTTTACTGTCATATTCCCACTGATGTTTATGATAAAATACATGAGGGTGCTTCATCTCTGGTTCTCTTTAAGTTGAATAGTAATGAGAGTTATGTTGATCATAGTCTGCCGTATAGATTTCTTTCTGATCAATGCTAGTTGAATGGCTATCCTGATGATCCTCTTATTCCCATTAGATTGGTTCAGTCTTCAGCATGTGTATAGACTTTATTCTCCCCCCAAAAATGTTTTTTCTGAACAGTTCATTGTATTTATTATTCTTTCACCAACAAAATTGGATTCCCTCACATTCCTCTGCTAGTGAACTGGTGCTAACTGTTCCTAACTATTTAATTTTATCCATCCGTTAATTTGTTTGTTCATGAAAAAAAAGGGGAGGGGTGTTGAGAAAAGTAAATAAATGTTATTTAATCAGTAGAGACTGCTGTATAATACTATGCAACTTACATTCACCGAAATCTTAATGGGTACTCAAAGTACCCATGTGGTCGGTATAATACGAAAGTAATGCATATTTTTATTTTGAACCCAATCCCTGAATATGTTGGTTTTAGAATAAAAATTAATATAATAAACTGTTTTAAAACTATTAGTTTTTGAAGAGAATATAGTTTATTGACAGATTACAGCGTTAGTAATAAAATGGACAATTTTTATGCGCATAAGTGCTCTGTATCTGTAGCCAATGTAAGTGTTTCATAAACTTTCAACATTGGCCTTGTGTTATAATGAGAACACAACAACGGCTAATAAAATAGGCCTGTATGGACGGTTTACATGGTGTATTGGACTCATGAGAGGGTATGTTTCGTTCTTATTAAGTTTTCTTTGAAGAGAGGAGTGTTAATTACATTCTGAATAAGATTGTTGTACAGACTGTACAACAATCTTTAGTCTATGTAGATTAATCACCCTTTCATTAAAGGAAAGGTACAAGCCACATAAAAAAAAAATTATTACTTGTCCGGTGCTTCTACCAGTCCCTTTTTATCCATCCTGTGCCCTCGTACACACTCACTGCTGTTCCATTCCCCCCCCTGGCAGCTATCTGACCTTGAAGGTAAGGGCCGCATTGCTTCATGTTGTATGCATTCCTGCTACTGCAGTAACATCTTCACATACATTATTATGCTTTAATTGTGCATTGTGTAAATGTTTGTTCCAACACCAACTGGAATGCGTAAAAATGAATCCAATGCGACCATGACCACAGAAGTCAGAAAGTTGACAGCAGGGGAATGGAGCATCCGTGAGTGACTACGAGGGCACACAATGACTGTATGGGGCTGTTAGAAGCCACAGGTAAATTTATATATATTTGTTTTTTTTACTTTAACCCTCCCTTTAACATTTATTATGACTATTTTCTAGGAATGTGTGTGGTGTATATGTGCCGTTACATGGGAATGTGTTGCAAATAAAATTATGACACTATATAACAACACATTGTACTTGTAGAAAACACACGATTGTTCTTAGCAACCTAAATTGTAATGTACTTTATCACTGTGAAAAATGTAAAGTCAACCAAAAAGAAAATTTGGGGCCTAACTTTGTGAATCGGAGCTGTAATGCTTGCGATGTTTCTTCCTGTGTTTTTTTTTCTTTTGGTTCATAGCTTTCATTTCTGAAAGCATCCCTTTTTGGTTTTCTAGCATTTGCTTTTGACCTTCAGACATGGTAGTCAGTAATTGCAGTGTACTTTGTTGGATTTCAAGAAATTTGCGAGTTACATCAATTTCACTACTCTCACTTCGTTTATGTTGAACTGCTGTAACACTGTCACATTGAGGTTTGTAATTTTGTGCCACAGTGGAAATTTGTTGTTTCTTTGGAGTACTATTGGCAGTACTTAATTCCAAAGTTTGCTGGACTGACCAGTTATCTGCTATGCCTAGAGTGACAGTAAAATTTGGTGAGACGTCTAATTCTGAAGTGTTGGATTGGTTATCACTCTCCAAATCTGAATTTCTATTTACTTGGTCACAACGAGAAACAAGGTGATGCCTGCTTTCAAAAAAGGGAGTTTCATCAAAATTAGAGTGCCTCTCAAGTGGTTTGAAAGGCACAACTTGTACATGTGAAGAACCCTTTTGTTTTTTCTGTGGTGAAACAAAAACTGTACAATTGGTGAAACAGCCACCTTCATCTTGGTTCAGTTCTGCAGTACCAATAAATTTTCTGCTTTTCATATGCTTAGCATGTGCTATGTCAGTTTCATGCCTACGATCAGCAATGTTACTCGATGCTACTCGACACCTATTCGATCTGTCTGGAATAATATCATTTCTACGTTGGCCTCTTGGCTCTAGAACAGTTTCCTGATTGTCCATCTCGGTTATGTGACTAATATTTTCATTTCTACGTAGGCCTCTTGGCTCTACAACAGTTTCCTGATTGTCCATCTCGGTTATGTGACTAATATTTTCATTTCTACGCTGGCTACTTGGCTCTACCAAAATTTCCTGATTGACCATCTCGTTTATGTGACTAATATTTTCATTTCTACGCTGCCTACTTGGCTCTACCAAAATTTCCTGATTGACCATCTCGTTTATGTGAGTAATATTTTCATTTCTACGCTGCCTACTTGGCTCTACCAAAATTTCATGAGTGTCCATCTCGTATATGTGACCATTATTTTCTTTTCTACGTTGGCTACTTTGTTCTACAACATTTTCATGATAGTCCATCTCGTATATGTGACTATTATTTTCATTTCTACGTTGGCTACTTTGTTCTACAACATTTTCATAATAGTCCATCTCGTTGAGGTTGTCTACAGTGTCCTGCTGTTGATGGTCAGGTGAACAAACAAAGTCATTCAACCTCTGATTTTGTGTATCCTTACCACATATCGATGTCGATGCTTCCCTTTGTACTGTACCATTTTGTTGTTGAGGAGGAAGTACTTTTTCTGTAGTAGTATTCGGTGTTGTTGCTTTCTCTTTCTGTACATCTTGTACTTTTCTTTTTCGGTACGGTTTTTTCACTGTAAATTTATGAAAATTATAATGTTATCTACATTGATTACTAATTAGGTTCATTTCTAAACAATCTATTGGAAGAATGTAGCTGTGTACATTACATACAAAAAATGTTCACACATCTTTTAATGTACATAATTTTATTCTGTGCCTTTAAAAGTATGCATTAATAAAAGTTGAAGGATAGTAACATAACCAAACAATGAGCAACAACTGAAAATATCGCATATTGCCTGTTTTTCAAAGTATACACCTTTTTGAAATTATTAATGGTTGAGCACTGTTAGTATTATGTACCTCTTGTACTTGAGCAAGAGAATGCCGAGAGTGTACATATCAGTAAGTAAAGCAAAAGGTGTATACTTTGGAAAATCTACATTATTGCATATGCATAGTAGTTTAACACTGTTTGTTTATGTACTACACTTCTACATGTATTAATGCATAGTCTGGAGGCTTTCGGCGTAACTCCTTAATTTTCATCATCTTTAAATTAAAGAAAATATTTCAAATGAGACGGTACGTACAAAATGTCGGTGTACAATGGATTGAAATTCTACTTGTGATAAATAATTACTATAAACGACACTTGGTAAGTGACAATGAAAGAAAATGAAATTCGACACATCCCGCCTATGTGCCGGAGTCAATATTCTCTTATTTTTTAGTAACTGTACGCTACCTCAGAATCTAAATTGCAAAATATGTCCAAAATTTAAAAATATATTGATGCTGCAATGAAAAGAGTTTTACAACTATGTTTGTATTGTTGAAATAAACAGTAGACAGTGTGCACCATACAGCTGTATAGCACTTTACCTTGTAATAAAGTCCAGGGCCTGTCAAAGTTTAAGATAACCAGAGATGGAGCACCCTCATGTATTGTATCCTGAATATCAGTGATAATAAGAGAGTAAACACCTACCCTGCTTTTTTTTTTTTTTTTTTTTTTCATGCTCAATTACTGGGTTAGCAGTTGGGAAACTAAACCATGACAGACCCTTCAGTCAAGGTGTGACCTGGAATCAGATTAGCAGAGTCCGTCTGCTGTGAAGTCAGTAAAAGCCATACTCTCCAGGCCTTCCTGCTTTGCATACACAGAATCACAGACGGCTGTCATAAGAAGGGAGTGGTTGCTGTTGCCTAGGGCTTGCAAACACTTCACAGCTGACGGACTCAGCTAATCTGATTCCAGGTCACACCTTGACTGTAGTCTCAGTCATAGTTTCTTTTCTCAACTGCTAAACTAGTAATTGAGCATGGAAGAAAGAAAATAAAAGCAGGGTAGGTATTTACTCTCATATTAACACTCACATTTAGGATACAATACATGAGGGTGCTCCATCTATGGTATTCTTTCACCTTACCCCATGAATTAGAAGGAAAACATTTTGCTATTGGAAAGTGTTTGTAGTTTGCAAAAATTTGTAACTACTGTCAGAAGTGAATAATTGTCCACTTTGACATGTTATGGAATTATATAAGTTGTTATCTAACTTTTTCATGGATCTAAGTAATTGTGTATGGGAAATAAATGTCTTAGATAAAAGAAGTAATGAAACAACGTTCAAGTACTGGATAATCAAATTGAGAGGGGTAATACTCTGGATCATATTGATGACTGTCCATACCTATATCCCCTACAAAGTACAAATAAATATTTATGATAGTCAGACACTATGTACACAAAACATGTAAAATCATGAACAATAACAAAAAAGGTGTGATTGTGTTACAATGAAATACTCTGACCTATTCTTATTCCGATTCGTGGATAGGCAATAACTGTCCTTTTAACCAACTTTTCCCATTCATTGTAGTAGATCTCTTCTCCGTCTGATTCTTCCTTCATCATTGCCTTCACCTGACGTCTACAATCTTGGAAGCGACGTCGGCATGTTAATCCAGTACGTGGTTTCCTCTTTACTTCTGAAACCTTTGTATTTAATTTATAAAAAAACATATTAAAATTGTACTGAATGTCATTTTTAATAAAAATGTATCTTCACTTTTTTACTCTACAGTGATGACAAACTACATCGAAGAAGCGGCAAAGTGAAGTCATTTTTGAGCAGTCTAGCAAACATGCAAGAACAGGACTTTAGACGAGGGTTCAAAATACAGAGGACCTATTGCACAGATGGAGGTTAAAGGTCAAGCTCTTGGTAATACACAGGGTCCAACAAGTATCATTAGCCACATCAGCAAGGTTTGAAAACCTCGATACTGAAAGTTTAACGGAAACACACAAAAAAAAAGGCTTTTGGTCTTTTAGAGCAGTGTTTATGAAAACTACCCTCAGGGCACACCAACAGTGCATGCTTTGCAGAAAACCCCAAACATGCACAGGTGAGGTAATTAGTGACTCAGCAGAGCTGATTAAGTACCTCTCCGGACTTCCACAAAACATGCACTGTTGGTGTGCCCTGAGGATAGTGTAGAGAAACACTGATTTAGAGACTTCGGTGGTCTGTCCTGGTACCCTCATTACACAGTTGGATCTACCCAAAGCAAATTTTTTTTAAATTTTCTACATACTACTTTGTCAACCAAAGTAGGATTTGCAAATATTCAGTGAGCACATAGCTACTGAAGAAGGGTGGCACTATACTGCGCCTGCGCAGACAGGCTATCCTGCATGATAACGCATGTGCAGTATAGAGCCATATAGAGTATAGAGACCAATAAGACCGCTATACATTCTTTTTGACTAGACCCATGTGAAGGAGAAAGTCCCCAAAAATGTTACGTTCGGAAACTTGGAGTGGTTTCCAACGAAAAGGCTGGGCATGGCAGCTTCTTAGATTGGCAGTTGCGTATTGTGTGGCATAACGGTTGGTCTCAGCCACAATTAAGTCGTAGAGACCACCAGTGATCAGAAAAAAAAATGGGAGGGTGAGGGTTTGGCCGGGTGATCAGAAGCCTGCAGGGGGCAGATTAGGGCCTGATCTGATGGGTAGTTGTGCTGGGGGGTGACAGGATGTGATTGATAGGTGTTTACTAGGTGATTACAGGGAAAAACAGATGTAAATAATGCACTGGTGAATTAATAAGGGGGGGGGGGCTGTGGGCAATCTGAGCATGTGGGGGTGGTGATTGGCTGCCCGCAAGGGACAGATTAGGGTCTGATTTGATGGGTAGCAGTGACAGGTGGTGACAGGGAGTGATTGACAGGAGATTAGAGGGGAGGATAGATTTGTGTAGTACACAGGGGTGGAGGGTCTGGGGAGAATCAGAGGGGTTGGGGGGTGATCAGGAGCCCTCAGGGGGCAAGTTAGGGACCAAAAAAAAAAAAATAGCATTGAAAGATAGTGACAGGGAGTGATTGATGGGTGTGTACGGGGGTGATTGGGTGCAAACAGGAGTCTGAGGGGGTGGGCAGGGGGGGTCTGAGGGGTGCTGTGGGCAATCAGGGGGAGGGGGGGAGAGATCAGTGTGTTTGAGAGCACATGGGGTGGGTGCAGCCTGCACTGGTGGTCCCTCGGACACTGGGACCACCAGGGCAGGAGGCAACCTGGATGACAGAGGCACAAACATGTGGGTAGACTGATCACCATATTAAAATGTTGAGTGAAAGTGTACTAACACAATACAACATTAGGGGCATATGGATAACATAACATCATCAGTCAATATCAAAACATAAACAGATTCATTAACAATAATTGAATATTTCACAAAACAACATACATGTATTTTACCTTTTTTGCGATATTGACCCAGTCCTCCTCTTTACGTTTCCGTGCTACATGGTGTTTGTCTCTCTGCATTAGGGTGGAGTACTGAGCGCAAACCATCCGACACAAAAAAACATTTTCTGCCATTGTGAATCTTTGATTCCTGTTTACTTTGCCAGGCGTTTGGCAACTACTGCTTTCACCGCTTACTTCTTCACTATTGCCAGGTTGGGTGGTATTTGTATCAGGTACATCATTTAGATTCTCAAAGTCCTCTTCCACACTTTGATTAGCAGTTACATGGTTGTCATTTGAGTAATCAGAATTACCCCCATCACTATTATTTTCTAAATTGGAAGAATTTGATGATACTTCACCTTCTACATCACTATATTCTTCTTCCTCTTCTTCTTCATTGTCATCATCATCATGTTCCTCATCCACCTCAGATCCTTCTTCATCTACATTCATATCTCCAACACCACTGTTTTCATTTTCTACTTCATCTCCATATTCTTCTCCATATTCAGTATGCTGATTTTCGTCCTCATCATCATCCACACATCCATTTCTACCTTCCTCATCTTCCACAGATGACTGTCCATCTTCCTCATGCTCCACAGGCTCATACTCATTGTCAGCATGTTTCAGCTTATCATTGTTTTGCTCTCTCTCCTTTTTTCCATGAATCTCGTCTTCCTTACTCTGCTCAGATCCATCTCTACCTACATACTCCAACACAGTGCCTTGTTCATTTACATCCTCATCTTCATGTACCTTATTTGAACCTTGTACTTTGTCTATATGTTCATTTCTATGTTCATTATGCTGATTTTCATCTTGCTCTTTATCATCTCCCACACATCCATTTATACCGTCTTCATCCTCAGCAGCTGACTTTCCACTTTTGTCACAGAGTACACTATTATCATGCTCATTGTCATTTTCCTCCTCCTTTTTATCCTGCGTTTTATTTTTTGGCCCAACAGATCCATCTCTAGCTTCAACATCCACCACAGTACTTTGGTCATGTACATTTTCACCTTCATTATCATGTATATCACAATCAGCCACTTGTTTCTCATTGTCAATAGTTCTCTCATTTTCTTTCTCAACATTAGGAACCTCCTTGTTGTGCATTGTATGTGCATGCATTTTGTTCGTACATTTTTCAATTATTTCTTCTACTGGAACAGAAAGCGTATCTTTATCTGGCTTCTCACTATCCATCTCTTTATCCTTTTCAGCGTCTGATATATAATTCTCATCAATTTGCAGTGTAAAGCTGTGATCAGAATCGTACTCTAAAGAAGTATTTGTTTCGTCAAATTTTGGATCATTCAAATCTATGTCTGCCCTATAATTTTCCTCATCTAAATCGATATCGGAAGGCCTATTTCCAACTTCACAAGTATCATCATTGCATGGCTCTATGTACGCATGTCGTGTAACAGTACAACCCTAAACAGTACTGGCTTCTTCATACACTTGCACAAATGGCTGTCCCAACATTTGGTGGTCTATTGGTATCAACATTAAAGTTACCATCTCTTCCTCGTCATCCACATGTTCACTTTCTAACTGCTGCGTCACAGGTTTCTTTGCGGTATCCGATACCTCCCCGCCGTCATTATGTACATTTTCAACCACCGGGACAGTATTTAACTTGAATCTTTTCTTACTTGTTTTTGTACACGGAGGTGTAGGCCTGGAGTCCACACAATTTTTGCAGTTCCGCGGCCTTAGAATCCTGGTGGGACGTACGCTTCGGCACGACATTGCTGGGAAGAAGCTGCGTCACCAAAGAGATCTCGCAAGGGGCGCGCCTTTCCTCATCCCTTGAAAGTCACGTGGACGTCAGTTACGCAGTGACGTAATCCCGCGGTACCTAATCTTAAAGAGAAGCGCGGAGAGAGCTATGTGCGCATGAGCTAAATCCTGAACTCGAGCGCGGAGAGAGCTATGTGCGCATGAGCTAAATCCAAAACTCGTTCTGGCGGGCTTTCTCTTAGTTCACGCGGGCAATCGCGGAACATGTTTGTGTGTACGTAATATATAAAATGGACCAATAGGAGGAATAAAAAAAATTGAATATATGTTCATGCACCAATCACATAACTGCCCTATGATTGACAATTTTCTCAGCTTATAGGCTTACCTACAATTTTAATAAAATCACATTTCCCTTTGTACTGCATCGCATTCAGTTTTGTTTTATTGAAAAAGCACTGCTGAATACAGAGCTTTATCTACTGCATATATTGTGAGTATAATATTCATTTTATACAGCATTTCTAATATTGAAATATGTACTTATAAGAAATCTAGATTACTAAACAGGGTAAAATATATATATATATATATATAGAGAGAGAGAGAGAGAGATGTGCAAAAAATATATAGAGCAATATATAGAGAGAGAGAGAGAGAGAGAAAGAAAGAGTTTTAAAAAAAAAATTAATGGAGCAATATATATATATATATATATATATATATATATATATATATATATATATATATATATATATAAACTACCAACTGTCTCTCTTTAGGAGGGACGGTCCCTCATTATGAGCCCTGTCCCTCTTTCCTCTTCATTTGTCCCTCTTTCATGACTTTCCTGTCCCTCTTTTTATGTAAATCTACATATCTCTCTACTATAAAATGTTTTTGATTGACTATAAACTTTATTCTCATCCTTTCTATTGATATATTAGCAATGTTCTAAATGTGAATATGATGAATAAATGTTCCAGGATAGCAAGTACCAGTGTGGTTTGAATTTAAAAAAAAAAATATTTCTCTAATGAAATCTTCACTGTATAATTTACTAGGAGTGTGATGGGTGCGTGATGAGGGGTGTGGGAGGGGCTTTGCTTGAGTGTCCCTCTTTGTCATTTCAAAAAGTTGGAAGGTGTGTGTGTGTGTGTGTGTGTGTGTGTGTGTGTGTGTGTGTGTGTGTGTGTGTGTGTGTGTGTGTGTGTGTGTGTGTGTGTGTGTGTGTGTGTGCGAGTGTGTGTGAGTGTGTGTGTGTGTGTGAGTGAGTGTCTGTGAGTGTGTGTGAGTGAGTGTGTGTCTGTGTGTGAGTCAGTGTGTGTGCGTCAGTGTGGGTGTGTGAGTGAGTGAGTGTCTGTGAGTGTGTGTGAGTGAGTGTGTGTGTGTCTGTGTGTGTGTGAGTGTGTGAGTGTGTGTGTGAGTGTGTGTGTTGTGAATGAGTGAGTGAGTGAGTGAGTGTAAGTGTGTGTAAGAGAGGGATGTAGTAATGAACATCAGTGATATTGCCGCGGTGTTGAGAACCATGACCACCTTTTCAATCCCCGCCACTCTTACAACCAGGGTGCATCGCTTGTCTGTTTCAGCCACACATAGACTCAGGGCATCGCTTGTCTGTTTCAGCCACACATAGACTCAGGGCTACACAATTACACGCCCAGCAACAGGAAGTTTATTTGTTAAGTAGGCGCTGCAGCTGACCTGTGGGTCGGCCGACATCAGAAAGCA